>NC_074678.1:53718397-54059230 GCF_029448725.1 Salvelinus fontinalis | reverse complement strand
GAATATTTTGCTATTTGATTTAGAATTTTAAGACTCCTTGAAGTATCAAAAAAAGATAGGAAAATGATTTGATGAAAAATGTTATTTGGCCTTCCTGCTATTAGCCCATACAAATGCATTGAATAACAGATTCACTACATAATACTTTGTAGGCCAAACCATTCGGATGCAGTGGATTGATCTTATATTTAATGGGGATTTTAATTATTATGCTAATTATATTTCCGCAGGGGTGTGGACATCGGATCTAGGGGGTTAACCACAATTGTGTCATTAGGACGATGAGTAAAAACCACAAATGCATCATTGGTGATGGTTGTTAACCCTTGGACACGTACCAACACATGGGTGTGATCATTCTACAGTGGTCCTTGCAGCATACGCTCAAACCGGTGTTATTAGAGCACTTATTTAGAACATCCAGTTATGATTGATGCAACAGTCGGTGAGCTGGCCACGCTGTTTTTTTACAGTAACATGTTGCACAAACACATTCTTTACAACGTCATGTCCTCAATGTGAGCAGTTTATATTTTTGGATGCCATATTGAGACAGTCACAGAAGTAGCGACAGCATAACACAATTCTCATCCAAACGGGAAAATGTAGGCTACGTTAGTCATAGCGCTAACTGAGGAAATAGTGACCTGACGCAAGCAATCATATTTAGCTAACTCTCGGCTGATAGAAACCATCATATGAATTAGCTAATAGTAATTACTATGTACAATTCATCACATCATGGTTGAGCTCATCAGTGGTCGAAATAATTGAGTAAAACACTTTCTAAAAATCGAAAGTTATCTGACAATGGGTAGTTTGTGCACGCCGCCCTGTTTTTTGTTGTTGTTGCGTCAACCAATGACAAGAGGTCATGCATGTTGAAGGGGGTGTTGTCGTCTACCACCATTCACTTCTGGAAGTTTACTCGAAAGACGGGTGAACCATCCCTTCACCTCGCTTTGGCTCTTGGAGACGAGAAGTTTGTCTGGCTCAGTAATGCCTCAAACATAAATTGTCGTCAACAGTGAAATGGTCTATTTCTATGTGAATTAATGAGGAGGCGGAACACACCTCAATTAAAACTATTGTGAGAAATTACAACTTGTTAGAAAATAATTTGAAATTGACGAGTTGAAACAACCTATAGATAATTAGCAGGCAGCGTGCTTTGGTTTGAGGGCAGCATGGGTTAACTGTCCTTTTGCGTAACAATCTCATTTTGGAACAGTGAGTGCTTTCTGACATCACGCGCATTTAAAAAAACTCACGCCGGGAGCGACCGTTAGAGATATTTGGAACTCACGGGCTTAGAATTTTTTGTAACTACCCCTTGTTCTTGTCTTGCTGATTGAACTTGCCGAAGAAGATTGCTGTAGCTTTTTAGCTTGTACTTTGGTTTAATTATACTTTGTTTTTACTATTTAGTGTTAAAGTAAAGTCATTGAAGGAATACATAAGGTTTCCTTATTGATATTTTTTAAGTAGCTGTTCGAGTTTTATCGCCACTTCAGGATTCATCGTCCTGAGGGGGGAGACAAAGACTGCTTTATAGTTGTAGAAGGTAAGAAACCCGTTTTCTTGTCGTTGAAGGCTGTGCTTCTCATAGAACTGTAATAGAACAAAAAGTATGCATTAGTAGGCTAACAGGATGCTAGATAAGGACGCTGAAGGTATCTTACTATTGATGTATCTTCTTATCACCATTGCTTGTGTGATTTGATTTGTAATAATTAATTGAACTTAGATTTTTATGCCTGTTTGGAATCTTGAAAAAATATTTTTTTATTGTTCTAAACCCTGTGTCATCAAAGAGTCATACAAGCTTGTCATTTCAATTAAGATTTCAAAATTAATTTGATTGATTGAAAATGTTAGCACTTCCTCCACTCTACCTACTCTTCCTCTCCTCTGTTTCCGCTGCAAAAGCGACTTTCGATCACTCTAAATTTAAAGCTTCTGTTCCTACTCTAGGAAATTATTTTCCGCCGCCACCTCTCCCTCCTTAATCCTTCAACACCCCCCTCCCTTACTCCCTTGCTGTGGACGACTTTGTCAACCACTTTGAAAAGAAGGTAGACAAAATCTAATTTACTCACCTTATTGAGTCCACTGATCCCGCATACAAAGAACTACCCTTTGTCTTGACCTCTTTCTTTCCTCTCTCCAGATGAAATCCTACGACTACAGATGCCCGGCCGCCCAACAACCTGCCTGCTCAACCCCATCCACTCTTCCCTTCTCCAGACCATCTCTGGAGACCTTCTCCCATTCATCACTTTCCTCATCAGCTCCTCCCTGACCACTGGCTGCGTCCCCTCTGACTACAAAATGGCCAGAGTTGCTACCCTCCTCGAGAAACAAACACTCGACCCCTTAATTCTTAAAAAATATATAACAATGTACACTTGAGTTTGCTGTCTTTGATTAACTCATTCGTTATCTCTCTCAGAATGATTTTCTTGACCCAAACCAGTCAGGCTTCAAGACGGGTCACTCAAACGAGACCTCTCTCCTCTGTGTCACTTCGGCTCTCCGCACTACCAAAGCTGACTCTATCTCCCCTGTTCTCATCTTCCTAGATCTATCCGCTGCCTTCAACACTGTGAACCATTAGATCCTCCTCTCCACCCTCTCAGGCCTGGGTGTCACACACTCTTGGAATGCATCCTACCTGGCAGGTCACTCCTACCAAGTGATGTGGAGAGGATCTGAGTCTGCACCACATGCTCTCACTACTGGTGTCCCCCAGGGTTCGGGTTCTAGGCCCTCTCCTCTTTCCCCAATACTCACTCGGCTCCATCATATCCTCACATGGTCTCTCCTGTCATTGCTATGCGGATGACACACAACTACCTTTCTCCTTCCACACGTTCCACCGGCTTCCAGTCAAAGCTCACATCCACCACAAGACAATGATGCTTGCCTATGGAGCAGCAATAGCAACTGCCTCTCCCTAACTTCAGGTTATGTTCAAACACTACACCTCAAACCTTAAATAAAACATCTTGAAGCCTGACTGCTCCTTAGTGGCGCAGCGGTCTAAGGCACTGCCTTGCAGTGCAAGGGGTGTCATTACAGTCCCTGGTTCGATTCCAGGCTGTATCACATCCGGCCATGATTGGGAGTCCCATAAGGCGGTGCATAATTGTCCCAGCGTTGTCCGGGTTTGGCCGGGGTAGGCCGTCATTGTAAATAAGAATTTGTTCTTAACAGACTTGCCTAGTTAAATCAATACATTTATTAAATACAGAATAAAACAAAAACCTAGCACTTCTTTCTGCTACCTCTGTTCTCTTGGCTGTCCCAACTCTACAGGAGGTTAGCTCCCGCTCAGCCCAGTCAAAGCACTTCTCTGTCCTGGCACCCCAATGGTAGATTCAGCTTCCCCCTGAAGCTAGGACAGCAGAGCCCCTGCCCATCTTCCACAAACGTCTGAAACCCTGCCTCATCAAAGACAAATGAAAGACTTAAATGAATCCCACAGCACCAAAAAAAATGTATCTTCCTACCAGCACTGAAGATGCTGATAGCTGCTTTAATGAGGGGAAATGTACTTGCTACGACTGTGATGTGGTTGTCTCACCCAGCTATCTTAAGATGAATGCACTAATTGTAAGTTCTCTGGGTAAGAGCGTCTGCTAAACGACTAAAATTGAAAGTGTAATGCACCACTAATTAGCTACATTGCACTTCAGTATGCTATTTGCAGTCAATCTTAGTATAGAACTGACTACAAATGTACCACATTATGTTACTCCACCTCTTCAAAATGAGTTCAGCCTGATTTCACCAGTCGATCTGTCTATTTGTTTATTATTTCAAGGAAGAAGGCACAGTTAGTTGATATTTGTATTCAACATCATGCCTAGTTGACAGCAATTTCTGGCAAGCCATTCCTGGTGTGAAAGCCCCAGATTTTAACTACGGGGATAAAGAATCCAATTAGCAGTATATGGTAATGTTGACATTTACTTTCGCGAAAAAGTCATGTCATTTATAACAGTGTGGTGTGTTGGTTATCGGAACACCCTTGTTTAATATATCCAATATCTCAATTATACATCAGCAGAAATCCTGACACCAACTTGGAATATATCAACTCGGCCATATACAATGTACTGTTATCATTTATATTCAAGTAGTTTAGAGTCATTTGCATAGCAGAGAGAAGCCATTAAATGTACAAAAAATCTGGAAAACTGTTCTAATAATGGGTTTAAGGTCATCGCTGTCTGCATTTCTGCCACCAAATGAGGACATTCGAAAACATGATGAACTGTGGAACAAATGTAATACGACAAACAAATAAGCAAAGAAAATATTAGCTTTGATTTGAGAAAACAAACAGCTTCCTTTTGAACATGGGATGGTTCGTAATATAATGTTTCGGTCTGATTACGAGGCTGGTGGAGTGAAGATCCAGACATTTTTCTTAATTATTATGGAAATCATCATTATTGTGGCGCTGACATTTTCAGAGAGTGCTGCAATTCAGTGTCTGCAATTACACATCACTTAGCATGCATGATAGCATATCTAAGGTGCCTGAGGGTTGGAAGGTTTTTCACTTTGAATTTGTATCCCTGTCAACATCTTTATAATTATTTTATATAAGTACCAATATTACTCCTGTCAATGTTTATACCTGATTTGTGTCTATTCTTACTACGCTTGTGTAGCCTATGATGCACATAGACAGTCCAGCAACAACCAATTTAATTTTCCAGGTTTTTGTTCCCTGTGTGTGACAGAAAATGGTGATTGTGACAAAATAAAACATTTGTATTTTACAGCTCACATATACCCGCTGAACCTGACTTCAAAGTGTTTTATTTATTTACTTTCAGATGAAGCTCTGTCAGTCTTCTGATTTAAATAAATCATAAGGTTGACATGCACACTAATTCCTAAATACATTTCTGCTGCAATTAGCCATTATAAAAAAATTCCGATGACTGGATGCACTACCCCAAAAGTCAAGACATTTGTCGAACTATAATTTGTCATTAGACTCTTCGATCCCTTCTCCTTTTAGTGTTGGAGTTAAGGTGAGGGTTAAAATCTGCCTCCTAATCTTTCTGTTCAGAAACATTATCAATGTTAACTGTTTTGACATATGCAATTTGGTGGCTCACATGAAATGTTAATGTTCCCCCTGTTTGATGCTGTATGTACAAACCATTTACATTTCCTCACTTGCCTTGTCAAAACCAAATTTTAGAACTCCATTCAGGCTACTCAATTCTCCTAAAAGGCAGCTGATTTTGCCAGGTATTTTTTTTTTTTTTTCACGATCGAAAACCTCTCTCCTCTTATAGACATGATCTGACAGGAAATCTGTGAGAGGCAACACTAAGCTAACTGCCCAGAGATTTCAACTGTCTGTTCTTGCTTGAGGAAAAGCTGAGTGCTGGCCTCCTATTAGTCTAAACACACAGAGCTGAGAATCCCTCTCTGCTCATCCTGGGCCAGGCAAGGGGCTGACAGCTCTCAGCGTCCCAGTCTGTCAAACAGGGCCTGTTATTCAGCACCCTCCCATTGGGACAAGAGTAACACACAAACACACACACAATGCACAAACACACAAGAAAACACACACATGCAGTGCATTTATACACAAACAAGAAAACACATGGAGCACACAAACACAAACACATACACATGCACAAATGCAGCATCCATACACACAAAAACAGACAAACGCGCACAGACAAAAACCCACACGAACTCACGCATACATAGACACACACACACAAACTCTCGTTCACTTGCTAATACTCCCACATACGAAACTTTTGACTGCTCTTAGAGGGTGTTATACATGTTGTCAGCATTTCTTAAAAATATGCTGACATTTTGCACACCCTAATCAGGATCAAATGTATTATCCAAACAGACACTAATTTACTGAGATTTTGCCTTTTCAGAGCAGTGCTGACACAAATTCCTCTCTTCATGGATTCTTCCTGTCAATCCGTGTGATTGGTTGAAATGCACCAATCATTAGCTACAATTTAATAACGTCTCATAAACTCGCAGAGCTGACAGGTGTCCAATCAGAGTCTGAGATGTCTCCTTTGAGAATGAGAATGCCAGCTTGCAAATGAATCTGCAGGTGCTTTCACAGCTGCATTTCCAAATCCATCACATTACTTCTGGAATACAAAGGAGAAAAAAATGCGTCTTTCATGTTTGTGATCTGCCCTAACAACGAAACATTCAATGTGGTGATGTTTAGTGGGTGGATCAAAGTGAGGCATATGCATTTGAAATACCTCTAAAACGGATTTCAGTTAATTAAACTATAAGAAATAACCAGGCTGCCCGATTTACATTGGAACACATCTATACATTTGCATAGTTAATGAGGCAGTGGCACACACACACACACACACACACACACACACACACACACACACACACACACACACACACACACACACACACACACACACACACACACACACACACACACACACACACACACACACCCGCCTGCACACACACCCGCCTGCACAGACTTAAAGGGATAGTTTTCCAAAATGCTGACCCAATCATCTAACCTTTCTTAACTCAAAAGGAATTAGCAGCTGTCTTAGAATTGTAATACGAGCTCTACAGACAAGCCCTGTGAAGTAAAACAATGCATGGAGTTAAGAGCATAGAAACATGCTAAAATAGCTCACACACTTAAATTCAACTGATATTACGACACTAATCACTCCAGAAGATCCGTGTTGGTGACATAGAATCAAAGACTTTGGAACACAATTGTGTTCAACCAAGTTTTCACCCTTGCATTTTTTACATTGTTTATGTTACGGGGCTCACATGTAGCGATTGCATTAGAATTCTAAGACAGCGGCATAACTCCTCGGAGGTAAGAAAACAATTAAGATTGGGTCAAAATGTCAGAAAACTATCCTTTTAACTACTGCTGTTTAGAAGGTGTTTTTCCTCAGTTCAATGTTTTGAGCATTTGGCACAGAGGTTTCCTTGAAGTAATCCCTCTGACCACCTCTAAGGTTACAGTGCCAAACTAAATCATTATAAGCTGATTGCAGAGCCATCAGAGAAATGCGTCTGGAAGTATTAGCAGCTGTTAAGGATCACCACAGAGCAAATAACATGTACTCCTTGATTGCCATAGCCTACTAAAATATCCTGATTAGTCACTGGCAAAACAAAATATAAAGATTGAAAAGCAATTGTTAGAAATGTAATCACTGATCAAAGTGATATACAGTGGCAAGAAAAAGTATGTGAACCGTTTGGAAATACCTGGATTTCTGAATGAATTGTTCATCAATTTTGATCTGATCTTCATCCAGGTCACAACAAGAGACCAACACAGTCTGCTTAAACGAATAACACACAAACAATTATAAGTTGTCATGTATTAATTGAACACAGGTTGGAAAAAGTATGTGAACCCTTGGATTTAATAACTGGTTGACCCTCCTTTGGCAGCAATAACACCAAACAAATGCTTTCTGTAGTTGCGGATCAGACCTTCGCAACGGTCAGAAGGAATTTTGGACCATTCCTCTTTACAAAACTGTTTCAGTTCAGCAATATTCTTGGGATGTCTGGTGTCAACTGCTCTCTTAAGGTCATGCCACAGCATCTCAAATCGGGTTGAGGTCAGGACTCTGACTGGGCCAACCCAGAAGGCATATTTTCTTCTGTTGACTCAATTCTGTTGTTGGTTTACTTCGGTGTTTTGGGTCGTTGTCCTGTGGCATCACCTCAACTTCTGTTGAGTTTCAATTGGCAGACAGATAGCCTAACATTCTCCTGCAAAATGTCTTGATAAACTTGGGAATTAATTTTTTCATTGACGATAGCAAGCTGTCCAGGCCCTGAGGCAGCAAAGCAGCTCCAAACCATGATGCTCCCTCCACCATACTCTACGGTTGGGATGAGGTTGATGTTGGTGTACTGTGCTTTTTTTCCCCACACATAGTGTTGTGTGTTCCTTACAAACAACTCAACTGTAGTTTCATCTGTCCACAGAATATAATGCCAGTAGCGCTGTGGAACATCCAGGAGCTCTTTTCCAAACTTCAGACGTGCAGCAATGTTTTTTTTGGACAGCAGTGGCTTCTTCCGTGGTGTCCTCCCATGAACACCATTCTTGTTTAGTGTTTTACGTATCGGAGACTTGTCAACAGAGATGTTAGAATGTTCCAGAGATTTCTATAAGTCTTTAGCGAACAAGTTAGGATTCTTCTTAGCCTCATTGAGCATTCTGCGCTGTACTCTTGCAGTCATCTTTGCAGGACGGCCTCTCCTAGGGAAAGTAGAAAGAGTGCTGAACTTTCTCGACTTATAGAAAATTTGTCTTACTGATGAACATCAAGGCTTTTAGAGATACTTTTGTAAGCCTTTCTAGCATTATGCAAGTCAATAATACTTAACTTCTTTGGGGTAGGGGGCAGTATTTTCACGTCCGGATGAAAAGCGTGCCCAGAGTATACTGCCTGCTACTTAGGACCAGATGCTAATATATGCATATTATTAGTAGATTTGGATAGAAAACACTCTGAATGATGTCCGTGAGTATAACAGAACTCATATGGCAGGCAAAAACTTGAAAAGAAATACAACCAGGAAGTGGGAAATCTGAGGTTTTTTGTTTTTCAACTCTTTGCTTATCCAAGATAGAGTGGAAATGGGGTCATGTTGCACGTTCTAAGGCTTCCACTAGATGTCAACAGTCTATAGAACCTTATTTGATGCTTCTACTGTGAAGTGGGGGAGAATGAGAGGGGATTGAGTAAGGTCTGCCATGAGCTGACCATGCGCTGACCATGCGCGTTCATGTGAGAGTTAGCTTGAGTTCCATTGCATTTCTGAAGACAAAGGAATTCTCCGGTTGGAACATTATTGAAGATTTATGTTAAAAACATCCTAAAGATTGATTCTATACTTCGTTTGACATGTTTCTATGGACTGTAATATGACTTTTCGTCTGAAATTTTGCCTGGACCTGCCCGCCCATCATGAGTTTAGATTGTGTACTGAATGCGCGAACAACAAGGAGGAATTTGGACATAAATGATGGACATTATCAAACAAAACAAACATTTATTGTGGAACTGGGATTCCTGGGAGTGCATTCTGATGAAGATCATCAAAGGTAAGTGAATATTTATAATGCTATTTCTGACTTCTGTTGACTCCAACATGGCGGATATCTCTTTGGGTTGATTTGTCGTCTCAGCGCCGTACTCAGATTATTGCATGGATTGCTTTTTCCGTAATCTTTTTTGAAATCTGACACATCGGTTGCATTAAGGAGAAGTAGATCTAAAATTCCATGTATAACACTTGTATTTTCATTAACATTTATGATGACTATTTCTGTAAATTGATTTGGCTCTCTGCAAAATCACCGGACGTTTTGGAACTACTGAACATAACACGCCAATGTAAACTCTGATTTTTGGATATATATTTGAATTTTACCGAACAAAACATACATGTATTGTGTAACATGAAGTCCTATGAGTGTCATCTGATGAAGATCATCAAAGGTTAGTGATTCATTTCATCTATATTTATGCTTTTTGTGACTGTCACGATCGTCTATGGGTGAGAGAGAGGACCAAGGCGCAGCGTGTGAGAAATACATCTTCTTTTATTTAGAAGAGGGAAAAACACGAAACGAACACTATACACAAACTAACAAAATAACAAACTGACGACCGTGAAGCTATAATGACAAATAGTGCTGACACAAACACTACACATAGACAATTACCCACATTAACCTAATGCATATGGCTGCCTTAAATATGGCTCCCAATCAGAGACAATGAATGACAGCTGTCTCTGATTGAGAACCCTTCAGGCAACCATAGACTTACCTAGACAACTACACTAGACACTGCCCTATACACATACAACACTACTACAAAAACACATACATTCCCCATGTCACACCCTGACCAAAAACAAAGATAACTAAGGCCAGGGCGTGACAGTACCCCCCCCCCCAAAGATGCGGACTCCGGCCGCAAAACCTGACACAAAGGGGAGGGTCCGGGGTGGGCCCCATCATGGCGGCGGCTCGGGTGCGGGACGTGGCCCCCACTCCACCATTGTCAATACCCGCTTTTGTAGCCTCCTCCAAATGACCACCCTCCAAATTAACCCCACCGGACTAAGGGGCAGCACCGGACTGAGGGGCAGCACCGGACTGAGGGGCAGCACCGGACTGAGGGGCAGCACCGGACTGAGGGGCAGCTCCGGACTGAGGGGCAGCTCCGGACTGAGGGGCGGATCCTGGCTGGCTGGCGGATCCTGGCTGGCTGACGGCTCTGGCGGATCCTGGCTGGCTGACGGCTCTGGCGGATCCTGGCTGGCTGACGGCTCTGGCGGATCCTGGCTGGCTGACGGCTCTGGCGGATCCTGGCTGGCTGACGGCTCTGGCGGATCCTGGCTGGCTGACGGCTCTGGCGGATCCTGGCTGGCTGACGGCTCTGGCGGATCCTGGCTGGCTGACGGCTCTGGCGGATCCTGGCTGGCTGACGGCTCTGGCGGGTCATGGCTGGGTGACGGCTCTGGCTGGTCATGGCTGGCAGACGGCTCTGGCTGGTCATGGCTGGCTGACGGCTCTGGCTGGTCATGGCTGGCTGACGGCTCTGGCTGGTCATGGCTGGCTGACGGCTCTGGCTGGTCATGGCTGGCTGACGGCTCTGGCTGGTCATGGCTGGCTGACGGCTCTGGCTGGTCATGGCTGGCTGACGGCTCTGGCTGGTCATGGCTGGCTGACGGCTCTGGCTGGTCATGGCTGGCTGACGGCTCTGGCTGGTCATGGCTGGCTGACGGCTCTGGCTGGTCATGGCTGGCTGACGGCTCTGGCTGGTCATGGCTGGCTGACGGCTCTGGCTGGTCATGGCTGGCTGACGGCTCTGGCTGGTCATGGCTGGCTGACGGCTCTGGCTGGTCCTGGCTGGCGGACGGCTCTGGCTGGTCCTGGCTGGCGGACGGCTCTGGCTGATCCTGTCTGGCGGAAGGCTCTGGCTGCTCCTGTCTGGCGGAAGGCTCTGGCTGCTCCTGTCTGGCGGAAGGCTTTGGCTGCTCCTGTCTGGCGGAAGGCTCTGGCTGCTCCTGTCTGGCGGAAGGCTCTGGCTGCTCCTGTCTGGCGGAAGGCTCTGGCGGCAGCTGTCGGCCGGAAGGCTCTGGCGGCTCCTGTCTGGCGGAAGGCTCTGGCGGCAGCTGTCGGCCGGAAGGCTCTGGCGGCTCCTGTCTGGCGGAAGGCTCTGGCGGCTCCTGTCTGGCGGAAGGCTCTGGCGGCTCCTGTCTGGCAGACGGCTCTAGCGGCTCCTGTCTGGCGGACGGCTCTGAAGGCTCATGGCAGACGGGCGGCTTTGCAGGCTCAGTACAGACGGGCGGCTTTGAAGGCTCAGTACAGACGGGCGGCTTTGAAGGCTCAGTACAGACGGGCGGCTTTGAAGGCTCAGTACAGACGGGCAGTTTATGCGGCGCTTGGCAGACGGACAGTTCAGACGGCGTTGGGCAGACGGGCAGTTCAGACGGCGTTGGGCAGACGGGCAGTTCAGGCGCCGTTGGGCAGACAGGCAGCTCAGATGCCGTTGGGCAGGCAGGCAGCTCAGATGCCGTTGGGCAGGCAGGCAGCTCAGACGGCGCTGGGCAGACGGCCGACTCTGACCTGCTGAGGCGCACAGTAGGCCTGGTGCGTGGTGCCGGAACTGGAGGTACCGGACTGGAGACACGCACCTCAAGGCTAGTGCGGGGAGCAGGAACAGGGCACACTGAGTTCTCGAGGCGCACTATAGGACTGGTGCGTGTTACCGAGACTAGTGGTACCGGGCTGAGGGCACGCACCTCAGGGCGAGTGCGGGGAGAAGGATCAGTGCGTACAGGGCTCTGGAGACGCACATGAGGCTTGGTGCGTGGTGCCGGAACTGGTGGTACCGGACTGGAAACACGCACCTCAAGGCTAGTGCGGGGAGCAGGAACAGGGCACACTGAGTTCTCGAGGCGCACTATAGGACTGGTGCGTGGTGCCGGGACTGGTGGTACCGTGCTGAGGACACGAACCTCAGGGTGAGTGCGGGGAGAAGGATCAGTGCGTACAGGGCTCAGGAGACGCACATGAGGCTTGGTGCGTGGTGCCGGAACTGGTGGTACCGGGCTGGGGACACGCACCTGAAGGCTAGTGCGGGAAGAAGGAACAGGGCATACTGGACCCTGGAGACGCACATTAGGCCTAGTGCGTGGTGCAGGCACTGGTAGTACCGGGCTGGGGACACGCATCTCAGGGCTAGTGCGGGGCGCAGCAACAGTGCGTACAGGGCTCTGGAGACGCACATTAGACCTAGTGCGTGGTGCCGGAACTGGTGGTAATGGGCTGGAGACACGCACCATAGGGCTAGTGCGTGGAGGAGGAACAGGGCTCTGGAGACGCACAGGAGGCTTGGTGCGTGGTGTAGGCACTGGTGGTAATGGGCTGGAGACACGCACCATAGGGCTAGTGCGTGGAGGAGGAACAGGGCTCTGGAGACGCACAGGAAGCCTGGTGCGTGGTGTAGGCACTGGTGGTACTGGGCTGGAGACACGCACCTCAAGGTTAGTGCGGGGAGCAGGAACAGTGCGTACAGGGCTCTGGATACGCATCTCAGGATGAGTGCAAGAAGCAGGAACAGGACACACCGGGTTGTGAAGATGTACTGGAGACCTGGTGTGTATAGCCGGCATCAAATCTTTCGGAATTTTAACACAAGTTTCAGGCTGAGTACGAGGAACTGACACAGGTGGCATCGGACAGCTAACACGCTCCTCAGGAAGAATGCCATGCATACTCTGCCAAATCAACAGCTCTCTCTCTTCACTCTCCTCTAATTTCGTCAACAACTCCTCGAATGTCTCATAATCTCCCCTTCGTTCACTCTCCTCAAATCTGTCCAATAACTCCTCGACAATCTCAGACTCACCCCTCAACTTCGCCGACTGCTCCAAATGCTCCTCCCCCCAATAATTTTTTTGGGCTGTCTCTCGGGCTTCCTACCATTTCGCCGTGCTGCCTCCATTCGCCGGTATCCCTCCGCACATTGCTACATCGAATCCCAGGTGGGCTCCGGTACTCTCCTTGGGTCGATCGCCCATCTGTCGATCTCCTCCCAGGTATTATAGCCCAGATCCTTCTCCTGCTTCCATGCTAGCTCCTCAAAACGCCGCCTCTCTGCTTTCGCTGCCTCCAGCTCAGCTTTGGGGCGATTATATTCTCCTGGTACTTCGCGGTCCAGAATTTCCTCCCAATTCCTATAGTCCTGTGTAGGTGGGTCCTGTTGCTGTTTCACACGCTGCTTGATCCGATTCTGGTGGGTAATTCTGTCACGATCGTCTATGGGTGAGAGAGAGGACCAAGGCGCAGCGTGTGAGAAATACATCTTCTTTTATTTAGAAGAGGGAAAAACACGAAACGAACACTATACACAAACTAACAAAATAACAAACTGACGACCGTGAAGCTATAATGACAAATAGTGCTGACACAAACACTACACATAGACAATTACCCACATTAACCTAATGCCTATGGCTGCCTTAAATATGGCTCCCAATCAGAGACAATGAATGACAGCTGTCTCTGATTGAGAACCCTTCAGGCAACCATAGACTTACCTAGACAACTACACTAGACACTGCCCTATACACATACAACACCCCTAGACACTACAAAAACACATACATTCCCCATGTCACACCCTGACCTAACTAAAATAATAACAAAAACAAAGATAACTAAGGCCAGGGCGTGACAGTGACTCCTCTCTTTGGCTGGAAAAATGTCTGTGTTATTCTGTGAATAGGCACTCACCTAACATAATCGTTTGGTTTGCTTTCGTCGTAAAGCCTTTTTGAAATCGGACACTGTGGCTGGATTTACAACAAGTGTATCATTAAAATGGTGTAAAATACATGTATGTTTGAGGAATTTTAATTATGGAATTTCTATTGTTTTGAATTTGGCGCCCTGCAGTTTCAGGGCTGTTGACGAGGTGAGACACTACCGTCCCACATACCATAGAGAGGTTAATCTTAGATCTTATGAGATCTCGTTTGTTCGAGGTATGGTTCACATCATTTTGTGAGTGTGTTTTATAGGGCAAGGCAGCTCTAAACAACATCTCCAATCTCATCTCATTGATTGGACTCCAGGTTAGCTGACTCCTGACTCCAATTAGCTTTTGGAGAAGTCATTAGCCTAGGGTGTCACATACTTTTTACAACCTGCACTGTGAATGTTTAAATGATGTATTCAATATAGACAAGATAAATACAATAATTTGTGTGTTATTAGTTTAAGCACACTATGTTTGTCTGTTGTGACTTAGATGAAGATCAAATTTGATGACCAATTTATTTGGAAATCCAGGTAATTCCAAAGCGTTCACATGCTTTTGTATATACAGTGGCAAGAAAAAATATGTAGACCACACTATTTCAGCCGACAGGTGTATCATATCGGGCAAACAGCCATTCAAGCTCCATAGACAAACATTGGCAGTAGAATGGCCTTACTGAAGAGCTCAGTGACTTTCATCGTGGCACCATCATAGGATGCCACCTTTCCCTGCAAATTTCTGTCCTGCTAGAGCTGCCCCGGTCAACAGTAAGTGCTTTCATTGTGAAGTGGAAATGTCTAGGAGCAACAACGGCTCAGCCACGAAGTAGTATGCCACAAAAGCTCACAGAACGGGACCGCCGAGTGCTGAAGCCCATAAAATCATCTGGCCTCAGTTGCAACACTCACTACTGCCTCTGGAAGCAACGTCAGCACAATAACTGTTTGTCTGGGAGCTTCATGAAATGGGCTCCATGGCCGAGCAGCCGCACACAAGACCACCATGCGCAATCCCAAGCGCCGGCTGGAGTGGTGTAAAGCTCGCCGCCATTGGACTCTGGAGCTGTGGAAGCGTGTTCTCTGGAGTGATGAATCACGCTTCACCATCTGGCGGTCCGACGGACAAATCTGGGTTTGGAGGATGCCAGGAGAACACTACCTGCCCCAATGCAAAGTGCCAACTGTAAAGTTTGGTGGAGGAGGAATAATGGTCTGGGGCTGTTTTTCATGGCTTGGGCTAGGCCCCTTAGTTCCAGTGAAGAGAAATATTAACAGTACAGCAAAAAATTACATTCCAGATGATTCTGTGCTTCCAACTTTGTGACAAAAGTTTGGGGAGGCACTTTCCTGTTCCAGCATGACAATGCCCCCGTGCACAAAGTGAGGTCCATACAGAAATGTTTTTTCAAGATCGGTGTGGAAGAACTTGACTGGCCTGCACAGAGCCCTGACCTCAACCCCATCGAAAACCTTTGGGATGAATTGGAACGCCTACTGCTAACCAGGCCTAATCACTCAACATCAGGGCCCGACCTCACTAATGCTCTTGTGGCTGAATGGAAGCAAGTCCACGCAGCAATATTCCAACATCTAGTGGAAAGCCTTTCCAAAATAGTGGAGGCTTTTATAGCAGCAAAGGGGGGATCAACTCCAAATATAATGCCCATGATTTTGGAATGAGATGTTCGACGAGCAGGTGTCCACATACACTACATGATCAAATGTATCTAAAATCTAAGAAATTCCAACATCTAGTGGAAAGCCTTTCCAAAATAGTGGAGGCTGTTATAGCAGCAAAGGGAGTACCAACTCCAAAAATAATGTCCATGATTTTGGAATGAGATGTTCGACGAGCAGGTGTCCACATACACTACATGACGAAATGTATCTAAAATCTAAGAAATTCTAGCAAAGCGTGCAAACACAGGACCCTTGCTTCCCTATTCGCCCCATTTCTCCTTCCTTTTACACAATTTGACTAATCACAGTTTTAATGCACTTAAAAAAAAGCTTCTCTGTCTGCTAAACAAGGAACTCTCCTCATTTCTCTTCTAGTCGCCCAGCTTAACTGTTTTTACAATTGATGGTGGGCTTTCATGGCCAAGTTCACAACGAGATGCTGGTATAACAGTGCTGTTCCTGCTGGGCTGAGAGGCACACAGTGGACCTAGAAGTACATTGCGAGCTGCGACGCTGCAACTCCACCTGCTCTGGCAAAAGAAAAAAGCCCATAAATATGCATGAATATCCCTCTAATTCTCCCCAAAGTCGGCGATGCCTCGCCATTAGTCGCTCTCTTAACATCTTCATGCAGCTCCCACATGCAGTATTGACTTTTGGCATAATTTTAGGCATCTCGGACATGATTTATGATGATGTACATTATCGATCACTTAAGAAGATATTTAGGTATTCAGAATCAACGTAATGTTCTCATTATAGTGATGGCGTGAGGCGCCAGGCCAGGGGGAAGTCACTGTACACTTTACAGGAGCTGTAATTAGCACGTCTGAGTAACGGCCAACTTCCCTCTTGGCTTTATGCTTCGGCACTGGTGTCCCGCGGCCTCCGTGTAAGCACAAATTGTTACGGCAGCCCCACAGGTGGGAAACTAACTCCTCACCCAAGAGGATGCAAGACACGAGGAGGACATATACTAACCACTATCCTCGCACTGCTCGCAGCATGGGTCAACCCACTTCATGAGATATTTTACTCTTTATGGAGCCCGTGGGGGACACACACAAATCCAATACGGCTTCTTTCTTTTAGAGGAGCACAGCGAAGACATGCATGCAAACAACTGGGATTTAGGGTGGTTTGTCTGCCCGAGGCAAGAGAAGTGACATCCAATTTGGCTGCTTTTGGGCAGATGTGTTAGCACTGGCAATACCATACACTATAGAACAACATGTTATCGAGGAATGATCTGTTTATTGAGAACAGTACAAGTTTAGAGTTGGGCCATATTTCCACTGTTTTTGACACTGTTTAACTAATTCCGTCTATGATCATCTCAAGGCAACCACATGTAGGGTTCATACTGCTGAAAGAAAGAACTTCCTTCTCAGGCCTTCTCACTAAACACTATAGTTAAAAGACCTGGCCTTCTTGTGTCTTCTTCCTCCAGACGTCTGGCTTCAAACCAAGGATGCATTTACCCTCCTTAAGCTACACTGACAAGACACCAGACTTTGCCCATCGTATGGAAATCATTATTTTTATATATATATTTTAAGCTGTTAATGTTTTATCCCATAATTCACAGGCAGAGGCACGGGAGGATGTCTTTGTGGGAAGCTTCGGCTGGACATGGTGGAACCACCTTCATTAGTGCCCTGTCTCAAGGGAGGCATGTGTGGAAATTACTGACTCAATCAATAAACAAAGCCCAAGTGTTGAAATATTTATCCAGACACAACCCCATCTTTGCGGACTGTCTGAGCACTCTTCCTGCACCTTAAGGGTAATTCAGAAAGCCATGTATCGGTGGTAGTACACCTTGAGATCAATGGGGTGCCACTCAATGGTTGAGTGCTGAGTGCTACAAGATCCCATAAATTCATTGTCGATAAGCAGGATGGAGACTGTGTAGGAAGTGGAACTCCCCTTCTGTTATACTCAGAAAATGATCTCTGCGATTATGATGTAAATAATGTGTGTTTGGCACATCTCTGAGGAACATGTAAAAGGTGATGTTCGACAGGGCTGCAACACACTGTACGAAATTACTGTTTGAAACAACCTAAAAAAACTACTTAAACTGGTGAAAAGTAAATTAGTCAACTAATAAATAGCAAATACAAACTAATATTTCATGTAAACATAACCCATCTTGTTCCAGGTTTATTTTTTTTATTTGGAATTACCTAATTACTACAATTGGGTTTGAAGCATTTAAATAAATTCCTTGTAAATCAAGAAATTAGGTTGTTTCAATTACTTAACAAACTGAAAGCCACTCCCCCAATAAGCCACGTCTCTAACTCTAATAGGCTGCCGCCACATTGCCCCCAACGCTATTCAACGTGCATGAGGTGTTAAAAGCAATTTAGAAGTTTTCATTCAATTAAAAAATCCCATTGATCTGTTGAATTTGTTATTTGATTTCAGACTAATTGAATAGAGTAGGTTAAGCGAACCAAAGCGCAATTTTCAATCATTCCAATTAGTAAAAGCACTTCAGATGAACAACAGTGGTGTCCCAATTTTTATTGTGCTTGTCATTATAGCACTATTTGCATTCTCCTTCTAAAAGTGCAACACATGGAACCAACATCATGGCTAAATGTCCTTTGAACGCCAAACGCTTAGCTTGGTATCTCACTTTATCTTCCTACAGAGCATGTTATGGGCGATTAATGTGCTACTTAGACCTTCACATCTCATTATAGGAGAGAACACATTTATTGGTTTACTCGGATCCCCATTTTGCCGAAGCAGCAGCTATTCTTCCTGTGGTCCACACAAAAACATAAAACACGACATGTAATTAAACACTGATACAGAGATAGACAAGAACAGTCACACAAATGTAAAATACAATGATATACAAACAAAACAACTAAGAGTAATGTGTAGGTTGTGAGTGTGTTTGTGTGCATGTCATTTCACAGTCCCTTTGGTGCCATGAAATGGTGTTTTAGGCTTTTTTAAAGGTCATTTTGCTTTCTGCTTGAGTAATTGGAGATGGAAGGGGAGTTCCGTGCGATCAAGTCCCTGTACAATACTGTGCGTTGCTGTGAATTTGTTTTGGACTTGGGGACTGTGAATGTCTTGTGGGGTAGACATGGGTGTCTGAGCTGTGTGTTGTTTGATTAAGCAGACAATCTGGATTATTCATCACAGTAATATTTCTCATAAAAACAGAAACAGCAGCTGGCTGTTTCTGAAGATGTTATATCCCTGTATTGCTACAGGGTCACGCTGTATCACGAAAGGAATTATGTAAGCGAGTTTCAGAGATGGCCAGCATATGAATGTTTTCCCGACGTTAAGCAAGTTATTGATTTCATGAACCTTATTTCTAAGGCTACATATATTGTATTTAACACTAGATCCGCTGGGCCGCCACGAACCTCCCTTTATGCTAATGAGCAGTCTTTCTGACTGCACATTCTAACAGTGTAATTAATACCAGACTTGTTTTGTTCGCAAGCAACTTGTTCGCCAATGACAGTGATGTGAAGATATTGTCCGTGGTGACATTTAGGTTCCTTATCACCACAGTATCCAACACTCACTCACCTGCTGCCCGATGTGGATATTTTCCCAGATATTGAAAGCCGTTCAGCGTGTACAATTACACATGCTCTCACTGATATAATGGCACTGGAGCAGATGGCTGCCGTTTTACGGGCTCCTAACCAACTGTGCTATTTAGTAACTTATTTTAAACATATTGTTGCTGCTACCATCTCTTATGACTGAAAATAGCTTCTGGATATCAGAACAGCGATTACTCACCTCAAACTGGATGAAGAGTTTTTATTTAATGAACCTGATGAGAAGGATATACTGCTTCTCTGAGACCATGCCCAAATCGCCATCATTCACGTTAAGAAAAGACGAAATACAGGGGGAGGAGATCGGGCTGCCTTGTGAGAATTTGTCGGTGAGTGGGTAAGCCACCTGTACCATCCGTTCGATTGGTCAATGTGCAATTACTGGAGAATAAACTGGATGATCTCCGCTCAAGACTATCCTACCAACGGGACATTAAAAACTGATGTTTCACCGAGTCGTGGCTGAACAACAATACGGTTTTCTTTGCATTGGCAGGACAGAACAGCTATGTCTGGTAAGACGAGGGGTGGGGGTGTGTCTATTTGTCAATAACACCTTGTGCCCGATGTGTAATATTAAGGAGGCCTCGAGGTATTGCTCACCTGAGGTAGAGCACCTCATGATAAACTGTAGACCACACTATCTACCAAGAGAGATTTCATCTATATTTTTCGTAGCCATTTATTTACCGCCACAAACCGATGCTGGCAATAAGACCAGCCTCAACAAGCTGTATAAGGCCATAAGCAAACAAGAGAATGCTCATCCAGAAGCGGAACTCCTAGTGGCCGCGGACTTTAATGCAGGCAAACTTAAATCCATTTTACCGAACTTCTACCAGCATGTCACAATTACAACCAGAGGAAAAAAACTCTACGTTTTTTTCCACCTTTACGCCACACACAGAGACACATGCAAAGCTCTCCCCCGCCTTCCATTTGGCATATCTGACCGTAGTTATATCCTCCTGATTCCTGCTTACAAGCTAAAACTATAGCAGGAAGTACCAGTGACTCGCTCAATATGGAAGTGGTCAGATGACGCGGATGCTATGTTACAGGACTGTTTTGCTAGCACTAAACAGTCTCTGACTAGAATATGTTCCTGGATTCATCCAATGGCATTGAGGAGTATACCACCTCAGTCACCGGCTTCATCAATAAGTGCATCGATGACATCGTCCCCACAGTGACCTTTCGTACATATCCCAACCAGAAGCCATGGATTAAAGGCAACATCAGCAAAGAGGTAAATGCTAGAGATGCCACTTTCAGGCAGTGGGACACTAATCCACTTATAAAAAATCCAGCTATGCCCGCAGACAAAACATCAGTACAGGACTAAAATTGAATCCAACTACACTGGCTCTGACGCTCGTCAGATGTGGCAGGACTTGCAAATTATTACAGAGTACAAAGGGAAACCCAGCCATTAACTGCCTAGTGATGCATGCCTACAAGACGACCTAAATGCCTTTTATGCTCACTTCGAGGCAAGCAACACTGAAGCATGTATGAGAGCATCAGCTGTTCCAGACGACTGTGATCATCTTCTCCATAGCCGATGTGAGCAAGACGTTTAAACAGGTCAACATACAAGGCCGCAGGTCCAGACGGGTTACCAGGACGTGTACTCAGAGCATGAGTGGACCAGCTGGGAAGTGTCTTCACTGACATTTTCAAACTCTCCCTGACCGAGTCTCTAATACCTACATGTTTCAAGCAGACCACCATAGTCCCTGTGCCCAAGAAAGTAAAGGTAACCTGCCTAAATGACTACCACCCCGTAGCACTCACAGCGGTAGCCATGAAGTGCTTTGAAAGGCTGGTCATGGCTCACATCAACACCATCAACACCATCATCCCGGAAACCCTAGACCCACTCCAATTCGCATACAGCCCCAGCAGATCCACAGTAGATGCAATCTCAATCGCACTCCACACTGCCCTTTCCCACCTGGACAAGAGGTGAGAATGCTGTTCATTGACTACAGCTCAGCATTTAACACCATAGTCCCCACAAAGCTCATCACTAAGCTAAGGACCCTGGGACTAAACACCTCTCTCTGCAACTGGATCCTGGACTTCCTGACGGGCTGCCCCCAGGTGGTGAGGGTAGGCAACAACACATCTGCCACGCTGATCCTCAACATTGGGGCCCCTCAGGGGGTCATACATTGAGAGTATCCTGACCGGTTGTATCACCGCCTGGTATGGCAACTGCTGGTGATCTGAACGTAAGGCATTACAGAGTGTAGGGCGTACTGCCCAGTACATCAATGGGGCCAAGCTTCCTGCCATCCAGGACGTATAAAATAGGCTGTGTCAAATAACATTTTCAAAGACTCCATACGCCTTCCCCTGGCTGTTAGCGAATAGGGAGAGTTGAAATGCAGTTTCTACACGGTTCAGGAAGTCTATAAATTGGTTGGAACCGAGGTGTCCGGCCTTTTGGGACCTCGCGCTGACGCAGAAAGGGTCTTGGCATGTCTTTTTAGAACCTCTGGTTTTAGCTCCTAGATGTATCCGGCTCTGTTTTTATTCGCTATAGGCTTTAAAGACATCATAATCTTGTTATTTTGAACCGAATTATACCAGTTTATGTCAGTATATTGCGATTTTCAGGTATTTATTTCCATGGCGCTGTAGAAACTTGGGTGTCTCTCTCTCAAATGCCATTCTGTACTGCTAATTGCAACGTCAAAGGAAACATTCTCCAACCCAGCAACGATTATTTTGGCCAACAGACACCTTCCCCAAGATTCTGATGGGAGTTCAGCTAATAGTAAGTACTATTTATGCTGATAAAACGTTGTTCTGTTGAAAAAGTAAAATATATTAGACGGCATTATTTTCCGTGTAGCGTTGCGCTATCGCACCCTGTATTGTACCCAGTATTGCGCAGTAAGGTTAATTTTAAAAATGTAATTCAGCGATTGCATTAAGAACTAATTTGTCTTTCAATTGCTGTCCAACCTGCATTTTTTTAGTCAAGTTTATGAATAGTTTTCGATAAGATTAGGTGCCTTTCCAAAATGGCGGCGGACAGATTGCTTGAATTTTTGCCCACTAAACACGTTGTGTATACCACGAATTGTGCGGCTAAATATGCACATTTTCGAACAAACTATTCGCATTGTGTAATATGATGTTACAGGACTGTCATCTGAAGAATTCTGAGAAGGTTAGTGAAAAAATTAATAGCGTTTGGTGGTTTATAACGTTATTGCTATTTTTGGCTTGAATCAATGCTACTGTGTGACTGACTATTGTAGTAAGTTAATATAACGCTATATTGTGTTTTCGCTGTAAAACACTTAGAAAATATGAAATATTGTCTTGATTCACAAGATCTGTGTCTTTCAATTGCTGTACGCTGTGTATTTTTAAGAAATGTTTTATGATGAGTAATTAGCTAATACACGATGGTCTCTGTAGTTATTCTAGTCATTTTAGTGATAGTTGTGATGGGGGCTGCAATTGTAAACTATGATTTATACCTGAAATATGCACATTTTTCTAACAAAACCTATGCTGTACAATAAATATGTTGTCAGACTGTCATCTGATGTTTGTTTCTTGGTTAGTGGCTATTTATATCTTTATTTGGTCGAATTTGTGATAGCTACTGATGCAGTAAGAAAATGGTGGAGTAAGAAAATTGTTGTCTTTTGCTAACGTGGTTAGCTAATAGATTTACATATTGTGTCTTCCCTGTAAAACATTTTAAAAATCAGAGATGATGGCTTGAATCACAAGATCTGTATCTTTCATTTGGTGTCTTGGACTTGTGATTTCATGAACATTTTATTTTATGATATCCCTGTAACTTTAGGCTAGGCTATGCTAGTCAGCTTTTGTGATGGGGGTGCTCCCGGATCCGGTTTTGTGAGGCGTTAGAGGTTAAGAAATGTTTAATGATGAGTAATTAGGAAATACATGTTGCTCTCTGTAGTTATTCTAGTCGATTTGTGATGGTGTCTGCAATGGTAAACTATGATTTATACCTGAAATATGCACATTTTTCTAACAAAACATATGCTATACAATAAAAATGTTATCAGACTGTCATCTGATGAGGTTGTTTCTTGGTTAGTGGCTATTTATATCTTTATTTGGCCGAATTTGTGATAGCTACTGATGCAGTAAGAAAATGGTGGAGTAAAAAAAAAGTTGTCTTTTGCTAACGTAGTTAGCTAATAGATTTACATATTTTGTCTTCCCTGTAAAACATTTTAAAATTCAGAAATGATGGCTTTATTCACAAGATCTGTATCTTTCATTTGGTGTCTTGGACTTGTGATTTCATGAACATTTTATTATATGATATCCCTGTGGCTTTAGGCTAGGCTATGCTAGTCAGCTTTTGTGATGGGGGGCTCCCGGATCCGGGTTTGGTAGGGGTTAGAGGTTAAACAATATGGACACTTATCACGCTGCGCATTGGTCCTCCTCTTCTTCCACCCATGACGAGCGTTACAATACATTTATGTATTGTTCGATAATGTGCATATTTATATCCACAAATCTCGGTTTACATTGACGCCATGTTTAGAAATGCCTCCAAAATGTCCGGAGAAATTGCAGAGAGCCACGTCAAATAACAGAAATACTCTTCATAAACTTTGATGAAAGATAAATGTTTTACATAGAATTAAAGATACACTTGTTCTTAATGCAACCGCTGTGTCAGATTTCAAAAAGCTTTACGTCAAAATACAATAATGGGTGTAGAGAAAGAAGAGCTCTCCAGTAGGTATACCAAAACATCCAAATGGCCATTTTCTCAAAAGTGGGGTTACAAGATTATCAACCTTCAAAGCAGAATGACTTTCCCATTGTTCCTCAACTGCGGTGTATGATATACAATTTTCTAGCTCTGAGTCTCTACTTTTATCCAATGTAAAAAAAAACACAATTTTGAATTTTGCTACATAAATTAGATTCCACAAAGGAGGAATCCCTACCTTTCCTTCAGCTTGAGTACATTGAAATACACACTAATGACAGAACTCTAAGAAATTGCTCTAATTTGTTAATATTACGTTATCAAACTGAAAAGACGTCTCTGGACATTGTCAACGGCCTCTCCGAATATAATGTGGTATTTCAAGCTAGACAGGCATGAGGATTTACTGATTCCGTATCATTTTTACTTATGCCTTGTAATAACTTTGAAAGAGCACTGCAATTTGTCTTCATCCTGTTTGTAAGCTAATTGGCCAATTAATGCTCTTTCGTAATGCTCTTTTGTGAATCATATTCAGATATGACCCCCTTCTGGAGACTCATTTTGGAATTCTTAGAACAATATAAGACTGCCCTCTAGAATTCTGGATACTGCATATCACACAATAGAACACCTTACTCTATTTGCCCTGCTTCATATGACGCATCAGACAGCTAGAATACATACAGTGCATTCGGAAAATATTCAGACCACTTTACTTTTTCCACAATTTGTTACGTTACAGCCTTATTCCAAAATTGATTAAATCGTTTCCCTCATAAATCTACATACAATACCCCAAATGACAAAGCAAAAACATGTTTTCAATTTTTGCAAATGTTCTCTGCAGATCCTCTGAAGCTCTGTCAGGTTGGATGGGGAGCGTCGCTGCACAGGTATTTTCAGATCTCTCCAGAGATGTTCGATCGGGTTCAAGTACAGGCTCTGGCTAGGCCACTCAAGGACATTGTCTTAGCTGTGTGCTTAGGGTTGTTGGAAGGTGAACCTTCACCCCTGTCTGAGGTCCTGAGCAGGTTTTCATCAAGGATCTCTCTGTACTTTGCTCCGTTCATCTTTACCTCAATCCTGACTCGTCTCCCAGTCCCTGCCGCTGAAAAACATAGCCACGGCATGATGCTGCCACAACCATGTTTCACTGTTTCATCAGACCAGATAATCTTGTTTCTCATGGTATGAGAGTCTTTAGGTGCCTTTTTTCAAACTCCAAGCAGGCTATCATGTACCTTTTACTGATGAGTAGCTTCCGTCGGGTCACTCTACTCTTGGTGGTTCCAAACTTCTTCCATTTAAGAATGATGGAGGCCACATTGCTCACGGGGACCTTCAATGCTGCAAACACATTTTTTGGTGTTCTTCTAAAGATCTGTGCTTCGACACAATCCTGTCTCTAATCAATTGAATTTACCACAGGTACTCTCCAATCAAGATGTAGAAACATCAAGGATGACCAATGGAAACAGGATGTACCGGAGTTCAATTTCTAGTTTAATAGCAAAGGGTCTGAATACTTCTGTAAATAAGGTATTTCTGTGTTTAATAAAATAATAATCTACAAACATTTAAAAAAAACTGTTATTGCGTTGTCATTATTGGGCATTGTGTGTAGATTGAGAAGGATAAATATGTATTTAATCTATTTTAGAATATGGTTGTAACGTAACAAAATGTGTTAAAAGTAAAGGGATCTGAATACTCTCCGAATGCACTGTAGGTCTATCAAAGCCTAAACTGTATATACTCTGATCGGCCAAGATGACAACTTTCCTGTACTCTGCAGTCATATTATTCCCATGATGACAATCATATCACAATCATAAGCTAAATGGGAAAAGTAGACCCCTAGATTTGTATATATCTCAATTACTGTTAACAAGCACCAAGGGGATTTAAATCACGGATGACAACACTTGAGTGTGTGTGTAAATATCACTGTCGCTGACAAGTGCTCCGACTCTCTGTCCATAATCATGTTTTACTTCTCATTAACTGAAAGGTCTTCATTAGCTGGGGTATTGTTGGGGACCCAGACACAATGTTTCATTATCACTTTCAGCATTTCTAATTGTAATTTGTTTGCCCTGTCAGTTTATATTGTTTCGGGTCGGAGTAGATGTTCTCTCTTGACGACAGGGACTGCGATGCCTCGATATGGAGAGAGGGTTATAAAGGATGGAATACACTGAAGGCCCCAGCCAAGCCCTTGCCTCACCCCATATGCACATCTGAATGAAAATGAGACAAGCATGTGGAAAAGATTGCAGAGCGTGTCATCCTCCTATTAAACTCTATGTCCTGAGAGAAGCAATTTTAACAAGGGCATGAATGGAACGTTTTTTTTGTTGTGGGGCCAGAAAAATGCACTGTACTGCTTTAATGGAAGAGAGATGTCATCTGCAACCAATTCCAACCATGTCAGTAATAGACCTCCGACAATGGATCTGCATTGTATCAGTGAGTGTGTGTGTGTGTCTCAGCGTTTGCGTACCAGTGTGTGTGCATACATGTGGGTGTGGTGTGCATACATGTGAATGTGTCTGACACAAATACGTCTTTCATGGCTTCACGCAGCCGCCTTCCAAGCACCCAGCTGCTTTAGATCAACACTCAATCATGGTTCACCTCATCGCGGCTTAATTCTATCTGATACACACCGGTATACCCTGACCACCGTCACTGTGTCCCCCCGTTCAGAGTTCTGTCTGTCTGGTGCGATTGGTTCCACTGCGCCCCACCTTTATCGGACACGCCCAGAAACATGTCAGAGTTGGCTATTGAAAGCCGGGAACAGCCTGACACGTAATGAGGCAATGCCCAAAACGAATGTCTCCTGATCGTGTGTATTAATCAAGAAGTGCGTGACCGTAATATTCCCTTGACAAAATGTTTTTGTGTTATTCATATACATTTCAGGAGTGCGACCACTAACAGGAAATTCTGAACGAATCTGAATGAATTACTTGAAACGAGCAGAACCAAAAGAGCTGTTTCTCAGAGAGGAGCAGTTCTCTTTCTTCGACTGCCATACAATGTGCAAAAGGCATTGGACATTGGAACAACAACAACAACAACAAATCACTGGAAAGTATGTTTCTTCAAAGGGATTAAACCCAAAACAAAAGGGCACTCTTTATTTCCAAAGCTTGTTTCAGTGTGCATTGGGACTCGCTGTCGCAATATGGAGGGAAAAAACAAAGTTTACTCTTTCCCTTAATAAGCAGCACATGCAAGAGAGAAACATATTTGGCTAGGCAGTGTTATTTTCCCTTCACCCAGACGCAGCAATCCCCCTGTGTGGGTATGTGAGAAATGGAGACCCAGAAGCAGATTTATTCACTACTGAGCCTTCCTTCTACCCATTTGATCAAGAAATATCTCTGTGCACCATTTCCCATTGTTGGAACAAATGAGATTTTTTTACACGAAACCCACTGCCTCTACTTGACAAATTCCAACTCTTCCAAGAGATGCATTCTGCTCCTCATTTTTGAAGCTTTGTGGTGCATGCAAGGATCACAGCCCACATATCTTCAACCCCCCCCCCCCCCCCCCCCCCCAAGTAACAGCCCTATAAAAGCCAAGGCATTACCTTAAATGCAAATGAATTTATTTCAATTTGTTTCCAGTGAATAAGCCAGGGCAATTTGATCTGCATTTGTGTGAAAGTAGTCTCTTGTGTGCACTGTATCCAGTAATTTGAATGTTCATTATTGGTTCATTAGCGGATCACTGTCTTTGTACCATTCACCCTCTGCCACATCAATCCATCCCTGATAGTCGGCGGAAACATACCGTAGGTTCATAGGAATCATTGAGTGGTTGTGCTTGACTGAATATCTAATGATTTTTAAGACAAAAAAAAACAAATGTCATCCTAGACGCCTTGCAAATGCCACAGTGGTTCTTTCGAGACAATGTTTTTCAGCTCCACATGTTCATATTTATGTCAATGTGAACATTGATAACTCCCACCATCCATTTTGAAAATGCAAGAAGAGCATAAGCTCGAAATCAATTCCTGAGAACACCACCGTGTTTGCTAAATCGCTAAACATAACCACATGTCACGGCCTGGTCATGCATGATCCAACCCCAGGTTACTGTGCTCACACACTGCTTTAGTTCCCTTACAGCTCCAAGGTCAATTATATTAGGCCAAAATATATTCAGGCCTCTCAATATTGACTTTGAGTGGGGTCCTTTGTGTTGAAATCTAACAACCATGTCGGAACCCTTTTTTCCTTTTGATTATGTACACATTTGCAGTTAATTATCGCTGGTGGTTGATAGTACAAGTGGAAAGGGAAGTGAAATCCAACCTGGGTGTGCAGCAATGTTCCCTCTAAGCTGTGCATGTGCTTGCAGGGGTGGGCAATTCCAGTCCTCGAGGGCCTGATTTGGTGTAACAGTTTTGCCTCAGCTACCACACCTGACTCCAATAATCACCTAAGCATGATCTTCAGTTTTGATTGCAATTTGATTAACTTCTCTAGGGTAGGGGGCAGCATTCGGAATTTTGGAGGAAATGCATGTCCAAATTACACGGCCTGTTTCTTGGGCCCAGAAGATATGATATGCATATAACTGGTAGATTCGGATAGAAAACACTCTAAAGTTTCCACAACTGTTAAAATAGTGTCTGTGAGTTTAACAGAACTGATTTGGCAGGCGAAAACCTGAGAAAAATCCATTCAGGAAGTCGTTTTTTGGGGGGATATAGTTTTCTATTCAATGCCATTACAGTATCCCTTGACTTAGGACTCAACTTGCAGTTTCTATGCCTTCCACTAGATGTCAACAGTCTTTAGAATGTGTTTCAGTCTTGTATTCTGAAAAATGAGGAAGTAAGAGCAATATGAATGAGTGGACCCTAAAGTTTCACGGAGCTTTTTCCTGCGTAAGACCGAGAGAGTGCGTTTCTTGTTTACATTTTATATTGACAACGTTATTGTCCGGTTGAAATAGTATCAATTATTTAGGCTAAAAACAACCTGAGGTTTAAATATAAACATCGTTTGACATGTTTCTATGAACTTTACGGATACAATTAGGATTTTTTTGTCTTCCTGTTTTGACTGCGTTTCAGCCTGTGGATTACTGAAGAAAACGCGCTAACAAAACAGAGGTTTTTGGGTATAAAGAGACTTTATCGAACAAGAGGAAAATTTATTGAGTAAATGAATGTCTGCTGAGTGCAACCATATGAATATCATCAAAGGTAAGGGATTAATTTTATCTCTATTTCTAAATTGTGTAACTGTTCTATCTGGCTGGCTACTGTTTGTAATTATTTGTCTTGTGGGCTATGTTCTCATAATCGTAATGTATGCTTTCGCCGTAAAGCATTTTTTCAATCTGACACCGTGTTTGGATTCACAAGAAGTTAATCTTTAAACCTATGTAAAATATCTTTTGT
Organism: Salvelinus fontinalis; assembly: GCF_029448725.1. NCBI lineage: Eukaryota > Metazoa > Chordata > Actinopteri > Salmoniformes > Salmonidae > Salvelinus > Salvelinus fontinalis. Next base: position 54,029,900 of record NC_074678.1, on the reverse strand, counting down.
TGTCTGAATTTTTATAATGAGTATTTCTGTATTTGAATTTGGCGCCCAGCAGTTTCACTGCTGTTGAAGTGGTGGGACGCTACCGTCTCACGTGCCCAAGAGAGGTTAAGAGACGGTAGCAGCAACATTATGTACAAAGTAAGTTACAAACAATGCCAAAAAAACAAACAAACATTGTGAAAAAACTTACAAAATAGCACGGTTGGTTAAGAGCCCATAAAACGGCAGCCATTCCCTCCGGCGCCATCTGACCACCAGACTAGTTAAACTTTTATGAATTGTTGGAGGAGACTTGCTCCAACTGTACAGATTTTGGCAAATGAGGTTATTGTTATTTGTGATTTTAATAAAGACATGCTCAAAAAAGACAATGCTACTTTTAAAGCTCTTCAGAATTGTAATCTGTTTGCCTTACACCAGCTGATTGATGATCCCACCAGGATCTGTCCTTCTACCGAGACCATCATCGACCTTGTGTTGGTTTCGGATAGATCACGGATATCAAACAGTGGGGTTGTAAACTATGGGCTCAGCGAAGTAAGGTATGAAGGTTAAGAAAACTGTTTTTAATTGTCAAAATTCATTAAAAAAAAAGGTCTATGAATAACTATAGTAAATTGTTCATTGTTAATTGTTTGAGCAAATTGGACTGGTCTGCTGTATTGAAGTGCAATGAAGTGCAAAATGCCTGGGGCAATTTTAAATCATTGTTTTTGGATGCTGTACACAAGCAGGCTCCATAATTTTGTTTTAGAATTAAGCAAAGAGCCATAGATAAACGCTAACATTTTAAAGGCAATTAAGCTTAGAAATGAACACTTTCTGGAGTTCAGGAAATCAAGAGAAGATGTTGTTTTTATAGACTATAAGAAATTAAGAAATTAGGTTAACAGGATGATTGAGAAGGTCAAGAAATATTATTTTAATGACAAAATAGTTGAGAATAGGAACAATCGGAGTAAATTATGGAAATGTCTGAAGTTGTGAGGTTACAGTAACATATTGTAGTATCTGGGATCTACATCTGTTTATATTAGTTACGTTGCTGTTACTAAGCAGTGATGTATTACGGCAGTATTATGTTAATACACCTAATAGGAAATGCACATCCGCACTATTGTACCGGGGGCTGTGGAGTAAAAGTTTTTTTTGACTAAATGAAACCTAACTGTAGTCCCGTCTCCTGCCTGGTCATTTCTTCACAACACAAATATTACAGTGGCGACGAGGTGATTAAACTTCTTAAACGGACATTGTTTGAAGGGAAGAATGTTGCGTGAGTAATGAAACTCAAAATAATTATGTAATTCGTCAGTTTTTAATTTTCTTTCGCCAGTAGAAAAGGCTACGCACTGCTAGTAGGTACAGTGTTCAGGAGCTGCCAAGTAGCAAGACTATTGGAGTCCAGAATAGCGACACTGCCCTCTGGTGGTTAAATTAAAAACCCAACGAAATTAGGCAATCTCAGTGGAAAAATATTGTAAAAAAAAAAATACAAGAAATTAACGTAACACGATGTGTACATTATTACAAATGAGTGCAGTGAATGAAGTAATTGCAGAAACTTCTGAAATGAAGAAAGTGAAGAATTAGATGAAAATTCAGAAAAATTAAGCAATACAAGGAATAAGGAAACTGAACAATTAACTGTGAAAATGGCAAATATTGGTCGAGTACCAGAGTTTGAGGCTACAAAAGAGGATTTTGATTCCTATTTAGAGCGTTTTGAGCGTTGGCTGGCTGCAAATGAAATCAACGATGAAAATAAAGCAGACGTATTTCTCAGTGTTTTGGGTCCAACTGAGTATGGATTGCTGAAAGGTCTCATTGAACCAATAAAAGCAGTATTTGACCTATGCAGAACTGACTTAAACTCTTTCAAGGCATTTCAAGCCTAAGCAAATTCTCATTGCAGAACGTTTCAGATTTTACCAACCTCACCAGAGTCAAGGGGAAACCGTGGCTGACTACATCCTTGCTTTGAAAAGGCTGGCAAGTACATGTGAGTTTGCACAATTTCTTGATGATGCTCTTCAAGACAAGTTTGTATGTGGTCTCACAGGTGAAGCATATCACAGAAGGCTTCTGTCAGAGAAGGACCTGACCTTTAAGAAAGCCTGTGATATTGCACTTGAGCTTGCCCACAGGGATACTTTTGAGCTATCGGGACATGCAGAACGTCAGAAAGGTGTTCACAAGGTCAGTGATGCACGTGTTGGAAAAGGCTCACAAAATTCACACTTTTCTCAGTCCCGTCCTCAAGGTTACACAAGAACAAAGCAGCCTACATCACAAAGGTCTAAGCTAAGTTGCTACAGATGTGGGGGAGATAATCATCAGCACAGTGAATGTCGATTCCAAAATGAAAAGTGCCACAGTTGTGGAAAGGTTGGACATCTACAGAGAGTGTGTAAAGCTCCAAAACGCACGGCAAGAGAACACAAAGTGTCACACGCAGCACAAGAAGAGGAAGATACAACTGAAACAGTATTGGAACTGTTCACAGTGTACACAGCTCAACAACACAAATATGAAATCTATGTCAGCATGGAGTTAGCGGGAAAACCAGTGAAAATGCAGCTGGACACCGGAGCGTCTGTATCGCTTGTTCCAGAAAGACTCTTCAAAGAAAAACTGAAAAAGTGCCCTCTTCAGCCTGCGTCCATCCGCCTTTCTTCATACACTGGTGACACTATTCCTGTGTTAGGGCAGATCCAGGTACCGGTATGAGGGGAAGGAGTGGACGCTAACGCTTGTCATTGTCAAAGGAAAAAAATCAGCCTTGCTAGGCAGAAACTGGCAACAAAAGATCAAGTTGAACTGGGGAGAAATCTTCAGTGATATTCCAACACACAATGGATCAGATCTTGGGCGGTATAGACAACGTTGTTTGCTTCATGGACGACATCCTCGTGTCAGCACCAACCATTGGAGAGCACCTTGCTCCTGAACTATTGAACTATTACGGAAAGTTTGTGGCAAACTTGTCCACATTGTTGCATCCGCTTCACCAACTGCTGCAGGCCGATACAAAGTGGAATTGGTCCCCACAATGCGAAGAAGCATTCAAGACTTACAAACAGCGTCTGCTAAAGAGCAAGTGGCTTGCCCACTACAACACAGAGATTAAGCTGAGACTTGCGTGTGATGCATCTCCATACAGAGTAGGAGCCGTCATCTCACATGTTCTACCGTCAGGTGAAGAACACCCTATTGCATTTGCATCACGGACTCTGTCACCAAGTGAGAAAAATTATGCTCAAATTGAGAAGGAAGCTCTGAGCATATATTCATAATATACTGCTGACAGATCACAAGCCTCTGTTGGACATACTTAGATCAAAATCAGCTATACCAACCCTTGCTGACTTCGAATGCAAAGTTAGGCTCTGATATTGCTAGCCTACGACTACGAGATCGAGTGCAGACGATCCAGTGGATCACGCAAATGCAGATGCACTATCAAGACTACCATGCAATAGTTACTCCGACAGTGAAGATGATAGAGCAGTCTTCCAGATCTCTCTCACCGACGAACTGCCCATATCTGCTTCAGACATAGCAGAGGAAACGAGGAAAGACCCAGTGCTTTCCAAAGTCTTGGACTTAACATTAGGCGGGTGGCCAACCTTCATAAATGACGATAACCTTCGTCCATTCATCGACAAGAAAGACCAATTGTCTACTGATCAAGGATGTGTTCTGTGGGGATCAAGGGTGGTGGTACCTCACCAATTCCAGAGGAGACTGCTATCTGACCTGCATGAGGGTCATCCAGGGATCACTCGAATGAAAGCACTCGCCCGCAGTTATCTGTGGTGATCTGGACTGGATCATGACATTTAACAGCATGTAGGCCACTGCTCACCTTGTGAAGCTGTTCGCAACAAGCCTGCTGCTGCACCTCTTCATCCATGGTCCTGGGCTGCTACACCATGGAAACGCATCCTTGTGGATTACGCCGAGATTAACAAGCAACATTTCCTTGTTGTCGTCGATGTCCATTCCAAGTGGATGGAAGTGTTGCCTACTCAACTGACCACAGCTGAGAAGACCAGCAATCTTCGCAGACACCTGTTTGCATCCTTTGGACAAGTCAAGGAGCTCGTATCGGACAATGGCCCTCCTTTCACGTTAAACAATTTTGAAATGTTTCTAAAGAACAACAGAGTGAGGCACATCCTGTCACCACCTTACCATCAGGCATCAAACGGAGCAGCGGAGAGAGCCGTGCAAACCTTTAAGAAGGCCTGGACTAGACTCAAGGTTTAGTCTGTATCCACCCACCAAAGGCTTCCCCGGTTCCTGTTTACTTACCGTAACACACCACACAGAATAACGGAACGTACACCAGCTGAACTGTTTCTGAAACGCCAACCACGTACCCACCTGACACTGTTGAAACCAGACTTGTCAAGCACTGTGGTAAAGCACCAGCTACAGCAGATGGAAGCTCATGACAGACACTCAAAGACTGTCAGAGAATTCAAAGAGGGAGAGGAGGTGATGGTACGTGATTTCAGACACCCTAAGCACCTGTGGAACTCAGGTGTGATCTTGCAACGCAGAGGACCTTTGACTTACCAAGTCCAAATTGGTCATCGCCATGTCAACGTTCAACATCAAAAGCTTTACCTGCGAGTTGAGCTGTTTCAGGAGGTAACAGACAGTAAAACAAATGAACACTTTAACTTCTTGCGAATATAGGGGGTGCTGTTTCGACTTAGCATAAATCGGTCTCCAGATTAAACTGCCTAGTACTCAATTTTTGCTCGTACAATATGCATATTATTATTGGATAGAAAACACTCTCTAGTTTCTATAGCCGTTGGAATTATGTCTCTGAGTGAAACAGAACTCCTTCTACAGGACTTTTCATGACAGGGAGTGAGATTTCAGAAATCTTGGCCCCTGTTCCCAGGTCAGTTGTAAGGTCTCTGTAAATGCTATGGAGAAGCAAACACTGCCTACGTCTTCCTCTAGATGTCAGTACGTGGTGACGCTTTGAATGGAGTCGATTGCGCAATCAGGGCCTGTATAAAACACCAATGACCGGAAGTAGCTTTCTTTTCCTGCCTGCGCCTGACGCACGATGGACATCGGACTTGCCTCCTTCCAAGCTGTTTAGCCAGTAATATTTCTCTGTTCATGTTTTTACTCGTTATAGGTGTTAAAAACATCATAAGGTAGTTAATTTGAACCGTTTTATAGCAATTTATATCCGTTTAGGGCGATTTTATGGCATCTCTGTGTGATGCACTTTGAGGAGCTGGGCACTTTTCGAGTGCATGGTGAACGTTAGTGGCCATTTCGACAAGACAAGAGGACATCTTTCGACCAAAAGACGATTCGACCGGAGAAAGGATTCATTGCCCAAGATTCTGATGGAAGAACAGCTCATAGTAAGAACTATTTATGATGATAAATCGTGTTTCTGTCGAAAAATGTTAAACGCTTATGCCGCCATTTTGTTTGGTGTAGCTTCGTTTGGCGCAACCTGTATTGAAAAGTAAGGATAATTAAAAAAATGTAATTCAGCGATTGCATTAAGAACTAAATTGTCTATCAATCGCTGTCCACCCTGTATTTTTTAGTCAAGTTTATGAGTATTTATGTATAAGACTAGATCACTGTCTAATATGGCGCCCGACATTTTCTGACCAGCTTGGCTACTTTTCTCATTGTATAACCACGATTTTGGTTGCTAAATATCCACATTTTCGAACAAACTCTATATGTATGTTGTAATATGATGTTACAGGAGTGTCATCTGAAGAATTCTGAGAAGGTTAGTGAAAAAATTAATACATTTTGGTGGTGATAATGCTATCGCGCTTTTTGCCGTGAATCAATGCTTGGGTAATGTTTGCACATGTGGTATGCTAATATAACGATTTATTGTGTTTTCGCTGTAAGACACTTAGAAAATCTGAAATATTGTCTGGATTCACAGGATCTGTGTCTTTCAAGTAGTGTACGCTGTGTATTTTTAAGAAATGTTTTATGATTAGTAATTAGGTAATACACGTTGCTCTCTGTATTTATTCTAGTCGAGTTGTGATGGTGGGTGCAATTGTAAACTATGATTTATACCTGAAATATGCACATTTTTCTAACAAAACCTATCCTATACAATAAATATGTTATCAGACTGTCATCTGATGAGGTTTTTTCTTGGTTAGTGGCTATCAATATCTTTATTTGGCCGAATTGGTGATAGCTACTGATGCAGTAAGAAAATGGTGGAGTAAGAAAATTGTTGTCTTTTGCTAACAGTGGTTAGCTAATAGATTTACATATTGTGTCTTCCCTGTAAAACATTTTACAAATCAGAGATGATGGCTTGAATCACAAGATCTGTATCTTTCATTTTGTGTCTTAGACTTGTGATTTCATGAACATTTTATTTTATGATATCCCTGTAACTTTAGGCTAGGCAATGCTAGTCAGCTTTTGTGTTGGGGGGGATCCCGGATCCGGGTTAGGGAGGCGTTAATTTTCAAATGTCCTAGATAAAAGGAAAGAAAAGGGACATTACCTGGGTTAGTTATTAGGAAACAAATTCCATCTTCGGGGCAGAATAATCCCCTTGATTTGTGCTGGGCTCTGAAAAGTCTGCTTCAACCCAGTAGTTGAAAAATGTTTAAGAATGCATTGTTCAGATATTGCGTTAGTAGTTACCTGACATACTTGAAGGGAACATTTTGGCATTTGCTGTATGGTTGATTAGAAACTCCATATTGCAAATGTACGGTCCCTTATTAGAACTCCGCAAATGTTTCTAAAATTTGCGGACAGCGGGGGGCCGGGCACCGTGGCCAGATCTTCTGGGAAGTCATCGAACGAAGTCTCTCGGACATTCGGTTTCCGTTGTATATAATTTTCAAATTTGTCATTTTTCCGCTGTCCCGGTAAATCCCACCAGAGGGCGAATGGAATCATATTGCAAATGTACAAAACATCACCAATCACGATGTGGCCATTTCTCCTAAACAGAAAAGACTTAGGAAAAGACTTAGGTTTGGCATAATGGGCAGTTAGCCCCGACATGTTGGCTGAATTCACAACAAGTGTAGCTTTAATTTGGTGTATTGCATGTGTGATTTCATGAAAGTAAAATTTTTATAGTAATTTATTTGAATTTGGCGCTCTGCATTTTCACTGGATGTTGGTAAGTGGGACGCTATCGTCCAAGATGCCCCAGAGAGGTTAAGTCCATTTTACTGGGATTAAAGGTTAAAAACGAAAATAGAGCGCTAATTTGACCGCTTCACATCAAAGTACATGAACCTACGGTGTCAGGAAAAAAAGAACCAGACAATGTACAATTGGTGATGCTCAAAAGAAATGTGTTTTTTTCCCGAAAAAGTTGCAGATCCATATGCGGCATGTTCACACAAATCCGTTAACTTCTCTGGGATATGTGGGACGGTAGCGTCCCACTTGGCCAAAAGCCAGAAAAAATGTAGCGCGCCAAATTCAAATATATTACTATAAAACTCAATCTTTCATGAAATCACACATAAAAGACACCAAATTAAAGCTACACATGTTGTGAATCCAGCCAACATGTCTGATTTCAAAAAGGATTTAGGGGGAAAGCACTCCAAACAATTATGTTAGCTCAGTACATAGCCACAGAAAAACACAGCCATTTTCCCAGCAAAAGTAGTAGTCACAAAAAGCAGAAATAGAGATAAAATTAATCACTAACCTTTGATGATGTTCTTCAGATGACACTCATAGGACATCATGTTACACAATACATTTATGTTTTGTTCGATAATGTTCATATTTATATCCACAAATCTCAGTTTACAGTGGCACCATGTTCAGAAATGCCTCCAAAATATCCGGAGAAATTGCAAAGAGCCTGGTCAAATAACAGAAATACTCATCATAAACTTTGATGAAACACACATATTTTATATATAAATTAAAGATACAATTGTTCTTAATGCAACCGCTGTGTCAGATTTCAAAAAACCTTTATGTAAAAGGCACACCATGCAATAATCTGAGACGGCACTCAGATAGTGACAACATTTCTCCGCCTTGTTGGAGTCAACAGAAATACGAAATTACATCATAAATATTCCCTTACCTTTTATGATCTTCATCAGAAAGCACTCCCAGGAATCCTAGTTCCACAATAAATTGGTGTTTTGTTCGATAACCTGTTTGGGCTGCAAGCCCGACGTCGGAACGAATATGACAACAGCTGCAGGGCGCGAAATTCAAAATCTATTTTTAAAAAAATATTTAACTTTCACACATTAAGTCCAATACAGCATTTGAAAGATAAACATCTTGTCAATCCAGCCAACATGTCCGATTTTTTAAATGTTTTACAGAGAAAACACCACATATATTTATGTTAGCTCACCACCAAATACAAAAGTGGACAGACACGTATGATTATGATGTATGAATTATGATTCAAGTAGCATGCACAAGCCAACCGAACTAACCTAGAACCAACCTAAAGAACCTAGAAAAAACTACCTCAGATGACAGTCCTATAACATGTTACACAATAAATCTATGTTTTGTTCAAAAAATGTGCATATTTTAGCTATAAATCAGTTTTACATTGTAGCTCCCATCATAGCTACATCCTAGCTACAGTCTGAAATCGACCGGGAGTAGCCAGAGAAAATACAGACACCAACGTCAACTACTAATTACACCTCATAAAACATTTCAGAAAAACATATGGTGGATAGCTAATGAAAGACAAATATCGTGTGAATAGAGCCAATATTTACGATTTTTGAAGTGTTTTACAGCGAAAACACAATATATATCGTTATATTAGCTTACAACATTAGCTAGCATACGGCAGCATTGATTCTAGTCAAGCGCTAGCATAGCACAGTTCGACAGATATATGAAAAAGCATCCCAAATTGGGTCCTTATCTTTGTTGATCTTCCATCAGAATGTTGTAACGGGGTCCAATGTCCAGTACAGTCTTTAGTTGGGTTCCAGAACGAAATATTTCCCTCTTTGGTTAGCAAGCACAACGGCCGTGCGGCGCTAATCTGTCTTTCTTCAAAAAATTCTTCCAAAGCATCACGTCTAAAGTCCAGAATAAATTGCAATAATATAATTAAAGTATATTGAAAAAACATACTTTAGGATGATTTTGTGACATGTATCAAATAATATCGTAGCTAGAGGTCATATTCACCTTAAACGAACGTCTTCCATGAGCCGAGTCCAGATTTGGCCTCGCGCCCGGAATTTTTTTTTAACTGCGCAGGACTCACAAGAAGATGTGGTATTCAGTCCATGGAAGAGATATTTGACTCCTTTCAACTCTCACTTCCGCATTACACCCAGATGAAGGCGTATGACGTGTTTCTACGGTCCTAAGTGTCATGACCTTGTATAGACAAGGTCTTAAAGAGACACATCGCATTTTGGAAATCTCAATTTGGCTGGGAAAATGGCTGTAAAAATAGTTCTGTTCCACTTAGAGAAATAATTCAAACGTTTTTAGAAACTATAGACTGTTATCTATCCAACAGTAGTAAATATATGCATATTGTAAAATCAAAAATTTCTTAAGAGGCCGTTTGAAAATGTGCACATATTTTCCAGTTTTTTCAATATTCACCCTGCAGCCTGAAGAAGATAAGGTCCATTACTTATGTCTAATTAGCTACTTTTGCTAGCATGTGTAGTGTGCGTGTCCAAATGCTCGCGCAAATGCAGGCAAACTTCGGACGAAAACTTCAAAAAGTTATATTCCAGGTCGAATAAACTGGTCAAACTTAGTAGAGAATCAATCATCAGGATGTTGTTATCATTTATATCCAATAACGTTCCAACCGGAGAATTATTTTCAGTCTCTATAAGTAATGGAACGCAAGACGATATAATGAGGAAAGCACACGACCAAGAACTGGCAATCTGCCAGACCACTGACTCAATCCCCTCCCATCCGGTCCCACAACACAGCATAAGCTTCATTCCTCGTTCTACTGACTGTTGACATCTAGTGGAAGGCGTATGAAGTGCAAACAGATCCATATATTACAGGGAATTGAATAGGCAATGACTTTAACAATGACCACTCTCAGAATTTTCACTTCCTGTTTGGATTTTTCTCAGGTTTTTGCCTGCCATATGAGTTCTGTTACACTCACAGACATCATTCTAACAGTTTTAGAAACTCCAGAGTGTTTTCTATCCATTAGTAATAATAATATGCATTTAGAGTAGGAGGCAGTTCACTATGGGCACGAAATTCCTCCAAAAGTGAAAATGCCGCAGGGCCAGACCGATTAACAGGACGTGTACTCCGAGCATGCTCTGACCAACTGTCAAATGTCTTCACTGATATCTGAATCTGTAATACCAACATGTTTCAAGCAGACCACCATAGTCCCTGGCCAGAGAAGACTAAGGTAGCCTGCCTAATTGACTCACATCTGTAGCCATGAAATTATTTGAAAGGCTGGTCATGGCTCACATCAACACCATTATCCCAGAAACCCTAGACCCACTCCTATTTGCATACCGCAACAACAGATCCACAGATGATGCAAACTCTATTGCACTCTACACTGCCCTTTCACACCTGGACAAAAGGAACACCTATGTGAAAATGCTACTCATTGATCGTATTCGCTCATCGCTCAACACCATAGTGCCTTCAAAGCTCATCACCAAGCTAAGGACCCCGGAACTAAACACCTCACTCTGCAACTGGATCCTCGACTTCCTGACGGGTCGCCCCCAGGTGGTAAGGGTAGGTAACAACACATCTGCTACGCTGATCCTGAACACGGGGGCCCCTCAGGGGTGCTTGCTCAGTTCACTCCTGTACTCCCTGTTCACTCATGACTGCTCGGCCAGGCACGACTCCAACACCATCGATAAGTTTGCTGATGACGCAAAAGTGGTAGGCCTGATCACAGCGATGAGACAGACTACAGGGAAGAGGTCAGAGACCTGACCGTGTGGTGCAATGGCAACAACCTCTCCCTCAATGTGATCAAGACAATGGAGATGATTGTGGACTACAGGAAAAGGAGGACCGAGCACGCCCCCATTCTCATCGACGGGTCTGTAGAGGAGCAGGTTGAGAGCTTCAAGTTCTTTGGCATCCACATCACCAACAAACTAACTTGGTCCAAGCAGACCAAGACAGTCGTGAAGAGGGCACGACAAAACCTATTCCACCTCAGGAGACTGAAAAGATTTGTCATGGGTCCTCAGATCCTCAAAAGGATTTATAGCTGCACCATCAAGATCATCCTGACGGGTTGCATCACTGCCTGGTATGACAACTGCTCGGCCTCCAACCGTAAGGCACTACAGAGGGTAGTGTGTATGGCCCAGTACATCACCGGGGCCAAGCTTCCTGCCATCCAGGACCTCTATACCAGGCAGTGTCAGAGGGCCCTAAAAATTGTCAAAGACTCCAGCCATCCTAGTCATAGACTGTTCTCTCTGCTACCGCACGGTAAGCGGTACAGGAGCGCCAATTCTAGGTCCAAGAGGCTTCTAAACAGCTTCTACCCCTAAACCATAATACTCCTGAGCATGTAATCAAATGGCTACCCAGACTATTTGCATTGCCCCCCCCCCCTTCTATTCTGCTGCTACTCTGTGTTATTATCTATGCATAGTCACTTTAATAACTCTACCTACATGTACATATTACCTCAATTACCTCAAAAACGGTGCACCAGGACATTGACTCTGTACCGGCACCTCTTGTATATAGCCCCGCTATTATTATTTACTGCTGCTTTTTAATTATTTGTTATTCTTATCTCTTACTTTATTTAGGTATTTTCTTAAAACTGCATTGTTGGGGTTGTAAGTAAGCATGTTCGCCGCATGTTACAAATAAAATTTGATTTGATTAACAAGCATTCTAAGCATGGTCAGAGAGAGAGAGAAATAATAGTCTGATAGGCCATGCCCCAAAAAGTTCATGGGGAGGAGAGAGAAAGAAAGAGTATCTCACTACAGCAGATCAGGAACAAATAAGAGATAGAACAATGAATCTTAGACCCTTTTTTAAGCATCTGAGTTGTTTGCATTCAAAACTTGAGTTGTTGACCAATAGTATTTCTATTGTAATGTAATAGTAATGTTAACCTCCAATCAGATATCAGACCTACATGATGTAACCTCGGTTTCTCAGAGGTGTGACAATGGGGATTGGCAAGACCACAGAACGCTGAATTCCTAAGATAACACATAGCAAATTCTTGCATACAGTTGATAAGAGTCACTTCTTGGGTTGGGCTGCCCTACAGCGACTTGTAGATTTGTCAGTCGGCAGTCGCCTGCACTGTCGGCTGCAATGTCAAACAAGCTCACTCTGTCAATGTCCATGGAGGATGTCCACGTCATCACTTACACTGATCCCCAGCTTCGCAGCCTCACTGATCTAGTGCTCCATGAGGGCAACCAGCAGCGAGAATTGGGTTCTCGATCCGTCCCATTTTCATGATAACCAATCGCTTGCCAAACCTAGTTGGGAGAAGAGCGAAAACATCTTCTCTCTCCAGAAAAGTCTTCACTGCAGTTATTTGCTGTTCTTTCAATTAAGTTATGCCCTCCAGTTCTGATATAACTGCTGCTATAGCAACATCAACACTAACCTCCTCAAGAGCAGCGATAGTTGTTTTGCTTTTGAACTTGCCAGCAGCATACCACCCTGCATCCTACTGCTGGCTTGCTTCTGAAGCTAAGCAGAGTTGGTCCTGGTCAGTCCCTGGATGGGAGACCAGATGCTGCTGAAAGTGATGTTGGAGGGCCAATAGGAGGCACCTTTTCATCTGGTCTAAAAGAAATATCCCAATGCCCCGGGGCAGCGATTGGGGACATTGCCCTGTAGGGTGCTGTCTTTCAGATGGGACATTAAATGGGTGTCCTGACTCTGTGGTCACTAAAGATTCCATGGCACTTAGTGTAAGAGTAGGGGTGTTAACCCCGGTTTCCTGGTTAAATTCCCAATCTGGCCTTCACACCATCATGGCCACCTAATTATCGCCAGTTTACAATTGGCTTATTCATTCCTCTCACCTGTAACTATTCCCCAGGTTGTTGCTGTAAATGACAATGTCTTCTCAGTCAACTTACCTGGTAAAATAGGAGTAAAATAAATACATTTTTTGCAAAGTACAGGCACTTCTCGTGGTCGTCATCAACTAAACCACCCCTACAGATTATCAGAGGACGCTGATTGGTCCGGCCATATTGTGGAGGAAAGGGAGGGGCTCAAACTGTTTCAATCTGGCTGTAGGCTGACTGTATCCGTGTAGCGAAACAGAATGTAAGCTTTCGAGATCCGGATGGTTCGAATAAGGCTACTGTTTGTCAGCGCCCGGAAAGTTGTCATTGGGAGTTGAATGAGTAGAACATAAGAATAATAACATGTCCATCAATCAATGAATTATCTATCTATCTTGTAATCAGATGATCTGTCACGATAATGGTGATGGAGATGTTCAAGAGAACAATCCCATTCCTTGTAATAAAGACGTCTTTTTTAGACAGCATGGACACATTCGTTAGCCAAACATTGTCGAACATTGCAGATAGATAGTATATCATGAATAGAGTCAATGTGATTCCTTATTCTACATGTCAGAGAGGGGTGTTTGTTCTATATAGCATACTTCTATCTGAACATTCCAAAACATTGCATGCTGCTGAATGTACCCCTGGTCTGTTTGTCAGGTTGGCGGTCACATGTGTTTATAATCAGAGGACCACTGGTTTGAGCAGAAGGGGGGCAGTGGAGGAATGGAAGCTGGTAGCAGCACAGTCAAACGATCGTCACTAGTTAGCAGAGCCAAATTCACAAGACCCGCTTATTTTTACAATTTACCTTCATAAAATGTGATTTAAACCCTCGAAGGTCAATATCCATGCCCCCGCGGAAATCAAATGAGCATAATAGGGGCTCCCGAGTGGCACAGCAGTCTAAGGCACTGCATCTCAGTGCAGTCGCTACAGTCGAATCCAGGCTGTATCACATCCGACTGTGATTGGGGGTCCCATAGGGCGGTGCACAGTTGGCCCAGTGTAGTCACGGTTTGGCCGGGGTAGGCTGTCATTGTAAATAAGAATTTGTTCTCAACTGACTTGCCTAGTTAAATAAAGGTTACATTTGAAAAATATAATAAAATAAAGGAATCCCCATAAATATCTGTCAGTTTAAGCTAGAGCGATCTATTTTTTTGCATTGGATGCCTCTATATCCACCGCATCCGCCTATGTCGGACTTCTGCATATGCCGTGAAAGGTGACAGAGCTAGAGCGATCTTTGTCAGACCATGAGACATCCCGAAAATCAGTCTTCTCGCAAAATCGTCTGTAGCATCCAAACTATTGTGACAACTCTATGGAATGATGAGAGTCTCATGAACACGTACTTGTTGTTTTGCTCTAGGACTCACAAGACTTGTGTGTGGAAGTATATATGGAGAATGTTTAGTGCTAAAAATAGGGTGTTAAATACATCCTTTCGATTTTTTGGGGAGGACTATCTGTTGTTCTATGTAGTGAAACTGTTATTAAATTAGTTTGAATGGGCAAATAGCAGTAAGGCCAAATAATGTTTGATCATATATTTTTTTTGTATGATCCTTCATATGACCTTAAAACATATCCATATAACTAAGCAGAACCTCGTCCCATTTCTATTGGACAGAAAATAATTTGAAACACAACCAAAACAAACAGCAAATGCAGCCAACAATTTGTAGTCAGACGCTTGATGTAGTCATTGCGTACTATGAATATCAGACCAAATACTTAACTTTTTAGTACTTTAATACACATAAGTGAATTTGTCCCAATACTTTGGGTCCCCTAATATGGGGAGACTGTGTAAAAAGAGTGCTGTAATATATAAACGGTTCACCCAATATGATTGAAAAAAATCCTTCAAATTAAAGCTGAGAGTCTGCACTTTAACCTCAAAGACATTGTATCATCTTAAATCCAAAGTGATGGAGTACAGAGCCAAAACAACGAAAATATTGTCACTGTACCAAAACCATTGGAGCTCACTGTGCCTTCAGAAAGTAATCATGCCCCTGGACTTATTTCACAATTTGTTTTGTTACTTCTTGAATTCAAAATGGATTAAATTCATGTTTTTTCTCATCCATCTACACACAATACCCCATAATGACAAAGTGAAAACATGTTTTTAGAAATGTTTGCAAATGTATTGAAAAATAAATACAGAAATATCTCATTTACATAAGTATTCATACCTCCGAGTCAATAGTTTGTAGAAGCACCTTTGGAAGTTATTACAGTCTCTAAGAGCTTTCCACACCTGGATTGTGCAACATTTTCCCATTATTCTTTCCAAAATTCTTCAAGCTATGTCAGATTTGTTAGTCTTGCCATAGATATTCAATTAGATTTAAGTCAAAACTGTAACTCGGACACTCAGGAACATTCACTTTCTTCTTGGTAAGGAACCCCAGTGTAGATTTGGACTTGTGTTTTAGGTTATTGTCCTGCTGAAATATCATGACTCAGGGTGAGACCCAGATGCAGACATGTGAGGCAGATGGTTCAAGTCTCAGAGATGTATTTGTTACTCAGGGGTAGGCCAATGGCAGGTCAGGGCAGGCATAGTTCAGTTATCCAGGGCAGAGTCAGTACGGTACAGAATGACAGGCAGGCTCAGGGTCAGGGTAGGCGGAGGTCCGTAATCCAGGGCAGTGTCAGAAAGGTACAGAACAGCAAGCAGGCTCAGGGTCAGGGCAGGAAGAAAGATCAAAACCGGAACAACTAGAAAACAGACACTAAATAGAACAGGAATACAGGAAACAGAAGATAAAGGACAGTGAGGCACAGGTTTTATCTTGGACACATGAAAGTAGGATGGATACGGAGGGTGCGGGGCAACAGAAGATGAACAGCAGAGAGGCCAAGGACTTTAGAGATAGGTAAAGGGCCAATGAAACGGGGGGAAAGTTTGCGGGACTCCACCTGGAGGGTCATATCCCGAGTAGATAGCCATAACCTCTGCCCAAGACAATAGCGGGGTGCCAGAGTTTGGTGGCGGTCCGTTTGTCAACGATACCTGGAAGTGGTCAAAAGAAGAGTGGACCGGGCTCTCTTCCAGGTACGCCGACAGCGGCAGACAAACATCTGGGCCGGGGGTATGTTGACCTCTTCCTCTTGCTCTTGCTCAGGAAAGAGCGGGGGCTGATAACCCACGGAGCACTCGAAAGGTGTGGCCGAGCAGGAAAGGGTGTTTCGGGTGTACTCCACCCACACAAGTTGCTGGTTCCAGTTGGATGGGTTGGCCGAGACGAGGCACCGAAGAGTAGTCTCCAGGCCCTGATTGGCACGTTTCGACTAACAGTTAAGATGGAGGGTCAAACCCAGGGGACAGGCTGGCCGACGACCGAATGAGGGTGCAGAACGCCTTCCAGAACAGGGACAAGAACTGAGTCTCTGATCATGGTCCTATGTTGACCAGAAGTCCATGGATTTAGAACATGTGCTGTACCATGAGTTGGGCCGTCTCCTTGGCTGAGGGTAACTTGGGAAGGGGGATGAAATGGACGACTTTTGAAAACCTATCCACCACCATAAGGATGGGGGAGACCAGTGACAAAGTCCAGGGAGATATGGGACCAGGGGCGATGACGAACAGGGAGTGGTTGAAGGAGGCATACCGGAGCTTGCCCCAGAGTCTTATTCTGAGCACACACCATACATGTGGCAACGAATGTAGAGATGTCAGAAACCATAGTGGGCCACCAAATCGTTGACAGGTTAGATTAGAAGAGTGAGGCCATTCCAGGACCGGGGACTGGGCAGAATCCAGGACGAACAACCGGTTAGCCAGCCCCTCCCCCCTCAAGGGTTCAGCTGGGAATGCTGCGCCTTGCCGACCAGGCCCTCGATACCCCAGTCAAATGTCACTGCTAGACAGGAGGTAAGGAGGATGGTCTCTGGGTCAGACGGTGTAGCTGCTGTGCTATGTAAGCGAGAGAGGGCGTCAGGCATCATATTCTTGGACCCAGGGCAGTAGGAGATGGTGAAATTGAAACAAGTGAACAACAGAGCCCAATGAGCCTGCCTTGAGTTGAGGCGCTTGGCGGTGCGGAGATATCCCAGATTATTGTGGTTGTTCCACACTAGGACTGGATGTTCTGGCCATCCTTGCAAATGTCGCCATTCCTCCAGCACCATCTTGACCTCAAGAAGTTCCTGGTTACCAAAGTCATAGTTCCTCTCCGCGGGATTAAGACGATGGGAAAGGAAAGTGCAGAGATGTAGCTTTTGATCCTGGGCAGAACGTTGGGACAGGACTGCCCCCACTCCAATGTTCGAGGCATCGACCTCCACCATGAACTGACGGAACAGGTTGGAATGGATTAAGATGGGGATGTGGTGAACCGATGCACCGATGCTTGAGATCTGAAAACGACCTGTCAGCAGCTGGCGACCACATGAACGGAATCTTGGGTGACGTGAGCGCAGAGAGGGGGGAAGCCAGGGTGCCGTAACCCCGGATAAAGTGGCGATAGAAATGAGCATATCCCAAGAAATGTTTCAGCTGTACTCTGGATGTTAGTTAGGGCCACTCCACCACCTCCCTCACCTTTTTCAGATCCATCTGATTGTTGCCAGCAGCAATGACGTAACCCAGAAAGGAGATAGTGGAGCGATGAAATTCACACTTCTCAGCCTTGACAAACAACTGGTTCTCCAGGAGGCGCTGGAGGACTTGTCGGATGTGGAGAACATGCTCCTGAACCGAACAGGAAAAGACAAGGATGTCGTTAAGGTAGACAAACACTATCTGGTTCAACATGTCACAGAGCACATCATTGACCAGAGCCTGGAACACTGAGGGAGTGTTGGTCAGTCCGAATGGCATAACCAGATACTCATAGTGCCCTCTAGCTGTGTTAAAGGCTGTCTTCCATTGGTCTCCTTCCAGTATCTGAACCAGATGGTAGGCGTTCCGAAGGTCCAATTTCGAGAACACAGGTGACCCCTGGAGAAGTTCAAAAGCTGAGGAGATAAGTGGTAGCAGGTAACGTTTCTTTACCGTGATGCCATTAACTTCTTGGGGATATAGGGGGTGCTGTTTCGACTTAGCGAAAATTGGTCTCCAAATTAAACTGCCTAGTACTCAATTCTTGCTCGTACAATATGCATATTATTATTATTATTGGATAGAAAACACTCTCTAGTTTCTATAACCGTTGCAATTATGTCTCTGAGTGCAACAGAACTCATTCTACAGCACTTTTCCTGACAGGGAGTGAGATTTCAGAAACCTTGGCCCCTGGTCCCAGGTCAGTTTTAAGGTCCCTGTAAATGCTATGAGGATACCAACACTACCTACGCCTTCCTCTAGATGTCAGTAAGAGGTGACAATTTGAATGGAGTCGATTGCGCAATCAGGGCCTGTATAAAAGAGCACAAGGCGGAAGTAGCTTTCTTTTCTTCCTGAGCCTGACGCACGATGGACGTCGGACTGGCTCTCTTTCCAAGCTTTGGTTTAGCCACTTCTAAATCGCCGGTCATGTTTTTACTCGTTATAGGTGTTAAAAACATCATAAGGTAGTTAATTTAAACCGTTTTGTAGCAATTTATATCCGTTTAGTGCGATTTTGAGGCATTTCTTTGTGATGCACTTTGAACGGCTGGGCACGTTTCCAGTACATGCCGAACGTTAGTGGCCATTTCGACAGGGCAAGAGGACATCTTTCGACCAAAAGACGATTAGACCGGAGAAAGGATACATTGCCCAAGATTCTGATGGAAGATCAGCTCATGGTAAGAACTATTTATGATGATAAATCGTTGTTCTGTAGAAAAATGTTAACCTTTCAGGAGCCTCTACCCCGGGTCCGGGAGCACCCCCCCCCCACACTGATTAGCATCGCTAGCATAGCGTCACAATTAAATAGTAGCATCTAAATATCATTAAATCACAAGTCCAAGACACCTAATGAAAGATACAGATCCTGTGAATAAAGCCACCATTTCAGATTTTTTAAATGTTTTACAGGGAAGACACAATATGTAAATCTATTAGCTAAACACGTTAGCAAAAATCACCATTTTTCTTTGTACACCATTTTCTCTCAACACCAGTAGCTATCACCAATTCGGCTAAACTAAGATATTGATAGCCACTAACCAAGAAAAAACCTCATCAGATGACAGTCTGATAACATATTTATGGTATAGGATAGGTTTTGTTAGAAAAATGTGCATATTTCAGGTATAAATCATAGTTTGCCATTGCAGCCAGCATCACAAATCTCACCAAAGCTCCTAGAATTACTACACAGAGCAACGTGTATTACCAATTTAGTCATCATAAAACATTTCTTAAAAATACACAGCACATAGCAATGGAAAGACACAGATCTTGTGAATTCAGACAACATTTCAGATTTTCTAAGTGTTTTACGGCGAAAACACAATAAATCGCTATATTAGGATACCACATATGCAAACGTTACCAGAGCATTGATTCTAGCCAAAATGAGCGATAACGTAATCATCGCCAAAATATATTAATTTTTTCACTAACCTTCTCAGAATTCTTCAGATGACACTCCTGTAACATCATATTACAACATACATATGGAGTTTGTTCGAAAATGTGCATATTTAGCCACCAAAATCATGGTTAGACAATGACAAAAGTAGCTCAGCTGGTCAGAAAATGTCCTGCACCATATTAAACAGTGATCTAGTCTTATACATAAATACTCATAAACTTGACAAAAAAATACAGGGTGGACAGCGATTGATAGACAATTTAATTCTTAATACAATCGCGGAATTTCATTTTTTAAATTATCCTTACTTTTCAATACAGGTTGCGCCAAGCGAAGCTATAGCAAACAAAATGGCGACATAAGCATTTAACATTTATCGACAGAAACACGATTTATCATCATAAATTGTTCTTACTATGAGCTGTTCTCCCATCAGAATCTTGGACAATGAATCCTTTCTTGGGTCTAATCTTCTTTTGGTCGAAAGATGTCCACTTGTCAGTCGAAATGCCCACTAACGTACGACCGGGACCCCGAAACGTGCCCGGAGCTTCAAAGTCTATTACAAAGCAATGCCTCAAAATCGCACTAAACGGATATAAATTGCTATAAAACGGTTTAAATTAACTACCTTATGATGTTTCTAACACCTATAACGAGTAAAAAGATGACCGACGCTATATAACTGGCTAAACCAAGGCTTGGAAAAAGGCCAGTCAGATATCCTTCTTGCGTTGAGCGCATTGTCCAAAGGAACGCTACTTCCGGTATTTGGTGATTTATAGAGCCAATGATTGCGCAATCGACTCCATTCAAATTGTCACCACTTACTGACATCTAGAGGAAGTCGTGGGCAGTGTTTGTATCTCATAGGATTAACAGAGACTTTTAAAACTGATCTGGAACCAGAGGCCAAGATGTCTAAATCTCACACACTGGGAGGAAAAGTGCTGTAGAATGAGTTCTGTTTCACTCAGAGACATAATTCAAACGGCTATAGAAACTAGAGAGTGTTTTCTATCCAATAATAACAATAATATGCATATTGTACGAGCAAGAATTGAGTACTAGGCAGTTTAATCTGTAGAGACAATTATGCAAATTTGAAACAGCACCCCCTATAGTTGCAAGAAGTTAAACGCATATTCCGCCATTTTTTTTGGTGTAGCTTCGCTTGGCCAACCCTGTATTGCACAGTAAGGATAATTTTAGAAATGTAATTCAGCGATTGCATTAAGAACTAATTTGTCTTTCGATAGCTGTCCAACTTATATTTTTTTTGTCAAGTTTATGAATAGTTATTCATTAGACCAGATCACTGTCAAAGATGGCGGCCGACGTTTTCGGCCCAGGTTGGCTACTATTGTCATTGTATAACCACGTTTTTTTGTGGCTAAATATGCACATTTTCGAACAAACTATATGTATGTTGTAATATGCTGTTACAGGAGTGTCATCGGAAGAATTCTGAGAAGGTTAGTGAAAAAATGTATATATTTTGGCGATGATAACGTTATCGCTCTCTTTGGCTTGAATCAATGCTCGGGTAACGTTTGCACATGTGGTATGCTAATATAACGATTTATTGTGTTTTCGCTGTAAAACACTTAGAACATCTGAAATATTGTCTGAATTCACAAGATCTGTGTCTTTCCATTGCTATGCGCTGTGTATTTTTAAGAAATGTTTTATGATGAGTAAATTGGTAATACACGTTGCTCTCTGTAGTAATTCTAGTCGCTTTGGTGAGATTTGTGATGGTGGCTGCAATGGCAAACTATGATTTATACCTGAAATATGCACATTTTTCTAACAAAAGCTGATGAGGTTTTTTCTTGGTTAGTGGCTATCAATATCTTTATTTGGTTGAATTTGTGATAGCACCTGATGGAGTAAGAAACTGATGGAGTTAGAAAAGTGGTGTCTTTTGCTAACGTGGTTAGCTAATAGATTTACATATTTTGTCTTCCCTGTAAAACATTTTAAAAATCAGAAATGATGGCTTTATTCACAAGATCTGTATCTTTCATTTGGTGTCTTGGACTTGCACTACAAGAAACAATTACATACAAGGACATGGGGGGGAACAGAGGGTTAAATACACAACATGTAATTGATGGAATTGGAACCAGGTGTGATGGAAGACAAGACAAAACCAATGGAAAATGAAAAGTGGGTCGGCGATGGCTAGAAGGTCGGTGACGTCAACCGCAGAACGAACATGGAGAGGGACCAACTTCGGCGGAAGTCGTGACATACACTGTATTTCTGATCAATTCGACGTTATTTTAGTGGTCCAAAAATGTGCTTTTATTCAAAAACAACATAATTTCTAAGTGACGCCAAACTTTTGATTAAAAGCACATTTTTTGGTCCATTAAATAAACATCAAATCGATTTTATATATATATATATATATATATATATATATATATAAGGAAAATCGCACCGGGCCTTTAAGTCAAAATGATACCTCATGTACTATTCACAAACCATATTACACATACTATGTGTACTGTCCTTATTTCCACAGACGTGATGTACAGTATAAAGTTAAAGCTCTACCAGTAGCCTAACTCGAAAACCTGGAGGACCTTAACTCACATAAAATGTTGATGTATAGAGGGATTTTATAATCTTTTTATAGCATTTTACAAAGTTTTGAAAAAAGTGATGAAGACCTTCTTAAATCTTTTGAATATGTAGATCTTCTTTGGATGTCATCTTTTAAATATAACCTCATGTTTTGTTGTGTCTCGACGTGACCAGCATTCACCTCAAATGTCAATTATGAACAGCCTTTTTGTGCTTTAAATGATCCACAAACATATCGTGTCCAATTTGATGATGAACCCTTGGCCTAACCTAATTTGTGATTGTTCGTGTCACTTCTGACTGACTGTAGGGGAGCTTTTGGCCAGTTAACATCACAAAGGATCCTTTTAGTGGTGGTCTGTGGCAAACGTACTTAAAACTCTTTGCCCACAATATAACTCAAAGCACTCTGATTGTTGGCATGCTTTCAATGCAGGCAAAAATCGTCAAGTGTATTGCAGTGTTTCCGAAATGGCCACACAGGGATAGCAAAAGTCATTGTATCTAATTAGAACATTTATAATTTTGATTATACTCTTTCCTTGAAAGCACAACATAGTTAAGAAACAATTGCTCAGAGAGCACTACGCAGCATGAGGTTATTTTCAGTTCATTGAAAGTTTTTTCAGTTCTTAATGAGGATACAGACCAGTAAGGTAAAACCGAGAGATGTGTACTTGCAACTTCCATAATAAAATCTGTACTTTTATTTATCAGTTTATTAAAGGTAAAACTCAACCAGAGCTATTTTTCTTTTATAGTGTTGCGCTGGAATTATCTTTCCATTGTGGCCAGTTTTTTTTCATATTTGTGAAATGACTAACGTTAACGCAGCATTCCCTCATGATGTAATGGATAAATGTGTCAACCGTAATGTGCTGTAGTGTCTCTGTCTCTAGGACATACACCTCAATTAAAATGGACAACAAGTCCAGTGCAACAAAGCTTAAAGGGATGGTTCACCCAAATTACAAAATTACATAGTGGTTTCCTTACCCTGTAAGCAGCTTATGGACAACGTAAGACAGCAAAACCAAAGCATGGACTGCAGGCTTACCTTGTCCATAGACTGCTTACATGGTAAGGAAATCAAGGTAATTTTGTAATTTGTGTGAACTATCCCTTTAAGCCCTAGATATGTTTTATAGACGCCATAGGTGAAGGCAACATATCACTAGTTGGTTTAAATGGTTGTCAAAGTGACCTGTAAAGAAGTTGCTTGATCTCACAGGTTCTCCAGCTAGGAGTGTCTGGTGGGTAGTCGCAGTGCTACTGTCAATGTAACAACTCTGATCCCCCTGTGGTGAGTGTATTCGAGCTGTCACTGTTTCTCTGAAAACAATCATTAGATGGCCTCGTTCCCAACATTACTTCTGCAATACAGACTATTATTTAAAGATAGTATTCACAAGACAGAAAGGTTGTTCAACTGGACACATTTTTTTTTCTTCTGCCATACCCTTGCAGTGGGCTGGATTCAATCCGTATAGCTGAAGTGTCGTGGAAGATCTGTATTAAAATGTAGAGGTCATTTCCGATTGAGCCGACATACAGTATGCAGTGTTTACCGCAGGAGCATTGCCTTTAATTGTCAATCATGCTATAAAGCGGATATTCAGCTCTACGGATTGAATAGAGCCCAATGTCGTCGTAAAATAGCGTAAGTGCATAAAAATAGTGGCCCCCATGAGCTTATGACAAATGCCTCGTTTGCTAAATTCCCCATATTGTGCATTGCTCTAGCTTACTCTGCTTCTGTATCATCATTAGCACAGTATACATGATCCCAATTTTAGCTACCATACGCCACCAATAAAAAATAAACTAAAAAGAAGATTGTGCTGATTTATTGCGCGCTATAGTTTTAAAACTCCTTAGATAGTGCTAAAACAATGATGTCATACGTGAATTCTGACGTCTTTATGCACCTTGGTCAATTCATAATGATCCTGTCAAAATGATGGTGTTTTAAAAAATCGTAGCGTATACATGTATAATCTACAGAGTACCTAACCCAGATCCGGGAGCACCCCCCACCCCCCCCACACTGATTAGCATCGCTAGCATAGCGTCACAATTAAATAGTAGCATCTAAATATCATTAAATCACAAGTCCAAGACACCCAATGAAAGACACAGATCTTGTGAATAAAACCACCATTTCAGATTTTTTAAATGTTTTACAGGGAAGACACAATATGTAAATCTATTAGCTAAACACGTTAGCAAAAGACACCATTTTCTTACTCCAACAGTTTCTTACTCCATCAGGTGCTATCACCAATTCGGCTAAACTAAGATATTGATAGCCACTAACCAACAAACAAATTCATAAGATGACAGTCTGATAACATATTTATGGTATAGCATAGTTTTTTTTTTTTAAATGTGCATTTTTCAGGTATAAATCACAGTTCTACATTGCAGCTGCAATCTGATATAGTGCTGATGCAGCTAGAACAATTACAGAGACCAACGTTATATAACTAATTACTTGTCTTAAAACATTTCAGAAAAAATACACAGCGTACAGATATTGAAAGCCCAACATCTGGTGAATCCAAACAATATTTCAGATTTATTAAATGTTTTATAGCGAAAACAAAATGTAGCGCTAAATTAGCATAACCAGGCCAGCCAGAACCAGCTGGGCGCGCCCGACCAGTTCACATGCACGACAGATATATGAAATAACATCGTAAATTGGGTCTTACTATTGCTGATCTTTCATCAGAATGTTGATCAAGGTGTCCTTAGTCCTGATGAGTCGTTCAATCCATTCACAATGGCAACTTTCCCTCTTCATTTAGCCTGGGTACTGGTCGACTGGCACGGTCCCTGTCCAAAGTTAAAAAACTCACAGAACGGAACACGGCAAAACTCCCGAAAAAATTCAAATAATCTGATTAAACTATATTGAAAAAACATACATTACGATGATATGGTCACATGTATCAAACAAACTTCGAGACGGAGATAGTTTTCATCCGTAACGTCAGCATAACAAAAGACAATTGCACCTCTAAAACGCGCGTTTCAGAAAACCGGAAGTTGTCGGTCACGCTAAAGAAATAGGTCTTATTTCACGTCAGTACAAGATAAACAAAAAATTTCTCCTCTGACGTCTTCCTGACACCCAGAGGAAGTCGAATGAAGTGTGTTTCGGGTCATAGGTGGCGTGACCATATATAGGCAGAGCGTTGAAGCGAGCATACACATCTTGCAATCTTCTTCTGGCTCAGGGAAAGTGCTGTCAAATGACCTGTGTTTCACTCAGAGACAAAATTGAAACGGATTTAGAAACCATAGCTTGTTTTCTATCCAATGGTATATGGTTATATGCATATAGTAACAGCAATAATTGAATAAGAGGCAGTTTAATCTGTAGAGGAAATTATGCTAATGCGAAAACAGCACCCCCTGTATTCTCAAGAAGATAACATAGACATTATAAGGGCTCATACATGTTTACAACAAGTAAGGCATTGTGATGCCAGGGTGCTTTCTAGTTTCTGGATGATTACTAAATAAACTCCCATAGTGTACAGCTGAATTTGATAGTTGCCCATAAATATAATACCATTATGATTATGATGGTATGAAACTGTAGGTTAAAATTGATTTTCATTTAGCCCTTATCTGAACTAGAGAGCTTGTGTTACCATTGGTTAAGTTCTACCCAGGGAAATAGTCCTGCTTCATTGATTCTATCTTTTAAATCCTGCAATTTTGTGTGGTTGACCCTGTAACAGTTTTTAAGTGAAGACTGGGTTTGCATCCAAAATGACACCCTATTCGCTACTTTTGACCAGGGCCCATATGTGTGTTGTCAAAAGTACTGCACTATGTAGGGAATAGTGTGCCATTTGGAATGCAAAGTGGGTTTGCATTGGAGAAAAATGCAGCACTTTGCAGAATGCTGATAAATGACATCAGTGTTTTGCTTTTCACCTTCTAGAGGGAAAATGACAGGCTGTGACAGATATATCACACTGCTTCTCAGGCATGTGACTGTAAATATGCTCTGGCAGGGTCTATATGTGATATTACACTTTGGCAGCAGTCATCTAATGTAAAGACCACATTGAATCATGAGCCTGACCTTATTCAAAAGGTCAAAAATAAAACGTACTGTATACTCTGTGTGTGTACCAAGGTTATTATAGTAAACTTAAACTAAAACTGAAAGGAAAAACGAAAACCAATCATGAAAAAACGATGTAGTAAACTGAAATAAAACAATGAACTAACGTGTTTGAAAAACGGAAAACTATACTGAAACTATTTTCTTTGTTGCTGTGGTCACATTGCTTGTGGCTATGACTTCAGGCCATTTGTTGTACAAGTCTGTCATGATGATTAGGTACTTCTCGTGAGCTGGAGCTGTTGTTCTCCAAAGATGTCCACTTGGATCTTCTCCCAAGGTTCTTTAGGCCACAGTGTTGGTTGTAGTGGTGGTTTCTCTGGGACAAGAGATTTTTCACTCTGGCCACACAGTTTTCCACAAAGTTGGTGACCACCATACTTGGCTGCAAAAGGACTGTATCTTTCTTGTTCCTGGGTGTCCTTCATTTGATTGGGTGAGGACTCTGAAAATGAGTGGTACAATGGTACGGTCTCCCCTTGCAACACATTGTTTTCACCTGAAAAGTTGTGTCTCGAACCATATAGTATGGACTGAGTAGTATGTCTCTTGGTGGACCTTTCCATCCTTCTTTCATGTAGCGTAGTGCTTCACTTAGTTTTGGATCTTGAAGTTTCCCTCGCAAGCTCTTCAGGTTTGATGGGGGCTTGTAGCTCATGTGCTGAATGAAGATCTCATCTTCCTTGTCGAAGAAAGACTCCTCCATGCCAACGTCTTGTGGCACAAGTCTTGAAAGGGTTTAGCAACGTTGTTTAACTTTCCTGGGAGAAACTTTGTGTTCTACGTGTACTAGGCAAACCGATCTGACCACCTGGAGGGCCAGCTTCCTGTTCCTGAGATTAACAGAAGAGTGGTCAGGGCCTGATGATCTGTTCTGAGATTAAATGGTCATCCGAACAAGTATACGTGACATTTCTCCATGCTCCATACACAAGCCAATGCTTTTCTTTCTCCGACTGAGTATCTCTGCTCAGTGACTGACAGGGTCTTTGATACGTAAGCAACTGGTCATTCTTCTCCATCCACGATCTGCGATAGGACTGCACCTAATCACACTGCTGAACCATCACAGGTGATTCTGCTACTGTATGTTTCAGTTAGGCAAAGACTTGGTCTTGCACAGAAATCCATTTCCATTCTGTGTCCTAGTAAGCAACTGTCTTAGGGCTTATTTCGCTACAAAATCCTCTTTTTAATCATTTCTGTGGACAGTGATATCGTCAAGGTACGGTGGCACCCCCTTCAGGCCGGACAGCACAATTTCCACGATCTTCTGGAAAGCACTTGGCGCAGTTGCCAAATCGAAGGGTAAGTGTTCGTACTGAAACATGCCCTTGTACTGGAACACACATTTCATATTCGCTTTCGCTGGACATTTTCAGAGGTTTTGAAAGTTATCAGAATGTAACAGCACAACACAGAAGCATCAATGATCACTTGGCAATGGCCATTGAACATTCAGACAGAAACTGTAATGATTGTGGGTGTGTCCCATTGATATCACCTTCCTACTGAAGTGTACCATTCTTCACTACTTCCCATAACTGCTGGCATGGACTAGACTAGAGGGAGTTTCCACCATTTTAATTTGACCAGTCTTCTATCAAATCAGTTAAAGGAAGTAAACATGTGAACACTTTGCGTGGAAGGAGACATAATCGGAACATAGCCTAAACTCTCAAAATATATGGCTCTAGCCCCCACTGTCCTTACAGATCCAAATGTTCTGGATATGTGTAAGCAATAATAGTGGCAACCTATGCAGCCATTCCAGCTGTCAGTGCCAATGAAGGAAAGTATACCTTAATGTTATACTCGAAAGCTCTAATACGTTGCTAGTGGTCATCCAATGTGATTCAACAATAACAATATTATGCCTCAAGGATGCCTTGAAACCTCTGTATTCGATTTCCCTGTCAGATTTAGTGCTTGGCTGAGCCTGGGCCAAGACGAGAGTCAAAAGTGAACATTCTATTTGTATTCACAAAGTGGAGAGCTGGCTAGCTATCTAAAGGATTCAACCTGCTGAAAAGGTAGCACATAGCTTACAGTTGAAGTCGGAAGTTTACATACACCTTAACAAAATACATTTAAACTCAGTTTTTCACAAATACTGACATTTAATCCTAGTAAAAATTCGCTGTCTTAGGTCAGTTAGGATCACCATTTATTTTAAGAATGTGAAATGAGAGAATGATTTATTTCAGCTTTTATTTCTTTCATCACGTTCCCAGTGGGTCAGAAGTTTACATACACTCAATTAGTATTCGGTAGCATTGCCTTTAAATTGTTTAACTTTGGTTAAACGTTTCGGGTAGCCTTCCACAAGCCTTCCACAAGCTTCACAATAAGTTGGGTGAATTTTGGCCCATTCCTCCTGACAGAGCTGGTGTAACTGGGTCAGGTTTGTAGGCCTCCTCGCTCGCACATGCTTTTTCAATTCTGCCCACACATTTTCTGTAGGTTTGAGGTCAGGGCTTTGTGATTGCCACTCCAATACCTTGACTTTGTTGTTCTTAAGCCATTTTGCCACAACTTTGGAAGTATGCTTGGGTCATTGTCCACTTGGAAGACCCATTTGAGACCAAGCTTTAACTTCCTGACTGACGTCTTGAGATGTTGCTTCAATATATCCGCATCATTTTCCTCTCTCATGATGCCATCTATTTTGCGAAGTGCACCAGTCCTTCCTGCAGCACCCCCACAACATGATGCTGCCACCACTTTGGCTTGCAAGCCTCCCCCTTTTTCCTCCAAACATAACGATGGTAATTATGGCCAAACAGTTATATTTTTGTTTCATCAGACCAGAGGACATTTCTCCAAAAGTACAATCTTTGTCGCCATGTGCAGTTGCAAACCGTAGTCGGGCATTTCTATGGTGGTTTTGGAGCAGTGGCTTCTTCCTTGCTGAGCGGCCTTTCAGGTTATGTCGATATAGGACTCGTTTTCCTGTTGATATAAATAGTTTTGTACCGGTTTCTTCCAGCATCTTCACAAGGTTATTTGCTGTTGTTCTGGGATTGATTTACACTTTTTGCACCAAAGTACATTCATCTCCAGGAGACAGAACGCGTCTCCTTCCTGAGCGGTATAACGGCTGCGTAGTCCCATTGTGTTTATACTTGCATACTATTGTTTGTACAGATGAACCTGGTACCTTCAGGTGTTTGGAAATTGTACCCAAGGATGAACCAGACTTGTGGAGGTCCACAATTTTTTTTTGAGGTCTTGGCTGATTTCTTTTGATTTTCCCATTAAGTCAAGCAGAGGCACTAAGTTTGAAGGTAGGCCTTGAAATACATCCACAGGTACACCTCCAATTGACATAAATTATGTCAATTAGCCTATCAGAAGCTTAAGCCATGACATCATTTTCTGGAATTTTCCAAGCTGTTTAAAGGCACAGTCAACTTAGTGTATGTACATTTCTGACCCACTGAAATTGTGATACAGTGATTTATAAGTGAAATAATCTGTAAACAATTGTTGGAAAAATGACTTTTGTAATGCACAAAGTAGATGTCCTAACTGACTTGACAAAACGATAGTTTGTTAACAAGAAATTTGTGGAGTGGTTGAAAACCGAGTTTTAATGACTCCAACCTAAGTGTATGTAAACTTCCGACTTCAACTGTATGTATATTGCTACATATAAAGTGATATGTTGTGTTTGCTGTTTAGTTGTGTATCAAATCAAATCAAATTGTATTGGTCACACACATGTTTAGCGGATGTTATTGCGGGTGTAGCGAAATGCTTGTATAAGTCGCTAGTGTTACAGCTACTATGGATTACTTGTTTTGATTGTTTTCCAGCCATGTTAGCAGCTAGCTAGTGTAGCTAGCTTGTAAACTAGCTGACTGTGCCATGCATTGGTTTGTTCAATTTGAACATAAAATGTAATTTCACTATTTAGATAACTAGCTATAACTATATGTATCCTTGACCTTGTGTTATACTTCTGATGTCTGTGATCTGAAAGCCACGCATGTGATTAGCTAGCCAGTTAGCTAGCCAGCTACTTCACTTAGCCATAATCATAATTTGAAGACAAATCTCTAGCTAGAAAATATGTTTGAACAAAAATATTGCTTCTTTTTCATTTATGACAGGGGTCGATAGACATCAACGCCTACTAAGCTGTGTTTGTTTCCAGCCCCACCATCGTTGAGTATTGGAGCAGAATCAGATCGTTAACCAACCACAAACTTTAGCAAGGTATTTTTGACCATGTTGTTTGTTCCATCATTTTACAGTGCCTTCGGAAAGTATTTACACCCCTTGATTTTTTCCAAATGTTGATGTGATAAAGGCTGAATTTAAAATTGATCAAATTTAGATTTTTTGTTTCAGTGGAACTGTTTTGAAATGTTTACAAATTAATAAAAAAATGGGTCAATTAGTATTCAACTGCTTTATGGCAAGTCTAAATAATTTCAGGAGTCAACATTTGCTAGAAAAGTCACATAATAAGTTGCAAAGACTCACCCTCTGTGCAATAATAGTTTTTAACATGATTTTTGAATGACTACCTCATCTCTGTACCCCACACATACAATTATCTGTAAGGCCTCAGTCGAGCAGTGAATTTCAAACACAGATTCAACCACAAAAACCAGGGAGGTTTTCCCACGCCTCGCAAAAAAGGGTATCTATTGGTAGATGGGTAAAATTTTAAAAGCAGACGTTGAATATTCCTTTGAGCATGTTGAAGTTATTCATTACACTTTGGATGGTTTATCAATACACCCAGACACTAGAAAGATACAGGCGTCCTTCCTAACTCACTTGCCGGAGAGGAAGAAAACCACTTAGGGATATCACAGAGTTGAATGGCTGTGATAGGAGAAAACTGAGAAAAAATCAACTACATCGTAGCTACTTCACAATAATAACCTAATTGACAGAGTGAAAAGAAGGAAGCCTATACAGAAAAAAAATATTCCAAAACAAGGCACTAAAGTAACAATGTAAAGCAATTAACTTTTTGTCCTGAATACAAAGTGTTATGTTTGGGGCAAATCCAACACAACACATTACTGAGTACCCGCGTAGTGATGGCTGCATCATGTTATGGGTATGCTTGTAATCGTTTAAGACTATGGAGTTTTTCAGGATGAAAAAGAAATGGAATGGAGCTAAGCACAGGAAAAATCCAGTCTTCTCAACAATGCTCTCTGAAGTTCTGGAATGTAGGTATTATTGTACTTTTGGAATGTTTTACTTATGGAATTATTTTCTACATGCATATTTTAATAATTTAGCAGACCTTCTTATCCAGAGCGACTTACAAGAGCTAAACTGATCCTGGATATGTATGCTCCTGATTGTTATCACTTAAAATGAGCAGACCTACAAGAGGGTAGATATCCATAACACAGATCGGGACAAATAAAGGTTTATTGGGGAGATAAACAATAATAATCTCTGTAACCTTCTCAAAATAACAAAAGCACTGTTTTAGGAAAACATTACGATAAAGTACTGTACTGGGAAAGTACTGAACTGATATTGTAGTGGTCTGGGTGTAGCTGGTGCAGAGGAGTCAGGCGCAGGACAGCAGAGATGAGTAACACTCGTAACTTTACTCAAATATTTCAATAGCATGTCGTAATACCGAGCCCACAATAACAGACCGAACATACATAAAACAATCACGCACAAAAAACGTTGAGAAAACAGATGGTTAAATAATGAACATGTAATTGGGGAATAAAAAACAGGTGTGTAAAACAAAGACAAAACAAATGGAAAATGAAAAGTGCATCGGCGATGGGTAGAAGGCCGGTGACGTCGACCGCCGAACGTTGCCCGAACAAGGAGAGGGACCGACTTCGGCGGAAGTCGTGACAGATATTACCCAGGCCATGGAATAAATCACAGAAAAACTACTTACAAAGATATCACCAAATGGAAAACAAATCTTAATAGGGATCCAAAAGAAGAATGCCGTGCTGTTGTGGAAACTGTTCAACTGTTTTGTAAACATATGTGGTAATAAGTAAAGAGGATAGTGCAGTGGTGAACTGCCAGCAGTTGTGTGTTATAAGGTGCATGAGTCTTTGGATTAAAGTATTTAGCAGTCTGTTAACTTGGATCAGTCTCTGGTGGTACTGCTGCACTGTAAATGGTAGAACAGTTGTTCATCAGAGGAGGCTGGAGGGAGGAGCAATATGAAGACGGGCTTATTGTAATGGCTGGAATGGAATAAATGGAACGGTATCAAACATCAAACATATAGAACCACATTTGACTCCATTCCATGTATTACATTCCAGCCATTACAATGAGCCTGTCCTCCTATAGCTCCTCCCACCAGCTTCTACTGTTGTTCATGTTGTTATAGGCTTTCTTATGATGGCGCCAGAAGTTGATTTACTGTGCTGTCTTCTGGAGCGAGAACATCAGAGCTCTACAGCCTAGAAATCACCACTGTTCTTGTCTATACTGCTGAACACCCTTGTGTTTAAGCTGCATGTCTGTACTGCAGATCGGCCAACGCCAAAATTACATTTCTAGTAGACCGGACAAGCCACAAAATCCCCTCCAGGCAAAAAAGTTCCATGTGTGCCATCCTGCTCTCATATCTGTCCAGGCCCTGACCATAGCACTTTCTCTCAAGGTCAGTAGCCATTTCACGGCAATTCAGGCAGGTGCACCAGCGAGGCTGTCCTTGGTCCGGGATGTCTTGAGATCCTGGGATAGTTTCCGACGAATGAGGACTGTGGCTCTTCTAAACTAGAATCCTACAGAAAAAAACGCATATAAACAACATTGTTAGGAATGTATTAAAATGCTCAGTACGTGGATGCAGAAGGGTTGAGTGTCACACATCTACACACTTCTAAAATCAATACTACTCATATTGATTACTGCGCTGTTGGGAAAGAGTTTGCAAGAAAGGAATTTCACTTTACCTGCGCACGTGACAGTAAGACTTGAGACTTGAATACACAACACCTTGATAACCAACGTAGCTAATGAAATAATCACTTGTAGACACCAAATCAAATGCAGTAGCAAGTTGTTCTTGGTAAATATAATATCAAATAAAATGTGATGTGTCATCTATGATTAGGTTACAGCATACTCATACTCAGGGAAAGTGTTCAAATCTAGAAACGATACTGCATTTGTCAGATTATTCGTAAGGAGGAGACCAACGCGCAGCGTGATATGAATACATACTCTTTAATTAAATGAAGAAACACTAAACAAACTAACAAAATGACTGTGACGCTATAAACAATGAGTGCTGACATGCAACTCCACATAGACAATAACCCACAAAACCTAAATGGAAATGGCAACCTAAATAGGATCCCCAATCAGAGACAACGATAAACAGCTGTCTCTGATTGGGAACCAATTCAGGCCACCATAGACCTACATTTACCTAGACAATACCAAAACCCCATAGATATACAAAAACCCCTAGACAAGACAAAAACACACATACCACCCTCGTCACACCCTGACCTAACCAAAATAATAAAGAAAACAAAGATAACTAAGGTCAGGGCGTGACAGCATTCTTGCCAGTGGGGTCTACAAAATGTACACACATAGGGCTAGCCAGCTAGTTAGATACATTTTTTGAGTTGATAAGAAATTGTTTGATGACACAACACATGTATATATAATGAATGTTAATGAGCTAGTTAATACATTTAGCAGAAATATTGTTTCCCATCAAATAAACAAGTTCAATAGCTAGCTAGACAGTCCTCAATGCTACCACCAGCTAACCAACTATAGTTGGAAGTTAACCAAAACATTAACCAACACGTTTCTGATAAAATGTTACCACATACCTAGGCCCATTTTGCCAAATGTATTGTGCATTAAAGGTTAGTAGCAATCTGGGTAGCTAGCTAGCAAACAAACATTACCTAGCCCAAGCGTAGCTTTTGCAAAAAGAACATTCATGATCTCTCCTGGCAAAATTGTTAAAAAAAATTGTCAATCACAAATATTCTCAGCGCTTTGGCACGTCCATAAATAAAGATCACTCTAAACAGTAGTGCCATTTCAAGAATTTATTATAGTGTCTTCTCATGCTGAAGTATACATCTGACCAATCGCTGAATGTCTAACTGTGCAGTGCAAGTGGAAAGTGAAATCTACTTTGAAATTCCGGCATATTCCCAGATCATTTCCACTCTGGAATAGCTGGATCAAAAGTAAAACATTAAATAGAGTTCTACCTATGTTGTCAACAGTACATTATCGAGCATGTGAGCTCAGATAAATTGGGCACTAAAGTGAGATGACTTTTAAATGTTTCAGATTATGGAATTGTCACGATTGTTGAAATGAGTGGACCAAGGCGCAGCGTGCGTAGAGTTCCACATGTTTTAATAAATTAAACTCACCAAAGCAAATACAGAAACAAACGAAACGTGAAGTAATGGAGTGGTCACAGGCACCACACAAAACCAAGATCCCACAAACAAGGTGGGAAAAGGCTGCCTAAATATGATCCCCAATCAGAGACAACAATAGACAGCTGCCTCTGATTGGGAACCATACCAGGCCAACATAGAAAACGAAAAACTAGAATGCCCACCCTAATCACACCCTGACCTAACCAAATAGAGAGATAAAAGGATCTCTAAGGTCAGGGCGTGACAGACATAATTTTAAAACATTCTAACGGAGGTGGTGGTCATGCCCAGCTCTATATATTTAGAGAGTTAGGCCAATTTTTTTATTTTGAATATTGTTCTAATTGAAGACATTCAGTTACATAGCATTGTTTAAATATTACCAATGTAATGTTAATGTGTAGTTGGCATGGCTACCATAGAATGTTGTAGGATCATGTAAATGCATCATAATACTCATTCTAGGCATGCAATTTTATTAAAATATTCCCATGTAAGGTTAATAGGGAAATAACATGGCTGCCATAGAATGTTGAAGTGTCATGTAAATGCATTATAATGCAGAAACCACATTGGCCCAACTCTCTAAATACATGTGTCTGCAAGCAGGAGTTGTGTCAGAGAGAGTTTCCAATTTTGTAATGATATGGTACATACATGTATATAGATATATATGTGTGTGATGGGATGCATATACATTGTGGACAGTATGTAGATAGAATATTTAGTATATCTGTAAGATAGAATAGTTTTTATGAAGCAATAGTTGAATAGGATGACATGACTAGAATACAGCATACAGTGCATTTGGAAAGTATTGAGACCCCTTGACTATTTCCACATTTTCTTACCTTACCACCTTATTCTAAAATTGATTAAATCGTTTTTTCTTCCCTCATCAATCTACAGACAATACCCAATAATGACAAAAGCAAAACCAAGTTTTTAGAAATGTACGAACATTTCTTACAAATAAGAAACTGAAATATAACGTTTACGTAAGTTTTCAGACCCCTTAACTCAGGACTTTGTTGAAGCACCTTTGCCAGTGATTACAGCCTTGAGTCTTCTTGGGTATGGTGCTACAAGATTGGCACAGCTGTATTTGGGGAGTTTCTCCCATTCTTCTCAAGCTCTGTCAGAATGGATGGGGAGCGTAGCTGCACAGCTATTTCCAGGTCTATCCAGAAATATTCGATCGGGTTCAAGTCCAGGCTCTGGCTGAGCCACTCAAGGACATTCAGAGACTTGTCTGAAAGCCACTCCTAAGTTGTCTTGGCTTTGTGCTTAGGGTCGTTGTCCTGTTGGAAGGTGAACCTTCGTCACAGTCTGAGGTCCTGAGCACTCTGGAGCAGGTTTTCCTGACTAGTCTCCCAGTCCCTGCCTCTGAAAAACATCCACACAACATGATGCCGCCACCACCATGCTTCACTGTAGGGATGGTGCCAGGATTCATCCATATGTGATGTTTGGCATGCAGGCCAAAGAGTTCAATCTTGGTTTCATCAGACCAGAGCATATTGTTTCAAATGGTCCGAGAGTCCATTAGGTGCCTTTTTGCAAACTCCAAGCGGGTTGTCATGTGCCTTTTACTGAGGAGTGGCTTCCGTCTGGCCACTCTACCGTAAAGGCCTAATTGGTGGAGTGCTGCAGAGATGGTTGTCCTTCTGGAAGGTTCGCCCATTTCCAGAGAGGAACTCTGGCGCTCTGTCAAAGTGACCATTTGGATCTTGGTAACCTCCCTGACCAAGGCCCTTCTCCCACGTATTTCATTTTAAAATGATGGAGGCCATTGTTTTCTTGGGGAGCTTAAATGCTGCAGAAATGTTTTAGTACTCTTCCCCAGATCTGTGCCTCGACACAATATTGTCTCGGAGCTCTACGGACAATTCCTTTGACCTCATGTCTTGGTTTTTGTTCTGACATGCACTGCCAACTGTGGGACCTTATATAGACAGATGTGGGCCTTTCCAAATCATGTACAAACAATTGAATTTACCAAAGGTGGACTCCAATCAAGCTGTAAAAACATCTCAAGGATGATCAATGAAAACAGGATGCACCTAAGCTCAATGTTGATTCTCATAGCAAATGGTATGAATACTTGTGTAAATAAGGTATTTCAGTTTTTTGCACACATTTCTAAAAACCTGTTTTTGCTTTGTTATAATGGGGCATTGTGTGTAGATTGATGAGGAATTGTTTTTATATAATTCATGTTAGAATAAGGCTATAACATAACAAATTGTGTAAAAAGTGAAGGGGTCTGAATACTTTCCGAATGCACTGTATACATATGAAATTAGTAAAACAGTGTGTAAACATTATTAAAGTGACCAGTGTTCCATTATTGAAGTGACTAGTTATTCAATGTCTATTTACTTAGGGCAGTGATGTATACACAGAGGAACTTAAAGCTTTTCACTTTCTCCACTCTGGCCCCATCGATGTGGATGGGGGCATGCTCCCTTTGCTGTCTCCTGAAGTCCACAATCAGCTTCTTAATTTTGTTGACGTTGAGGGAGACATTAATTTCCTGGCACCACTCCGCCAGGGCCCTCACCTCCTCCCTGTAGACTGTCTCGTCATTGTTGGTAATCAGGCCTACTACTGTTGTGTCTGCAAACTTGATGATTAATTAGGAGGCGTGCTTGGCCTCGCAGCTATGGGTGAACAGAGAGTACAGGAGGGGGCTGAGTACGTACCCCTTTGGGGCCCCTGAGTTGAGGATCAGTGCAGTGGGGGTTTTGTTTTCTACCTTCACCACCTGGGGGTGGACCGTCAGGAAGTCCAGGACCCAGTTGCACAAGTCGGGGTTCAGACCCAGGGCCCCGAATATAATGATGAGCTTGGAGGGTACTATGGTGTTGAAGGCTGAGCTGTAGTCAATGAACAGCATTCTTATATGGGTATTCCTCTGTGTGCTGTGCGATGGCTATTGCATTGTCTGTGGATCTATTGGGGCGGTGTGCAAATTGAAGATGGTCTAGGGTGTCAGGTAAGTTGGAAGTGATTTCATCCTTAACTTGCCTCTCAACGCACTTCCTGAAGGCAGAGGTGAGTGATACGGGGCAATATTAATTTGTTCAGTTACCTTTGCTTTCTCGGGTACAGGAGCAATGGTGGACATCATGAAGCAATTGGGGTAAACACGCTTAAACGTCTTACTCACATTGGCCATAGACAACAGGAGCCCACAGTCCTCGGGAGCGGCCCACGCTGGTGGCGCTGTGTTATGCTCAAAACTGGCGAAGAAGGTGTTTAGCTTGTCCGGGAGAAAGATGTCAGTGTCCGCGACATGGCTGGTTTTCCTTTTGTAATCCATGACTGTCTGGATTCTCTGCCACGTACGTCTCTTGTCTAAGCCATTGAAATGCAACTCCACTTTGTCTCTGTACTGATGTTTTGCCTGTTTGATTGCCTTACTGAGGGCTCAACTGCACTGTTTGTATTCAAACATATTCCCAGTCACCTTGCCGTGGTTAAATGCGGTGGTCCGCGATTTCAGTTTTGCACGAATGCTGCCATCTATTCACGGTTTTTGGTTTAGAATGGTTTTAATAGTCACAGTGGGAGCAGCATCCCCTATACACTTATTGATGAACTCATTCATTGTGTCAGTGCATATTTAAATGTTATTGTCAGAGGCAACCCGGAACATATCCCAGTCTGCATGATCAAAAATATCTTGAAGCATAGATTCTGATTAGTCAGACCAGCGTTGAATAGACCTTAGTACGGACACTTCCTATTTGAGTATCTGCCTATAGGAAGGGAGGAGCAGGATGGAGTCGTGATCTTATTTGACAAAGGGAGGGCGGGGGAACGCCTTGTAGCCATCCCGGAAGGGAGAGTAACAATGGTCTAGAGTTTTTGAAGTGCGAGTACTAGAGGCAATGTGTTGCTAGAACTTTGGTAGAGTTTTTCTCACATTTGCTTTGTTAAAACTTCTTATGGCTGCAAGGCAAAGTGTTGAGTAGCCAGTGAAATCGTGACCATTTCAAACGGCCTCCTACTCAAATCGTGCTCGTACAATATGAATATTATTATTCTTTTTGGATAGAAAACACTTTCTAGTTTCTAAAAGAGTTGGAATTATTTCTCTGAGTGAAACAGAAGTCCTTCTGCAGCACTTTTCCTGACCAGGAAGTGAAATGTCAGAAATCGATGCTCTTTTCAACTTGATGCCTATACATGGTCTTAACACTTAGGAGTCTGCTGACACTCTATACGCCTTCCTATTGGTGTAAAGAGGATGTCAGAGAAGAAATGTTTGTGCTCCTCTTGGTCTGTGGTGGAAAAAAACCTATTTCTTTGACGTGACCGTCCACTTCCGGTACTCTGAAGGAAGTGGGATTGACCTCTGTTTTGCCTTGGTAACGAACGGCTAACGTCTCCGGCTCAATTTTTTTTTGATACATGTGACCATATCATCGTAATGTATGTTTTTTCAATATAGTTTAATCAGATTATTGAAACTTTATTTGGGAGTTTTGCCGTGTTCCGTCCTCTGACTGTGTTTACGTTGGAGAAATTTATGCCACTCGGCTAGTGCCAATGCTAATTGAAGAGGGAAATTTGCCATTCTGAATCGAAACAACGACTCATCTGGACAGAGGACACGTTCTTCAACATTCTGATGAAAGATCAGCAAAAGTAAGACCCCTTTTATGATGTTATTTCATATATCTGTCGTGCATGTGAACTGGCCGTGGGCGCCCAATTATTTCTGTCTATTGTAGCTACGCTAATATAGCGATACATTTTGTTTTCGCTGTAAAACATTTAATAAATCGGAAATATTGTTTGGAATCACAAGATGCCTGTCTTTCAATTGCTGCAGATTATGTATTTTTCAGAAATGTTTTATGATGAGTAATTAGCTATTTGACGTTGGTGTCTGTAAATATTATGGCTGCTTTCGGTGCAATTTCGGATTGTAGCTGAAATGTAAACTATGGTTTATACATGAAATATGCAATTTTTTCGAACAAAACATATGCTGTACAATAAATATGTTATCAGACTGTCATCTGATGAATTTGTTTCTTGGTTAGTGGCTATTTATATCTTTATTTGGTCGAATTTGTGATAGCACCTGATGGAGTAAGAAACTGATGGACTTAGAAAAGTTTTGTCTTTTGCTAACGTGGTTAGCTAATAGATCTACATATTTTGTCTTCCCTGTAAAACATTTTAAAAATCAGACATGTTGGCTTGATTCACAAGATGTGCACCTTTCACCTGGTGTCTTGGACTTGTTAATGTGTGAAAGTTAAATATTTAAAAAATTAGATTTTGAATTTCGCGCCCTGCACTTTGAGCTGGATGTTGTCATAAGTGTACCGGTGTCGGGCTGCCCCCGTAAAAGGTTAAAGTCCCTGGCTACAATAAATCTGGCCTCAGGATATAGTTTCAGTTTACGCAAAGTCCAGTGTAGTTCCTTGAGGGCCGTCGAGGTATCCGCTTGAGGGGGAATATACACGGCTGTGACTATAACCGAAGAGAATTCTCTTGGGAGGTAATATGGTCGGCATTTGATTGTGAGGTATTCTAGGTCGGATGAATAAAAGGACTTGAGTTCCTGTACATTGTCACAATCACACAATGAGTAGTTAATAATGAAACACACACCTCCGCCTTTCTTCTTCTTTATTCCTGTCTGCACGATGTACTGAGAAGCGGTGGGCATAATGTACAAGGAATTTCTCAAAGCTGCTAATGACAACCTTGACGACCTTGTACTTAACCGGTGGGAATTCTGGTGGAGACTCCTATGCAGGTAGTGGCAGTGCTGGCAAAACTAGCTGCAGTAACCCATGGAGAAGGGGCCACACTCAGACAATCTGAGAGGGAGTAAATTATTGTAGCCCTGGCGGTACAAAATAATCAAAAGGTCTGACTGCTCAGAGATGAGTGGAAAATATAGTCATAACGGGGGACCAGCGTGTGTGTGTTTCAGGGGAAGGGGTGTATCTGAACTCCATCAGCTAGGACTTGACATTGGTTAACCTGTTAAGGACAGAGGGCGCTGTTTTCACTTTGGGGGAAAATCGTGCCCAATTTAAACGGCCTCGTACTCAATTCTTGCTCGTCCAATATGCATATTATTATTAGTATTGGATAGAAAACACTCTCTAGTTTCTAAAACCGTTTGAATTATATCTGTGAGTAAAACAGAACTCCTTTTGCAGCAAACTTCCTGACAGGAAGTGGAAAATCTGAAATCGATGCACTGTTCTAGGGCCTGCCTATAAAGGTCCTTGATATTTATTAGAATACATGCACTTCATACGTCTTCCACTAGATATCGACAGGCAGTGAGAGAAGAAATGGAGTGAGTAACTTGATCTGGGGTCGAATAATAGCTCTCGGCATGACGTGTCACCAGTTTCCTGTTTTCTGGAGAGCGCGTGAAGGGACCTGGATTTGCATTCTGATAAGCTGTCGTTATGGACGACTAATATCTCCGGCTTTGATTTTATTTGATACATGTGACAATATCATCGTAAAGTATGTTTTTTCAATATAGTTTTATTAGATTATTGAAATTTATTCGGGACGTTAGGCGTGTTGCGTTGTGTGCCTTTGTTCAGGAAGGAGAGCTTAGTGTAACGGCCCTGACCTGTTTTATGTTGTTTTTGTATGTGTTTATGGTCAGGGCGTGTGTTTTGGGTGGGCAGTCTATGTTTTCTGTTTCTATGTTGGTTTTGGGTTGCCTGGTATGGCTCTTAATTAGAGGCAGGTGTTTTGCGTTTTCCTCTAATTGAGAGTCATATTTAGGTAGGGTGTTCTCACTGTTTGTTTGTGGGTGATTGTCTTCCGTGTTCGTATATGTATGTACCATACGGGACTGTTTGGTTGTTCGTTTCGTTTTGATGTAGTCTGTTCCTGTCCGTGAGTTTTACGTTAGTTATGTAAGTTCATGTTCAGGTTTTTTCGTCTACGTCGTTTTCTTGTTTTGTAATTTTGAAAGTGTTTGTTTTCGTGTTGCCATCGTGTCAAATAAAAGATGGCTTATTTCCCGAATGCTGCGTATTGGTCCACTGATCTTTCTCTTCTCTCCTCGTCTGAGGAAGAGGAGAACAACAGCCCTTACAGAATCACCCACCAAACTAGGACCAAGCGGCAAGGGAGTGCTCAACAGAGCAACCAGGACTTCTGGACTTGGGAGGAGATCTTGGATGGTAGAGGACCCTGGGCTCAGCCAAGGGAATATCGCCGTCCCAAGGAGGAGTTGGAAGCAGCGAAGGCTGAGAGGCGCTGGTATGAGGAGGCAGCGCGGCGACGCGGTTGGGAGCCCGTGAGTCAGACCCAAAAATTTCTTGGGGGGGGGCACACGAGGAGTGTGGCAAAGCCGGGTAGGATACCCGAGCCAACTCCCCGTGCTTACCGTGGAGGTAGAAGGCGTCGTACTGGTAAGACACCGTGTTATGCGGTAAAGCGCACGGTGTCCCCAGTACGCGTGCTTAGCCCAGTGCGGGCTATTCCACCTTGCCGCACTGGGAGGGCTAAGTTGGGCATCGAGCTGGATGTCATGAAGCCGGCCCAACGCATCTGGCCACCAGTGCGTCTCCTCGGGCCGGCATACATGGCACCAGCCTTACGAGTGGTGTCCCCGGTTTGCCAGTATAGTCCAGTGCGGGCTATTCCACCTCGCCGCACTGGCAGGGCTACGGGCACCATTCAACCTGGTAAGGTTGGGCAGGCTCGGTGCTCAAGAGCACGTGTCCTCCTTCACGGTCCGGTAGACCCGGTGCCACCTCCATGTACCAGTCCTCCGGTGGCA
This sequence comes from Salvelinus fontinalis, assembly GCF_029448725.1. Classification (NCBI taxonomy): domain Eukaryota; kingdom Metazoa; phylum Chordata; class Actinopteri; order Salmoniformes; family Salmonidae; genus Salvelinus; species Salvelinus fontinalis. Next base: position 53,987,445 of record NC_074678.1, on the reverse strand, counting down.
GCCCCCCGTAACAGGCTGTCTCTCCGGGTTCTCTCTCCTGCTGTTTCCTCCTCTCCAGCGCAGCCAGTGCCTAGACCACGCACCAGGCTGTCTCTCCTTCTCCTCCCTACAGAGCCGTCCTGCCATGACCAGCCAGAGCCGTCCTGCCATGACCAGCCAGAGCCGTCCTGCCATGACCAGCCAGAGCCGTCCTGCCATGACCAGCCAGAGCCGTCCTGCCATGACCTGCCAGAGCCGTCCTGCCATGACCTGCCAGAGCCGTCCAGCCAGGGCCTGCCAGAGCCGTCCAGCCAGGGCCTGCCAGAGCCGTCCAGCCAGGGCCTGCCAGAGCCGTCCAGCCAGGGCCTGCCAGAGCCGTCCAGCCAGGGCCTGCCAGAGCCGTCCAGCCAGGGCCTGCCAGAGTCCCTCAGCCAGGACCTGCCAGAGTCCCTCAGCCAGGACCTGCCAGAGTCCCTCAGCCAGGACCTGCCAGAGTCCCTCAGCCAGGACCTGCCAGAGTCCCTCAGCCAGGACCTGCCAGAGTCCCTCAGCCAGGGTCTGCCAGAGTCCCTCAGCCAGGGTCTGCCAGAGTCCCTCAGCCAGGGTCTGCCAGAGTCCCTCAGCCAGGGTCTGCCAGAGTCCCTCAGCCAGGGTCTGCCAGAGTCCCTCAGCCAGGGTCTGCCAGAGTATCTCAGCCGGGACCTGCCCCTTGTCCCGGTGCTGCCCCTTATCCCGGTGCTGCCCCTTGTCCCGGTGCTGCCCCTTGTCCCGGTGCTGCCCCTTGTCCCGGTGCTGCCCCTTGTCCCGGTGCTGCCCCTTGTCCCGGTGCTGCCCCTTGTCCCGGTGCTGCCCCTTCTCCCGGTGCTGGCCGTTCATTTAGGGGATGTTAGTTTTAGGGTGGTCATTGGAAGGGGAAGACAGAAGCGGGGAGTGATTATGGTGGTGTGGGGACAGCGTCCAGAGCCTGAGCCACCACCGTGGTCAACTATCCCCCAGACCCTCCCCTGGACTTTGTGCTAATGCGCCCGGCGTTCGCACCTTGAGGGGGGGGGGGGTTCTGTAACGGTCCTGACCTGTTTTATGTTGTTTTTGTATGTGTTTATGGTCAGGGCGTGTGTTTTGGGTGGGCAGTCTATGTTTTCTGTTTCTATGTTGGTTTTGGGTTGCCTGGTATGGCTCTTAATTAGAGGCAGGTGTTTTGCGTTTTCCTCTAATTGAGAGTCATATTTAGGTAGGGTGTTCTCACTGTTTGTTTGTGGGTGATTGTCTTCCGTGTTCGTATATGTATGTACCATACGGGACTGTTTGGTTGTTCGTTTCGTTTTGATGTAGTCTGTTCCTGTCCGTGAGTTTTACGTTAGTTATGTAAGTTCATGTTCAGGTTTTTTCGTCTACGTCGTTTTCTTGTTTTGTAATTTTGAAAGTGTTTGTTTTCGTGTTGCCATCGTGTCAAATAAAAGATGGCTTATTTCCCGAATGCTGCGTATTGGTCCACTGATCTTTCTCTTCTCTCCTCGTCTGAGGAAGAGGAGAACAACAGCCCTTACAGAATCACCCACCAAACTAGGACCAAGCGGCAAGGGAGTGCTCAACAGAGCAACCAGGACTTCTGGACTTGGGAGGAGATCTTGGATGGTAGAGGACCCTGGGCTCAGCCAAGGGAATATCGCCGTCCCAAGGAGGAGTTGGAAGCAGCGAAGGCTGAGAGGCGCTGGTATGAGGAGGCAGCGCGGCGACGCGGTTGGGAGCCCGTGAGTCAGACCCAAAAATTTCTTGGGGGGGGGCACACGAGGAGTGTGGCAAAGCCGGGTAGGATACCCGAGCCAACTCCCCGTGCTTACCGTGGAGGTAGAAGGCGTCGTACTGGTAAGACACCGTGTTATGCGGTAAAGCGCACGGTGTCCCCAGTACGCGTGCTTAGCCCAGTGCGGGCTATTCCACCTTGCCGCACTGGGAGGGCTAAGTTGGGCATCGAGCTGGATGTCATGAAGCCGGCCCAACGCATCTGGCCACCAGTGCGTCTCCTCGGGCCGGCATACATGGCACCAGCCTTACGAGTGGTGTCCCCGGTTTGCCAGTATAGTCCAGTGCGGGCTATTCCACCTCGCCGCACTGGCAGGGCTACGGGCACCATTCAACCTGGTAAGGTTGGGCAGGCTCGGTGCTCAAGAGCACGTGTCCTCCTTCACGGTCCGGTAGACCCGGTGCCACCTCCATGTACCAGTCCTCCGGTGGCAGCCCCCCGTAACAGGCTGTCTCTCCGGGTTCTCTCTCCTGCTGTTTCCTCCTCTCCAGCGCAGCCAGTGCCTAGACCACGCACCAGGCTGTCTCTCCTTCTCCTCCCTACAGAGCCGTCCTGCCATGACCAGCCAGAGCCGTCCTGCCATGACCAGCCAGAGCCGTCCTGCCATGACCAGCCAGAGCCGTCCTGCCATGACCAGCCAGAGCCGTCCTGCCATGACCTGCCAGAGCCGTCCTGCCATGACCTGCCAGAGCCGTCCAGCCAGGGCCTGCCAGAGCCGTCCAGCCAGGGCCTGCCAGAGCCGTCCAGCCAGGGCCTGCCAGAGCCGTCCAGCCAGGGCCTGCCAGAGCCGTCCAGCCAGGGCCTGCCAGAGCCGTCCAGCCAGGGCCTGCCAGAGTCCCTCAGCCAGGACCTGCCAGAGTCCCTCAGCCAGGACCTGCCAGAGTCCCTCAGCCAGGACCTGCCAGAGTCCCTCAGCCAGGACCTGCCAGAGTCCCTCAGCCAGGACCTGCCAGAGTCCCTCAGCCAGGGTCTGCCAGAGTCCCTCAGCCAGGGTCTGCCAGAGTCCCTCAGCCAGGGTCTGCCAGAGTCCCTCAGCCAGGGTCTGCCAGAGTCCCTCAGCCAGGGTCTGCCAGAGTATCTCAGCCGGGACCTGCCCCTTGTCCCGGTGCTGCCCCTTATCCCGGTGCTGCCCCTTGTCCCGGTGCTGCCCCTTGTCCCGGTGCTGCCCCTTGTCCCGGTGCTGCCCCTTGTCCCGGTGCTGCCCCTTGTCCCGGTGCTGCCCCTTGTCCCGGTGCTGCCCCTTGTCCCGGTGCTGCCCCTTCTCCCGGTGCTGGCCGTTCATTTAGGGGATGTTAGTTTTAGGGTGGTCATTGGAAGGGGAAGACAGAAGCGGGGAGTGATTATGGTGGTGTGGGGACAGCGTCCAGAGCCTGAGCCACCACCGTGGTCAACTATCCCCCAGACCCTCCCCTGGACTTTGTGCTAATGCGCCCGGCGTTCGCACCTTGAGGGGGGGGGGGTTCTGTAACGGTCCTGACCTGTTTTATGTTGTTTTTGTATGTGTTTATGGTCAGGGCGTGTGTTTTGGGTGGGCAGTCTATGTTTTCTGTTTCTATGTTGGTTTTGGGTTGCCTGGTATGGCTCTTAATTAGAGGCAGGTGTTTTGCGTTTTCCTCTAATTGAGAGTCATATTTAGGTAGGGTGTTCTCACTGTTTGTTTGTGGGTGATTGTCTTCCGTGTTCGTATATGTATGTACCATACGGGACTGTTTGGTTGTTCGTTTCGTTTTGATGTAGTCTGTTCCTGTCCGTGAGTTTTACGTTAGTTATGTAAGTTCATGTTCAGGTTTTTTCGTCTACGTCGTTTTCTTGTTTTGTAATTTTGAAAGTGTTTGTTTTCGTGTTGCCATCGTGTCAAATAAAAGATGGCTTATTTCCCGAATGCTGCGTATTGGTCCACTGATCTTTCTCTTCTCTCCTCGTCTGAGGAAGAGGAGAACAACAGCCCTTACAGAATCACCCACCAAACTAGGACCAAGCGGCAAGGGAGTGCTCAACAGAGCAACCAGGACTTCTGGACTTGGGAGGAGATCTTGGATGGTAGAGGACCCTGGGCTCAGCCAAGGGAATATCGCCGTCCCAAGGAGGAGTTGGAAGCAGCGAAGGCTGAGAGGCGCTGGTATGAGGAGGCAGCGCGGCGACGCGGTTGGGAGCCCGTGAGTCAGACCCAAAAATTTCTTGGGGGGGGGGCACACGAGGAGTGTGGCAAAGCCGGGTAGGATACCCGAGCCAACTCCCCGTGCTTACCGTGGAGGTAGAAGGCGTCGTACTGGTAAGACACCGTGTTATGCGGTAAAGCGCACGGTGTCCCCAGTACGCGTGCTTAGCCCAGTGCGGGCTATTCCACCTTGCCGCACTGGGAGGGCTAAGTTGGGCATCGAGCTGGATGTCATGAAGCCGGCCCAACGCATCTGGCCACCAGTGCGTCTCCTCGGGCCGGCATACATGGCACCAGCCTTACGAGTGGTGTCCCCGGTTTGCCAGTATAGTCCAGTGCGGGCTATTCCACCTCGCCGCACTGGCAGGGCTACGGGCACCATTCAACCTGGTAAGGTTGGGCAGGCTCGGTGCTCAAGAGCACGTGTCCTCCTTCACGGTCCGGTAGACCCGGTGCCACCTCCATGTACCAGTCCTCCGGTGGCAGCCCCCCGTAACAGGCTGTCTCTCCGGGTTCTCTCTCCTGCTGTTTCCTCCTCTCCAGCGCAGCCAGTGCCTAGACCACGCACCAGGCTGTCTCTCCTTCTCCTCCCTACAGAGCCGTCCTGCCATGACCAGCCAGAGCCGTCCTGCCATGACCAGCCAGAGCCGTCCTGCCATGACCAGCCAGAGCCGTCCTGCCATGACCAGCCAGAGCCGTCCTGCCATGACCTGCCAGAGCCGTCCTGCCATGACCTGCCAGAGCCGTCCAGCCAGGGCCTGCCAGAGCCGTCCAGCCAGGGCCTGCCAGAGCCGTCCAGCCAGGGCCTGCCAGAGCCGTCCAGCCAGGGCCTGCCAGAGCCGTCCAGCCAGGGCCTGCCAGAGCCGTCCAGCCAGGGCCTGCCAGAGTCCCTCAGCCAGGACCTGCCAGAGTCCCTCAGCCAGGACCTGCCAGAGTCCCTCAGCCAGGACCTGCCAGAGTCCCTCAGCCAGGACCTGCCAGAGTCCCTCAGCCAGGACCTGCCAGAGTCCCTCAGCCAGGGTCTGCCAGAGTCCCTCAGCCAGGGTCTGCCAGAGTCCCTCAGCCAGGGTCTGCCAGAGTCCCTCAGCCAGGGTCTGCCAGAGTCCCTCAGCCAGGGTCTGCCAGAGTCCCTCAGCCAGGGTCTGCCAGAGTATCTCAGCCGGGACCTGCCCCTTGTCCCGGTGCTGCCCCTTATCCCGGTGCTGCCCCTTGTCCCGGTGCTGCCCCTTGTCCCGGTGCTGCCCCTTGTCCCGGTGCTGCCCCTTGTCCCGGTGCTGCCCCTTGTCCCGGTGCTGCCCCTTGTCCCGGTGCTGCCCCTTGTCCCGGTGCTGCCCCTTCTCCCGGTGCTGGCCGTTCATTTAGGGGATGTTAGTTTTAGGGTGGTCATTGGAAGGGGAAGACAGAAGCGGGGAGTGATTATGGTGGTGTGGGGACAGCGTCCAGAGCCTGAGCCACCACCGTGGTCAACTATCCCCCAGACCCTCCCCTGGACTTTGTGCTAATGCGCCCGGCGTTCGCACCTTGAGGGGGGGGGGGTTCTGTAACGGTCCTGACCTGTTTTATGTTGTTTTTGTATGTGTTTATGGTCAGGGCGTGTGTTTTGGGTGGGCAGTCTATGTTTTCTGTTTCTATGTTGGTTTTGGGTTGCCTGGTATGGCTCTTAATTAGAGGCAGGTGTTTTGCGTTTTCCTCTAATTGAGAGTCATATTTAGGTAGGGTGTTCTCACTGTTTGTTTGTGGGTGATTGTCTTCCGTGTTCGTATATGTATGTACCATACGGGACTGTTTGGTTGTTCGTTTCGTTTTGATGTAGTCTGTTCCTGTCCGTGAGTTTTACGTTAGTTATGTAAGTTCATGTTCAGGTTTTTTCGTCTACGTCGTTTTCTTGTTTTGTAATTTTGAAAGTGTTTGTTTTCGTGTTGCCATCGTGTCAAATAAAAGATGGCTTATTTCCCGAATGCTGCGTATTGGTCCACTGATCTTTCTCTCCTCTCCTCGTCTGAGGAAGAGGAGAACAACAGCCCTTACACTTAGCGCCACTTTGCTAGCATTCCGTGCTAATTGACTGGAGAAGAGGACATTCTAAATCCAAACAACGATTGTTCCCGACAAAGGACCCCTTGTACAACATTCTGATGAAAGATCATCAAAAGTAGGACCCATTTTATGATGCTATTTCATATATCTGTCGAACATGTTGTACTTGTAGTTTGCGCCCAGAGTTTGGGCACTCTCTCGCTATAACTAAGCTGGATGTCGTAATGAAGTTATTTTTAGAATTCTAACACGGCGATTGCATTAAGAACTAGTGTATCTATCATTTCCTATACAACATGTATTTTCTAGTAACGTTTATGAATAATTATTTGGTCAGAATAGTTGGAGTGTCATAAAAATATCCGCACATTCTGGGAAAAAGATGCTACGTTAGCACAATGTATAACCACTGATTTCAGCTCTAAATATGCACATTTTCGAACAAAACATAAGTGTATGTATAACCTGATGTTATAGGACTGTCATCTGACGAAGAATATCAAGGTTAGTCAAAAATTATATATCTTTTGCTTGTTTGTTACGATCGCTAACCGTTTGCTACTGGGAAATGGCTTGTCTTTCTGGCTATTGTGGTAAGCTAATATAACGGTATATTTTGTTTTCGCTGTAAAACACTTAATAAATCGGAAATATTGGCTGGAATCACAAGATGCCTGTCTCTCATTTGCTGTACACTATGTATTTTTCAGAAATGTTTTATGATGAGTAATTAGGTATTTGACGTTGGTGTCTGTAATTATTATGGCTGCTTTCGGTGCAATTTCTGATTGTAGCTGCAATGTAAACTATGATTTATACCTGAAATATGCAAATGTTTTGAAAAAAACAGATTTATTGAATAATATGTTATAAGACTGTCATCTGATGAAGTTGTTTGTTGGTTAGTTTGGTTGGTTCTTGGTTAGTTAGGTTGGCTTTGTGCATGCTACCTGTGCTGTGAAAAATGTCTGTCCTCTTTGTATCTGGTGGTGAGCTAACATAAATATACGTGCTGTTTTCGCTGTAAAACATTTTAAAAATCGGACATGTTGGCTGGATTCACAAGATGTGTACCTTTCATTTGCTGTATTGGACTTGTTAACCTCTCTGGGATAGATGGGACGCTTGCGTCCCAACAGCCATGTCAAAATGTAGAGCGCCAAATTCAAAAAAATTATATAAAATTAAACTTGATTAAATCACACATATAAGATATCAAATTAAAGCTACACTCGTTGTGAATCCAGCCAACATGTCAGATTTCAAAAAGGCTTTTCGGCGAAAGCATAAGATGCTATTATCTGATGATAGCCCAATGTAAACAAGAACGTGTAGCCTATTTCAACCATGCTAGCGCTACTCAAAACGCTAATATAAAATATAAAACATGCATTACCTTTGACGAGATTCTTTTGTTGGCACTCCAATATGTCCCATAAACATCACAAATGGTCCTTTTGTTCGATTAATTCCATCCATATATATCCAAATTGTCCATTTATTTGGCGCCGTTGTACCAGGAAAAACAGCGTTCAATTTGAACAAAATCACGACACAATATCTAAAAAAAATTACCTCTAAACTTTGCCAAAACATTTCAAAGTACTTTTGTAATACAGCTTAAGGTATTTGTAAACGTTAATAATTCATCAAATTGAAGACAGGTCAATCTGTTTTCAATACAGGATATCAACAAACTCACGGAACATTTCACGTCTTGCCCAAATCTCAAACATAAACAAACGACGTCCCTCCACTTCCGGGTCAATATCTTGTTCACCTCACTAAGGAAAAAACCTTAACCATTTTCCATACAATGGCGACATCCAGTGGAAGCAGTAGAAACTGCGCATTTACTGATTAGAATTCTGGTTTGCCCAAAACAATCCATTGAACATAGAGGAACTTAACAATAAAAAAGTTAGTCCTCAGGGTTTTGACTGCTATATAAGTTCTGTTATACTTACAGATATGATTCAAACAGTTTTAGAAACTTCAGAGTGTTTTCTATCCAAATCTACTAATTATATGCATATCTTATATTCTGGGGATGAGTAGCACGAAGTTGAAATTGCGCACGCTATTTTTCCCTAAGTGAAAATTCTGCACCGTATCATCAAGAAGTTAATGTGTGAAAGTTAAATATTTAAAAAAATATATATTTTGAATTTCGCGCCCTGCACTTGAGCTGGCTGTTGTCATAAGTGTACCGACGTCGGGCTTGCAGCCAGAAGAAGTTAATCGTAGTAAACATTCCCTGTCTTAGGTCAGTTAGGATCACCACTTATTTTAAGAATGTAAAAGTCACAATAATAGTATAGAGAATGATTTATTTCACATTTTATTTATTTATTTACATTCCGAGTGGGTCAGAGGTTTACATAAACTCAATTAGTATTTGGTAGCATTGCCTTTAAATTATTTAACTTTGGTCAAACGTTTCGGGTAGCCTTCCACAAGCTTCCCACAATAAGTTGGGGGAATTTTTGCCCATTCCTCCTGACAGAGCTGGTGAAACTGAGTCACGTTTGTAGGCCTCCTCGCTCGCACACACTTTTTCAATTCTGTCCACACATTTTCTGTAGGATTGAGGTCAGGGCTTTGTGATTGCCACTCCAATACCTTGACTTTGTTGTTCTTAAGCCATTTTTCCACAACTTTGTAAGTATGCTTGGGGTCATTGTCTATTTGGAAGACCCATTTGAGACCAACCTTTAACTTCCTGACTGACGTCTTGAGATGTTGCTTCAATATATCCGCATCATTTTCCTCTCTCATGTTGCCATCTATTTTGCGAAGTGCACCAGTCCCTCCTGCAGCAAAGCACCCCCACAACATGATGCTGCCACCCCTTTGGCTTGCAAGCCTCCCCCTTTTTCCTCCAAACATAATGATGGTCATTATGGCCAAACAGTTATATTTTTGTTTCATCAGACCACAGGACATTTCTCCAAAAGTACAATCTTTGTCCCCTTGTGCAGTTGCAAACCATAGTCGGGCATTTCTATGGTGGTTTTGGATCAGTGGCTTCTTCCTTGCTGAGCGGCCTTTCAGGTTATGTCGGTATAGGACTCGTTTTCCTGTTTCTTATAAATAGTTTTGTACCGGTTTCTTCCAGCATCTTCACAATGTTCTTTGCTGTTGTTCTGGGATTTATTTACACTTTTTGCACCGAAGTACATTCATCTCTAGGAGACAGAACGCGTCTCCTTCCTGAGCGGTATAACGGCTGCGTGATCCCATGGTGTTTATACTTGCATACTATTATTTGTACAGATGAACGTGGTACCTTCAGGCGTTTGGAAATTACTCCCAAGGATGAACCAGACTTGTGGAGGTCTACAATTGTTTTTCTGAGGTCTTGGCTGATTTCTTTTGATTTTCCCATGATGTCATGCAAAGAGGTACTGAATTTGAAGGTAGGCCTCAAAATACATCCACAGGTACACCTCCAATTGACTCAAATTATGTCAATTAGCCTATCAGAAGCTTCTAAAGCCATGACATCATTTTCTGGAATTTTCCAATGGCACAGTCAACTGTATATATATTTACACATAGTATACAATACAATCGAGGTGAGGGCGTTGGAAATGCTTTTGGCTGTTCATCTATTTCTGTTTTGTAGTTGGCACTGTGTGCAATTTTTAAAGGATGGGTCCCAATCTCTCAAAGGCCCTAGGATCCAGGTGGACAGAAGTGGTTTGCCAGTCACTGGACGACAGCCCAACTTGAAATGGAAGGAGGTTTTAGCGGGTAGAATAGTTGAGAACAACTGGAGGTTTACTCAGTAGCAGTGCAAATATCCTGGTATGGACACTCAATCATCGTGGCACTTTTTAATATATTAAAATAAATAAACATGAAACTTATAATTGTAATGTTTTAGCAGATAATAAGAAAAGACGATCAGTATTTACCTGGCTAAAAGAGAAGGAATTTAATATCTATTTTTTTTTTTACAGGAAACTCATTCAAAGGTTTTAGATTAAGTTGTGTGAAAAAAGGACTGAGGAGTTGGCTAAATATACTTCTCCAATGGGCAAAGAACTCAAAAATAGTGATGATATTAATTAACAACAACAATCCAAATATGCAAATTGTCCAAACGGGACGCGCAAGCTAGATGGAGTCCTTAAATATTTTATTGGACCATAAACAGATGTTTCTTACAAAATGTAAAGTATATAATAATTGATCAAGCCTACAAATTATACAAGACTCTATTATTATGGTTGGAAATTATATAACGCTTTTAAATACCTCAATGGATCTTAAAGGAAATCACATTACAAACTATTACCTTTGTGCACTTAAGAAAATCATGAACATTATGGATATATTGGAACTAGTGGATATATGGCTTAAATATCTTCACCTAGTAAGATATACATGGCTCAATCAAGCTAGTCGTCATGATTACTTTGATGTGTCATTCTCGCTGGCACCAGAAGTAAAACAATTGTTGATAGGGAACAGAATGTGGTCGGACCATCAAACAATTGCCTTATACATTACTCTTACATATTTTCCACATGGATGAGGATGAATAAAAAAAGAATTGGAAGAACTTATTCAAGAAAGATATATTATTTTTAAATATCATGCTCCAGGGCTGGATAGCATACTAGTTGAGGTATGTACATTTTTGGGGGATGTACTCAGAGGACCGTTATTAGCATATTCTCACCACTCCTATAAAAATGGTAGATTATCAGATACTCAACCAGAAGGTCTGATTTCCGTATTACTAAAACAGGACCCAGGTGGTAAAAATAAAGTTCCAGCACATTAAAAAAATTGAAGACCCCTTACACTTCAATGTTGTGACATAAAACTAGCAAATGCATAGGGCATCGAATAAAAAAAGGTAGTGACGGATATTATTCATCCTAATCAGACAGGTTTTTACATTGGAGATAACATAAGACAAGTGCTGAAAACAATAGAACACTATGCAAAAATCTGTGAAACCAGGCCTGGTATGCACTGCATAGCTGACTTGGAATATTTCAACTTTGTAGAATCTCTTAAACAATGGGTTAAAGTTATGTATAGTAACCCTAGGTGTAAAATAGTGAATAATGGCTACTTCTTAGAAAGTATTAAGCTGTCGAACAGTAAAACAAGGTTCTCCACTATCAGCATATCTATATATTTTGTCCATCAAAATGTTAGCTATTAAAATCAGATCCCACAATAATATCAATGGGCTAGAAATCCAGGGCTGATGATTCATGTTTTCTTTTAAATCCACAATTTGTATCCCACCATAGCCTCCTAGAGGATCTAGATAATGCTTCTAACCTCTCTTGATTACAACCAAATTATGATGATTACGTATTGGATCCCTATTTTTTTTTACTTTTACCCATAAAATGGTCTGACGGTGAAGTGATCACACTTCATGTCCCAAAAGAAAGAAGTTATCTCACTACAATAAATATTAATAGAAAGTTAACAAAACTCGATAAAATCTTACTACCATGAAAAGGAAAATACCTGTCTATTTGTCACCCTGATGAACTCTTTAGTCATATCCCAGTTGACCTATTTGCCTACACCTTTAAAAAAAATATATATATGAGTAAAAAATCTTACATTTTATTTGGAATGGCAAGCCAGACAAAGTTACACGAACCTATTTATATAATAAATATGAATTCAGAGGGCAAATTACTCAATATTAAAGCATTATAACTCTCAATAATGGGCTTCAGTCATACAAAAGCTATACTTAAATCAGAACCGGTTCTCTAGCTGGCAGATTAGATAGAATGGCATTTTTCCCTTTATTAAGATTGTAACCTCTCACTTTCAGTTATTTGAAAGTGAAATTATCGGCTATTTTTAAAACAAGCCGTATAAAGTTGGTTGCAATTTCAGTGCAATTTCCGTGGCACATAGTTTATGAACTGATACACAAAACGACGCAGGATAACTTTGAGTTTTCAATTTAAATTATTACACAAAAGTATTACAACCAATAGAATGCTATATATATGGTGTATACAACCATTCCAGCTCGGCAGATTTTGCTGTGAAGAGAGAATCATTAGATAATTTGTTTTGGTACTGTCCATATGTAGCTTGTTTTTGGTCGCAGGTTCAGGAATGGCTGAAGAATTACAACATTTACTTGGAGTTAACTCTGCAAATAGCACTGCTGGGTGATCTGAAAAGTCATAGTCAATCGATCAATAATATAATAATACTCTTAGCGACAATGTTAATCTTAAATTTACAATCTCTTTAAACTACGAGAATAGAAAGGTTCAGAACTTTTGTGAAACCACACAGCACAGTTGAAAAATATATGGCAAAGATCAATCAAAACTGGATGGGGTTCGGAGATAGATGGCGTAGAGTGGAGCTGAAGGGTGTATAACTGTATTGCCTAAAAGCATGCTTTAAACTATGAATGTGATATATTGAATAGTCAATCCTTGCATCAATAGCTCTGTCTATGAATTTGAGTGTGGTTACATTTCCCCAGGCCCATCCTGCAGCTTTTTATCCAAAACAGAGGCAGGGAGGGGGTTATGTTATTGTTTGAATTGCTGATTGCCGCTTTAAGAGTATAGCTATGGAGGGAATGTGTCTCGGGGAATCACTCTAGGAGATTAGCTAATCAGCCATCTCTGTCAGGGATATCTTACACAGCTCAAGGTATTACCGGGTCAGGGGAGTAAAGGACAGCACAGTTCAACTCCCATTGATCATGGCACACTGTCACATGATTAAGGCACACTGTGGTGACCCCAAGCCCAAGGCATCATTGTATAATGTGTGCCAGCCAATCGATAGTCATAGCTATCTAAAACACTGAGTTATAGACTGTGGTATTTCTGCCACAGATTCCAATAAATACTCATTCCATGAACCTGTGGCAATATATTCACAGAAGAGTCTTTTCTTCCAGAATAGTACTGTGTAGTAATACAGCAACCTAGTTTTCTCAGCTTCATTGAAAGTATTTTTTAACAAAATAGCAAAAATAGTGACTTTATTTTAACTTTTTACAGACACACATTTTGTTTTCTGGCAGGTGTAAAGTTGAACATGCCAAGTCATTTCTGTTCTGGTTAAGTGTTTTCTGAGAAACAGTCACTTTATTTTATTAATGCCACATTTTATAATTATATGCTGCAAATTTTTTAACACGTCAATAAACGTACATATCACAACAATGCACATTTTGACATTAGGTTGTATTGGCACTAGTACTTCATTTCTACTTAGCTTCACTGTGACACCATCAGCAACCCATTCAGCAGCCTGGCCTCAAAGCCATACAAGGCATACTATACGTATTTTTTCCCACCTCATATGATATGTACGAATAATCTAGTTATGTACTTTAGACAGAAACAAAAGTAGGGAGGTTGGTCGGGGAGCGTGGGTGAGTGTATACCGCGACTGTCTCGCGATCCAAAGTTTGCGTGTTCGAGTGCAATTCGGGGACAATTGTAGCATTTTAGCTAAGCCATTCCCTAACCTTAACTTAATTATCCTAACCTTTTTCGTTTTAGTTTGCCTAACCTTTTACAGAAATGATCCTAACCTTTGTTATCAGCGTAAATTCTCCCAGAAATTGTCCTTTGTTGTTACAACGGAACAAGCAAACTGGTCTCAGAGAAATACATTATATATATCCTCCAAGATATATGACAAGTTACCTCATCCAATTCGTATGCTACTGTACGACCGGGTAAGAAGTATGATTCTATATGTCCTCTAATTCATATAATATTGTATTGCCGCTATTCCATTTTTTATTTAACCTAATGTAACGCAATTGCCCTGACACCAGGTTATATTCAGGCATGTCTCTTGGGATCGGGTGACAGTTTTACACAATCATAATGCATTAAGTATTAGTCCTTGCACTTATAGGTCATTATACGATCTTGCTGACCAATGTTGTAGAAGCAAATGACAGCTTCATCACAGACATTTGGACAATGGCTTTTGTTTCACATTTCTATGGACGAGACATTTCAAAGGCACAGCTGACTTTACTACATCAGTTAGGGTTACATTGAGCCGAAGGGGTATGTTGAACCACCTGTGTTTCTAGAAAACCATAAACAAAATAATAATATGACCAAATAACTACTGGTTAGGGGCTTGTTAGTAAGCATTTCACAGTAAAGTCTACACTTGTTGCGCAATTTTTTTTTTTTGATTTGATTTGAAAGATTTAGGAAGAGGTCATCTTCCTTCAAGTCTGTGAAGGAAGAAACCACATGGGAAAAAGTAGTAAGCACGTTAGGTCCATAAAACAAATGAATTTATTGTGTTAGAGGTGTCATTTTACATTTACATTTTAGTCATTTAGCAGACGCTCTTATCCAGAGCGACTTACAGGAGAGTGCATACATTTTTATTACATTTTTGCATTTCATTACATTTTACATTTCATTACATTTTACATACTGAGACAAGGATATCCCTACCGGCCAAACCCTCCCTAACCCGGACGACGCTATGCCAATTGTGTGTTGCACCACGGACCTCCCGGGTGCGGCCGGCTGCGACAGAGCCTGGGCGCGAACCCAGCCCAGCCTGGGCGTGAACCCAGAGACTCTGGTGGCGCAGCTAGCACTGCGATGCAGTGCCCTAGACCACTGCCCGGTGTCCAGTGCCCTAGACCACTGCCCGGGAGGCCCGGGTGGCGCAGTGCTTGTATCTAAAACAAAGTACATAATTTGAAGATTGTCCTATACATCAGTTGGGGTCTCTATAAGCTTCAATGCGAGGTCCAAAACCTAGCATGAAAGTTCATCCTTGTAGCTGTGTGGGCTAATGAAGTCAAAATGTTTACCTTGGGGTAAGTTGAGCCAATGGCCATGGGGTAAATTGAGCCAGTGATTGAGCCAATGGAAAGTTGAGCAAATTGAAGTGTTTTTTCCCCAGGCATAATGCAAGTCATTGTCATTGAGATATGAAGTAACAACAAGGCAACAAGTGTCCAACAAAGTACAACGTGTTTGCTAGGTGTTAAGCCAGTGTTAAAACATGCTTGAACGTATTAAAACACAACAAAACTTTTGTGATTGTGTTGAATTGTGTTTGTAAAATAAAGACAGACATGGTTTTAAAAATGTAGTGGTAATATTTAAGTCAGTACAGAAATGTGTAACTGGCTTAACTTATCCTGCCTCATTCTCCCATACACGAGGTAAATTGTGCCAAGAGACCACTTTATTTGGAAAAGCTATGTTTTCAAAACTGTAATGTTTACATGAATTCAGATTATTTCCAGGCATACACAACATCTTAAAATGTATGTAGATATCTTTGTAATAAATAATACTATTTCCCCTCTACAGAGTGATGCTGAATGTAAGAAAATGGCTCAACTTACCCCTCTCTCCCCTACTGGTGATTTTATGTTCATATACCTCCAGAAGAAATGATACAGATACAGTGGCATGAATTGAACTTCCCTTGTGATTAAAAAGTTGCATTATGTTAGTATTGCTTTGCCAGCCTTGCTCAGCTGTCTGGATAATACAATCATCAAACACTTTTTTTCAAACATCGGGGACAACATGTCTGGTGTGATAAAAAAAAATGTCATGCTCAGACAGGATGTTGGCGGATGAGACAAATCTAATGAGAAGGGATCTTTGCAAATAGTATCTGTGTGTGTGTGCATGAGTGTGAGTGTGAATATACATAAACTATCCTGTTCTTTCAGTATCAATAGTTTCAATAATGAAACTGTTTTTAGATTCCTTTTCTCAAGGTTCCTGCTCAGCACAATTTTAACAGATTAAAAGTCTCCTTGACACTACATTATGCATGCCTGCCCCAAGTTCAGTATATGAAAAATGTAAACATAGATGATAAAAGTTACAGTAACTTCACAGAAGATGAGTGCAACCCACACAGGAAAATAGCCAACGTTAAAATCCAAATATAATGGACGGCAGGTGCAGTTAATGGTCTAAGGCGGGACCATGACTAACCAAGATGTCAATCCGTAAGCTAACAGCTAACCCTGACTTGGTGCTCTGAGTAGGAGCAGACAGCCTATTAGTCCATGCTCGCTCTGTTTCTTACAACAGGTGACGATGTGCAGTCGTGATAAATGCCTCGCATACATTCACAAGCATTTACCGTCTAAGTAGTCACATACTTTCAACAATTACTTGAGCCATCACAGTAACATCTTTCATCACAGTAACAGGTGGCTAAGGCTGACCAGGACATAGCTGTTAATATCCATCCCAAAAAGTGTCACTAACACATTGGATTTATGACCATCTGGCAAAAGCAAACTTGGACCAGGATGGATGTCTGTAGTGAAGGCTGAAGTTACAGTATTTCATAATTTAAAGACACATGCAACTATTTTTTGTGTGAAGAGATTTTAATACCATGTTAACAATTCCAGAATTCTCGGAAATTCTAAGAAATACTGTACATTCTGCTATAGAAAGATCAATGTTTCACCTCTCCACGATGTACTGTGCCAGTTCAATACATTATACGAGTAGCTGCCAGAGGTCCCAGAGTGGTGTGGTGATTTTTTGGTGGGGCCCATTTGTTTTTCCTGATCTGGTAACTTAACCAAATAAAACTCCAGACTTTAGATGGTAAAAAGGTTAATTGGGCTATGATGGGATCATTTATCAATGTATTTATAAAGCCCTTACATCAGCAGATGTCACAAAGTGCTATACAGAAAACTAGCCTATAACCCCTAACAGCAAGCAATGCAGATGTACTGTAGAATCACAGTGGCTAGGAAAAACACCCAAGAAAGGCAGGAACCTAGGAAGAAACCTAGAGAAGAACCAGGCTCTGAGGGGTGGCCAGTCCTCTTCTGGCTTTTAGTGAGTTTGGTACACATCCGGAGGATAGAGAGCCATTTACTATGTTCAACATAGGACGGCCAAGCACAGGAAGTAGCTCTTTCAGTAGTTTAGCTGGAGTATAGTCCAGTATGCAGCTTAAAGTTTCAGAGGTCATGACTATTTTCATGTGTTAAGAGATAAAGGATATAAAAAACTTGAGTGCCTTAATTGGTCCTAGTTCTGTGCAGACTCAGGACAACTTAACTTTGGAGAAATACGCAAATTCTGTGATCATTTCGACGAAGAAGTTCATGAATTCATCGCTTCTGAAGTGAAAGCCATCCTCTCTTGGGGAATGTGGCTTTTTAGTTAGCTTTGCGACAGTATCAACAATCCAATTTTGGATTGTTCTTATTGTCCTTAGGTTGGTAAAATAGGATGATCGAGCAGCAGTGCTCTTTGTTATTGCGCGGTACTGTCTTTCCAAGCTAGTCGGAAGACTTCCAGTTTGGAACACCATTTCGCTCAAATTTTCTGGAAACTTGCTTAAGGGCTCGGGTATTTTCTGTATACCAGGGAGCTAATTTCTTGTGACAAATGTATATATATTTTTTTTTGGGGGGGGGGGGGGTTGCGACTGTATCTAGTGTATAATCAAGCTGAAATTTAGATCTTCAGTTAGGAGGTTAACCGATTTTGTCCTCCGACGCTCTTGGGTACTGTTGGTGGAGGGAGTCTGGAAGGGCATCTAGGAATCTTTGGGTAGTCCGAGAATTTATAGCACAGCTTTTGATGATCCTTGGTTGGGGTCTAGGCAGATTATTTGTTGCGATTGCAAATGTAATAAGATGGGGGTCTGATAGTCCAGGATTATGAGGAAAAACATTTAGATCAATATTTACTCCATGGGACATAACTAGATTCTGGGTATGACTGTGGCAATTTGTAGTTCTGGAGACATGTCGGACAAAACCCAGTGAGTCAATGATGGCTCCGAAAGCCTTTTGGAGTGGGTCTGTGGTCTTTTCCATGTGAATCTTGAAGTCACCAAAAATGTGAATATTATCTGCCATGACTATAAGGTCCAATAGGAATTCAGGGAATTCAGTGAGGAACACTGTATAACCCAGGAGCCTGTAAACAGTAGCTATAAAAAGCGATTGAGTAGGATGCATAGATTTCATGACAAGAAATTGAAATTATTTAAATTTGCTGTCGTAAATGTTAGCAACACCTCCGCCTTTGCGGGATGCACGGGGGATATGGTCACTAGTGTAACCAAGAGGAGGGGCCTCATTTAACACAGTGAAGTCACCAGGCTTGAGCCATGTTTTAGTCAGGCCAATCACATGAAGATTATGATCAGTGATTAGTTCATTGACTATGACTGCCTTGGAAGTTAGGGATCTAACATTAAGTAGACCTATTTTGAGATGTGAGACATCACAAACCTGCAACCTATCTCATTGTGGAGCTAGAGGAATTAGAGCCCTGTCTATATTGACAGATAAGATGAGAGCACCTCAGCAGGCCAGGCCTGGTCCTATTTGTAGGTGAGTCCCAGAAAGAGGGCCAATTGTCTACAAATTCTATGTTTTGGGAGGGGCAGAAAACAGTTTTCAACCAGCGACTGAGTTGTGAGACTCTGCTGTAGAGCTCATCACCTCCCTCTAATTGGGAGGGGCCATAGACATTTACTCAATGCCGACACATCTTTCTAGCTAATTTACACGCTAAAGCTATGTTGCGCTTGGTGACCTCTGACTGTTTCATCCTAACATCGTTTGTGCCGAAGTGGATAACAATATCCCTATTGTAACGACTCTCGTCGTTGGTTGAAGGAGAGGAGGACCAAATCGCAGCATGGTATGTATCCATATTCATTTGAATACTTTCTTTAAGACGAACAAAAGAACAAACAAAACGAAACCCAACGACGCTACAGTCCTGAACTTGAGAATATAATAAGACACAAATAACACACGAACAAGAACAATCACCCACAATTAAACAGTGAACACAGCCTACCTAAATATGGTTCCCAATCAGAGACAACGTAAAACACCTGCCTCTGATTGAGAACCATATCAGGCTAATCAGACACACCTCCCAATGAAACACACAACATAGAATATACCCACCCAGCTCACGTCCTGACCAACTAAACACAGACTAAACAAAGGAAATAAGGTGAGGAACGTGACACCTACACTCTCCACACTTGCCAGTTTTAGCCTTAGCCTGCACCCACTTCAGATGAACCTTTACGACGGTAGCCCCTCCCCATGCTAAACAGTGTATGATCGCTGGATAATTCTTTTTAAGTCTAATATTGTGGGTAATGGAGTCGCAAATGACTAGGGTTTTCAATTTGTCAGAGCTTATGGTGGGAGGCTTCAGCGGCCCAGACCCCGTAACAGGTAGATGAGAGACCTAAGAAGGCTTGGCTTCTGACTCGTTGTTTAAGTGGGAGAACCAGTTGAACATTTCTGTCGGCTGTATGAGTTACACATGTTGACCATGTGGACACTATTTCTTTCCAGAAGCCTTGAGAAAATTGTCTGGCTGCGGGGACTGTGCGGGGGGGATTTATACTACTATCTGTACTTACGGGTGGCACAGACGCTGTTTCATCCTTTCCTACACTTAAATTGCCCTAGACTAACAATTGCATCTGAAGCTGGGCTTGCAGCATGGCTATCCTCACCATAAGGCAATTCGTTTTCCTGTATATTATGCGTACAGCGACTGCAATTAAATGGCATAGTGTTAATGTTACTACTTGGCTGGTGGACGTCCTGTAAAATCATTTCCAGATAAATTGTTTGGGGCAAAAAAGTTGAGCGAGGAGAAACTAAGAGGTTGGTAAATGTGTTAAATGAGTTTTGATTAAACGGTTATTAAAATTAAAAAATGTGGCAGGTAGCCAAGTAGCAACAAAAAGCACAGCAGCATGGAGGCAAGTACAGAAGTTGTGGGCAGAGCTAGAAAGTGTACTCTCCTCTTCTTGCAAAAAATTATCAAGTCACATGGATTTAAAAAACTTCTGGAAAAACTCCTGGCCTTGGGGAGGATGAACTCCCTGTACTTGTTCATATTAAATATATTTTAAAGAAGGACTAGGGTGGGTTTCCTATACACTGACACAGAGAAAGCAACAAGATTGGACAATAAAACTCACAGGGCTGAGCTTGATTTATGCAGGTTTTCATCATGTAGTCCTGCCCTATGCAACCCTAGGCCTAATTAAAAAGGTCAGTTATTAGTTTATGAATTATTTCCAGTTAATAACTTTGGATGGAGAAAATGTAGATAACCTAGGGAGCCCAAGTTTGAATACAAGGCAAATTTGATCCCATGTTCATGTTCTCACAAACAAATGGGTGTCACAGATCCCTCCGGAACTTTCATTATGCACATCTGTCCCCTAATCCCAATGATTAGCACTTGTATAAGCGTGCCCTTTGGTTTCCATTGGGCTGTCGATTATTTTTACAACGTCAGTTGGTGCGTGTGAGTACCTGTGCTGTGTGTTTTGGATTTCGTGCCATTGTGGATTGCGCAGATGATTACGGGTCTCGTCCCGTGTGTTAATCATTGTGCGCGTGTGTTATTTATTCAAGGTACTCCTCGCTCTTTTCTTTTGGGTTTTCTACCCTGTGTTTTGTTACGTGTTTGTTTGGTCTTCGCCCCTGTGCCTTTACACGGCATGCCGTAATTTGGGCTTAATAAAAAAAACTATTACGCATTCCTGAGTCTCCCGAATAATTTATACCAGCGTGACAATGGGCTATAAATACGCAATGTTACCGCTTTGTTTACACTGGCCAGAGGGACAGGGCACATAGTAGGCTAGACTATACAGCTGCTGTTGTTAGTAGCCTATAGTTGATCAGACTTAAAAATAGTGTTGTTTCCATGGAATATAGCATGTTAGGTAGCTAATGTTTAGATATATAGGCTGCTACATTCATGTATGAGTTTTTGCTTGTGTCTGTCAGGAGTGATGTGTTATCACACTTGCTAAATAAATACCTGAGGACAGTGTAGAGCACGCCTTGAGCTTTGTGCGTGAACCTGACTGGTCAAGACACGCAAAGAGGCTGCAACAGCACTCGGATGTGAAGGACAGAGACATTGTGCCCAAGTTGACAAATCGTAAAGCATATCAGTCTAAAAAACAGTGCTACGCTGCTCTTTAAAAAGCTTTTTTTTGCGCTGCCACGCCCGATTGAAAAGTGCTGTGGCAAACTACGCCTCCCCTGGTAGTTGCAGTTTAACTGTGGCCTGTGGTATGTCGGAAGATAACCATCGCTTCCCTACGGAGAAAATATATTTTTTCTTCAAAACGGTGCAATAAATAACGCTGCTATTTATGCTGAAATGAACACCTGTGACATTATAAAGGGCATTTAGTGAGAGACTAACAGGCCTATGAAGTGTCCATGAATCTCTCGATTTCCCCAATGGATGCAGGCTTGGGGATGATAATTCATGGCTTTCTAATAACTTTTCAACAGTAATTTCAACAACAACAAAAAATCTGTCTACCCACTAGATGCTTCAGTTGTGCAAGAAGCAGCTGACATATGAAAAGGCATCAAATGTGAATCATTGTGTTGCGTTGTATTATGCAAAGAAAAGAAAGGAACAAACATTTCAGCTTTCACTGAAGGGGGGAAAAAGGTCCAATGAACACATTTGATAGTTGACTCTCTAATCAAAACCAGGGACCATATCTAAAGTTGGAATCAGCTCCAAAAATTCCAAACATATGTAGTTATGATGATAGTGTCTGTCGTACAGTGAAGAACCATTATTAAGAACATCATACATCAACTGTAATAGTCAGAAACGTTGTTGTATCAAACTTTCCTTGCAGCTGTTCCCGTGGTTTACATTTAACCCATCATGTATTAATAAAGGTCATTGTAAGGTTCCTAATCCACATAATTCATGCAGACGGGAAAAATCCTAAAACAGAAGATATTTTCATCTACCTTTTTTTATATATTTTGTATTTGTGTCACTCTACCTGGCTGGCTGGAAAATCATAACTAGAAACAGCACTGAGTCTGTCTCAGAGGACCCGCAGAAGGCGTGGTTGGTGAGTCAACGCAGTCAGAAGTAAGTGTTATTTTGCTTCAGCAACCTTCAATCTTCTACCCTGCCTTCCAGCTGAAATTACTGAGTCCCTAATGAGTTGTTCTACGGTTAGAATTAAACCAACAATCACAGTGCACAAATTGAACAATTCAAACAAACATTTTTCCGAGGTATGGGTTGGAACAGAAACACACTGAATCATGTTCAAACGTAATGTCTGTCTGTCTGTCTGCCTGCCTGTTGAATCTATTGGAGTTCTTCACAATCACCATTTGATCAATAATAAGACATGGCCTGTGTTTTCCCGTACATTGTTGTACGAATGGACAATGCTTCCACAATTTCTACATGAAGGATTTAGATGCCAGTATAATTGCCACAGTATATAGCTACAGTAACATGCCACAGATGTCATAAAGGTGGGATTGTGATTTACAGAGGTGGCTGCCTAGACTGAGATCATCTGTCAACCATGGCAATTGCCAGGTCTATAGCAAAGACATGTGTGACTGCGGCTGGATTTCACTAGACTGGATTTCTTAGACAGCATTCGCAGAAGACATTTGGAGTGTCTTTGACAGCATACCTGCCCTCTCCTGCAGCTATACAATAAATGGCTATTTATCATGGTTGAGATATATTTGACAGGCTCTACCCTACGAATTCAACAGAATTCACAGACACTGTATAAATTATGTCTTCTATTCAGGTGGAATCAATCTCGTGGGGAACACAGCACTCTCTTGAAGGACGGAGGAGAGACGGGGCGGCTCAAATAAGAAGTTAAGTGCAGTTTTGGCCAATAGCCCTTTTATTGATAAGCAGTATAAGTTCTAAATTGTGTGTAATAAGAGAAAAACAGAAATTCACACTTTTCATGAGCATGTTGGAGTAATTGCCATGGCTAACAAGAACACTGACTGAATTTCAGTTGTGGAATAGGTCACCTATTAGCAAACTGTTTTGAAATTGAAAGATATTTCACATTCATTGCAGCTATCATTAGCAATGATTTGGAATAAAACGAAGTCCTGCTACTGTCTCTCTCATCTGGCAGAATGAGATAATAACACAAGCTTCCTCCCAGTGAACAAAACGGATTAAAATAACGTCCTAATGACGTCCTGTGAGCCGCATCCGTTTTCATTTGGTCCGTATGAAGTTTAAAAGGTAGGGTAGCACTTTATAATAATTCCACATAATAAAGAGGTTATAATGGACTAGTAAATATTTATTCATTTATATTTGCTCTATTCTTAACATTTTTAATATAGATCCTAATAAACCTTTTACTAATCATTAGTTAAGTCTTATTGCGTGGCCTCAGTGTGGGCTATTTATGTTTTCAGTGGCCAGTTGTCACGATCGTGTGGTGGATTGACGGACCAAGGCGCAACATGATTTGAATACATCTTCTTTTTTTAATAGCAACGACGAAGATGAACACTACACACTTATACAACACTAACGAAAACAACAAACGATCGTGAAAACTTCAAACGTAAGTGCACACACAAACTACTTACGTCGAACTATACATATACACAAACAATGACCCACAAACAGCTAAAGCCTATGGCAGCCTTAAATATGGCTCCCAATTAGAGACAACCGAAATCAGCTGTCTCTAATTGAGAACCCATTCCGGCCACCATAGACTTTCCTAGAACTACACCCAACATAGACACAGCTAGACACATACACTCAACACCAAACCATAAACTACACCAAACACCCCCTCTACCATATAATACCCCAAAATACACACATACCCCATGTCACACCCTGACCTAACTAAAATAATAAATAAAACAAATAATACTAAGGCCAGGGCGTGACACCAGTGTAAAAATATGAACATGCCATTGGTAAACATTCCAGCAGTATACCTGATGCTCCTTAATTTCTCAAAAAATCTTAGATCATATCAATGGTAAAATAATAAGCACACAACACAGGATGTTAACGGAAATATATCTAACATTTTATTCACAAAATCTGTTGTGAAAAAACTGTGGCAAGGGCTTGAGGAAGATTGTAATGTCAATGTTTTGCTAATGTTGTCAACTAACAATGAAACAGGGAGATGTAGCCTACACACGCTGGGCAGAACAGCTCGTTTTTCTCTAGTGGATTGTTATTCCTCTATTAACCTGTTGGGGATGGGGGCGCTGTTTAGACTATTTATGCTAATTTGGCTAATTTTTGAAACGGCTTCCCACAAAATCCTTGATCGTACAATATGCATATTATTATTATTATTGGATAGAAAACAGTCTATAGTTTCTATAGGAGTTGAAATTTTGTCTCTAAGTGGAACAGAGCCCATTCTACAGCAATTTCCCTGACATGGATTCAGATTTCAGAAATGTTGGCCACTGTTCTGAAGTCAGTTAAAAAGGCACTGATATTGCTATGACTGTACGGACACTTCTTACGTCTTCCCCTGGATGCCTTTACGTGATGACGATTCCAATGGGGTCGATTGCGCGTTCACAGGCCCCACAAATGAAAAAACCGTGAAGCTAGTCATTCTTTTGGAGCTGCGTCATGCGCCTAGAGGACACCGGCCCGCTCCTGTTCCAAGCATTAGTGAAGGGGGTAATATTACTCGGGTCATGTTTCTACTCGTTATGGGAGTTAAAAACATCATAAGGTAGTTAATTTAAAGCGTTTTATAGCAATTTATATCCGTTTAGTGCGATTTTGGGACATTTATTTTTGCAACGATGTGAATAGTTGGGCACGCTTTCAGTTCATCCCGAACGCAGTAGGCATTTCCACATGGCAAGAGGACAGCTTTCCACCAAAAGACGATTGCTCTCAAGAAAGGATCCTTTGCCCAAGATACTGATGGAAGAACAGCTCAAGGTAGGACATTTTTATTATGATAAATCGTGTTTCTGTCGAAACATTTTAGTGGCTTAGGACGCCATGTTTTATGACGTAGCTTCGCTAGGCGCAAACTGTATTGAAAAGTAAGGATAAATTAAAAAATGTTATTCCGCAATTGTATTAAGAATTAAATTGTCTATCAATCCCTGTCCACCCTATATTTTTTAGTCACGTTTATGAGTATTTATGTATAAGAGTAGATCACTGTCTAAGTGGCGCAAGGACTTTTTCTTTACCAGCTTGTCTACATTTCACATTGTCTAACCATGATTTTGATGGCTAAATATAAACATTTGCGATCAAACTCTATATGGAATGTGTAATATGATGTTACAGGAGTGTCATCGGAAGAATTCTGAGAAGGTTAGTGAAAAAATTAATATCTTTTGGCAATGTTGACTTTTATCGCTCACTTTGGCTAGAATCAATGCTGGGCTGCTAATTGCTATGTGCTAAGCTAATATAACGATTTATTGTGTTTTCGCTGTAAGACACTTAGAAAATCTGAAATATTGTCTGTATTCACAGGATCTGTGTCTTTCGATTCGTGTATGCTGTGTATTTTTACGAAATGTTTGATGATTAGTAAGTAGGTAAACACGTTGCTCTAAGTAGTTTTTCTATTCCATTTGTGACGGTGGGTGCAATTGTAAACTATGATATCTACCTGAAATATGCACTTTTTTCTAACAAAACCTATCCCATACCATAAATATGTTATCAGACTGTCATCTGATGAGTTTTTTTGTTGGTTAGGGGCTATAAATATCTTAGTTTAGCCGAATTGGTGATGGCTACTGGTGTTGGTGGACAAATAAAAGATGGTGGATTATGCTAATGTGTTTTTAGGTAATAGATGTACATCTTTACATATTGTGTCTTCCCTGTAAAACATTTTAAAAATCGGAAATGTTGACTGGATTCACAAGATCTGTGTCTTTCATTAGCTGTATTGGACTTTAACCTGTCTAGGATCAGCGTGGCGCTAGCGGCACACCCCCCCCCCCCCACTGAAAAACCAGTGCCGCGAAATTCAAAAAAAATATTTTTTTAAAATATTTAACTTTCACACATTAAAGTCCAATACAGCTAATGAAAGACACAGATCTTGTGAATCCAGTCAACATTTCCGATTTTTAAAATGTTTTACAGGGAAGACACAATATGTAAAGATGTACATCTATTACCTAAAAACACATTAGCATAATCCACCATCTTTTATTTGTCCACCAACACCAGTAGCCATCACCAATTCGGCTAAACTAAGATATTTATAGCCCCTAACCAACAAAAAAACTCATTAGATGACAGTCTGATAACATATTTATGGTATGGGATAGGTTTTGTTAGAAAAAAGTGCATATTTCAGGTAGATGGCATAGTTTACAATTGCACCCACCATCACAAATGGACTAGAATAATTACAATGAGCAACGTGTTTACCTAACTACTAATCATCAAACATTTCGTAAAAATACACAGCATACACGAATCGAAAGACACAGATCCTGTGAATACAGACAATATTTCAGATTTTCTAAGTGTCTTACAGCGAAAACAGAATAAATCGTTATATTAGCTTAGCACATAGCAATTAGCAGCCCAGCATTGATTCTAGCCAAAGTGAGCGATAAAAGTCAACATCGCCAAAAGATATTAATTTTTTCACTAACCTTCTCAGAATTCTTCCGATGACACTCCTGTAACATCACATTACAACATGCATATACAGTTTGATCGAAAATGTTTATATTTAGCCACCAAAATCATGGTTAGACAATGTGAAATGTAGACAAGCTGGTAAAGAAAAAGTCCTTGCGCCACTTAGACAGTGATCTACTCTTATACATAAATACTCATAAACGTGACTAAAAAATATAGGGTGGACAGGGATTGATAGACAATTTAATTCTTAATACAATTGCGTTATTACATTTTTTAATTTATCCTTACTTTTCAATACAGTTTGCGCCAAGCGAAGCTACGTCAAAAAACATGGCGTCCTAAGCCACTAAAATGTTTCGACAGAAACACGATTTATCATAATAAAAATGTCCTACCTTGAGCTGTTCTTCCATCAGTATCTTGGGCAAAGGATCCTTTCTTGGGAGAAATCGTCTTTTGGTGGAAAGCTGTCCTCTTGCCATGTGGAAATGTCAACTGCGTTCGGGATGAACTGAAAAGCGTGCCCAACTTTTCACATCGTTGCAAAAATAAATGTCCCAAAATCGCACTAAACGGATATAAATTGCTATAAAACGCTTTAAATTAACTACCTTATGATGTTTTTAACTCCTATAACGAGTGAAAAGATGACCGGAGAAATATAACAGGCTAAACTAACGCTTGGAACAGGAGCGGGTCGGTGTCCAGCACGCGCGTTACGCAGCTCCAAAAGAATGACTAGCTTCAGGGTTTTTTCATTTGTGGGGCCTGTGAACGCGCAATCGACCCCATTGGAATCGTCATCACGTAAAGGCATCCAGGGGAAGACGTAAGAAGTGTCCGTATAGTCATAGCAACGACAGTGCCCTTTTAACTGACTTCAGAAGAGTGGCCAACATTTCTCAAATCTGACTCCATGTCAGGGAAATTGCTGTAGAATGGGCTCTGTTCCACTTAGAGACAAAATTTCAACTCCTATAGAAACTATAGACTGTTTTCTATCCAATAATAATAATAATATGCATATTGTACGATCAAGGATTTTGTGGGAAGCCGTTTAAAAAATTAGCCAAATTAGCATAAATAGTCTAAACAGCGCCCCCATCCCCAACAGGTTTTAATGTGTGAAAGTTAAATATTTAAAAAAAAATTTTTTTTTGAATTTCGCGGCACTGGTTTTTCAGTGGGGGGGGGGGGGGGTGTGCCGCTAGCGCCACGCTGATCCTAGACAGGTTAATACTGATATGTGAATGAGGCTGACATTTATATAATTTGCAAGTAGAAATGGTCACACCCTGATCTGTTTCACTTGTTCCTGTGATTGTCTCCACCCCCTCCAGGTGTCACTTATTTTCCCCAGTGTATTTATCCCTGTGTTTCCTGTCTCTCCGTGTCAAGTCAACCAGTGTGTTTTTCCCATACTCCTTTTGCTATTCTCCTTTTTCTAGTCCTCACAGTTTTGACCCTTGCCTGTTTCTGGACTCTGTACCTGCCTGCCTGACCATGAGCCTGTCTGCCTCCCTGCAGGGAGTCAGCATTAGGAGACATGAGGAGTTGGTACAGGGATTTTTGGAAGGGCTCAGGTCATTGACGGATCGCCACGACCATGGGTTAAAGGCTATTATGGAGCAAATCAGGAAGTTTGCTCAGAGGCTACCTGCTACCTCTGAAAAACCCCAATCACCCAGTAATTTTCCCCCTATCTGTGGTGAGTTTGTACAGCCTATCCTGGCTCCCCAAGAACCCTGCTTACCATCTCCGGAGCGATATTCGGGGAATCCTTGTACCTGCCGGGGTTTTCTTTTTCAGTGCTCGCTTATTTTTGAGCTACAGCCATCTTCGTTTCCTTCAGACAGATCGAAGATAGCATCTATTATTGCACTAATGTTGGGAAGGGCGCTCTCCTGGGCTATGGCAGTTTGGGAGCAACAATCTGCCATTTGTGGTCATCTGGAGGAATTCATGGCAGAAGTGAGAAAGGTATTTGAATCTCCGGTTTCCAGGAGGAAGGTGGCCAGTAAATTGCTTGACTTGCGTCAAAACTCCCTTAGTGTGGCAGACTACGCGGGTGATTTTCGCAAGTTGGCCACCGAGAGTGCCTGGATCTCTTTTTGATACTTTTTTGCACAGATTATCTGAGGAGGTAAAGGATGAGCTAGCTGCTCGGGAATTGCCGATGGATCTCGACTCCCTTTTCACCCTTACCATTAAAATGTATGGACGCCTAAGGGCACACTCGTGCACCCGCTATGGCACGTTCACCTCCATGGGAATCTGGAAGTTTCCGAAGGCAGCTCTCCCGAGAGGATTCGAAGCCACCCGAGCACTCTCAGGAATCTACGATAGGTGAGTTGTATACTCCTGAGCCTATGCAGTTGGGAAGAGCTAGGTTATCAGTTGGGGAACGCTCACGAAGATGAATAATAACTGTTGTCTGTACTGTGGAGGAGCAGGACATTTTATAGGTACCTGCCCTATTAGGAAACCCTTGTCTCTAGTGGGTACCAATACTATGGTGAGTCAGACTGGGAGTTCCCAAATTCCCATCACCCGCACACCCCTTTTTGCTCTTGGGCTGTGGGGAGACCAATCTAAGTCTCTCCGAGTGCTCATTGACTCTGGGGCTGATGAATGTCTTATGGATGCCACGATAGCTTCGGAGCTTGGTATTCCCACTCAGCCTCTCTCTGTTCCCATGGATGCTTGGGCACTGCACGGCCGCTCTATAGGGGAAGTCACCCATAGTACTGTGCCCGTTCAATTGCGGGTGAGACCATACAGTTCCTCCTCATTGCATCTCCCCATGTTCTGGTTGTTTTGGGATTTTCCTGGCTTCAAAAGCACAATCCTGTGATTGACTGGACCACAAGCTCCATCCTGGCTTGGAGCCCATTTTGCCATTCCCACTGCCTTCAAGCAGTACAGCCTTCCTCAAGTCGTCTTCCTCTGGATGTTAGTAAGACTGTGGAAGTCTCTGCTATCCCCATAGAACACCATGACCTCCTGGAAGTGTTCAGTAAGGCACATGCTGCTTCCCCTCCCCCGCACCATTCTTATAACTGTGCCATTGATCTTCTCCCAGGCACTACACCAACTCGGGGTCGATTTTGTTCTCTGTCTGGACCAGAGACCAAAGCTATGGAGGAGTATATAGAGGAGTCTCTGGCCACTGGGGCTGTCCATCCGTCTGCATGTCCTGCCGGTGCAGGGTTTTTCTTTGTGGAGAAGAAGGACAAGACCCTGTGTCCATGCATTGACTACCGGGGACTTAATGATATTACTGTCAAGAATCGTTACCCCTTACCTCTCCTCTCCTCAGCGTTTGAACCTCTCCAGCGGGACACCATATTTTCCAAGTTGGACCTTTCAAATTCCTACCACCGGGTTCAGGTGCGCGAGACAGGTGAGTGCAAGACAGCCTTCAACACAGCCAGTGGACATTATGAGTACCAAGTCATGCCACTTGGACTCAGCAATGCCGCCGCTGTTTTCCAGGCTTTGGTCAATGATGTGCTTGAGGACATGCTAAAACGGTTTGTGTTCGTGTACCTTGACAACATCCTGGTTTTCTCTGATCTGCACAAGAACATGTTCTTCATGTCTGACAGGTCCTTCAGCACCAACTATTCGTGAAAGCCGAGAAGTATGAGTTCCACCGCTCTACAATCACCTTTCTGGGATATGTCATTGCTGAGGGCAATGTTCAGATGGATCCTGGAGAGGTGAAAGCAGTGGTGGATTAGCCTCAACCAACGTCCAGGGTGCAGTTGCAACAGTTTCTTGGGATTGCAAACTTCTACCGCCATTTCATTCGGGAATACAGCACCCCCTCTTAGCACTCACCTCTCCTAAGGTACTGTTCAAATTGTCTCCAGCTGTTGACAAAGCCTTTGTGGACCTGAAGCATCGGTTCACAACAGCACCCATCCTCATCCATCCGAACCCCTCACGTCAATTTGTGATGGAAGTGGATACTTCGGATTTTGGAGTGGGGGCCATCCTTTCCCAGCGATCTGCCCAGGACCAGAAGCTTCATCCTGTGCCTTCCTGTCCCATCATTTCAATCCTGCTAAAAGGAACTACGATGTAGGCAACCGAGAACTCCTG
Organism: Salvelinus fontinalis; assembly: GCF_029448725.1. Classification (NCBI taxonomy): domain Eukaryota; kingdom Metazoa; phylum Chordata; class Actinopteri; order Salmoniformes; family Salmonidae; genus Salvelinus; species Salvelinus fontinalis. The sequence goes on along the minus strand of NC_074678.1, from coordinate 53,956,886 downwards.
GCGGTGAAGATGTCATTGGAGGAGTGGAGGCACTGGCTGGAAGGAGCAGAGCAGCCATTCCTGGTCTGAACCGACCATAAAAACCTGGACTATCTTCGTACAGCCAAGCGCCTCAACTCCAGGCAGACCCAGTGGGGCCTCCTGTACACCAGATTTAACTTCACTATCGCCTACCGCTCAGGGTCAAAGAATTTGAAGCCTGACGCCCTCTCCCGCCTATAGTTCCTCTGCCGCACCCTCGACTTCTGAAACCATTCTCCCTACCTTATGCCTTGCTGCCACTGTGGATTGGGGTATTGAGAACCTGGTCCATGAGGCACAACGCTCCCATCCTGGACCTGAAGGGGGCCCGGCTAACCGGCTGTTTGTCCCTAATCTAGTCCGGTCCAGAGTCCTGGAATGGGCTCATTCTTCCAGTCTGACCTGTCATCCAGTGCCCCGTCGTACACTAGCCTTCCCCGGACAACTTTTCTGGTGGCCCACAATGGTCCCTGATGTATCTGTCTTCATTGCCCATGCACAGTGTGTGCTCAGAACAAGACTCCACAGCAAACTCCTTCTGGCCTCCTTCAGTCACTACCGGTCCCTCATTTTTCCTAGTCTCATATATCTCTGGACTTTGTCACTGGGCTCCCTCCGTCTCCCTCCGTCTGGCAACACTGTCCTTCTGACGGTAGTCGATTGGTTCTCCAAGGCCGCCCATTTCATCCCTCTCCCCAAACTACCTTTTTCCAAGGAGACGGCCCAGCTTATGGTGCAGCATGTCTTCCGGATCCATAGACTCCCGATAGACATGGTCTCCGATCAGGGTTCTCATCTCAGTTCTGGAAGGCATTCTGCACCCTTATTGGGTCGTCTGTCATCTGGATTCCATCCCCAAACTAACAGTCAGTCGGAGCGGGCCAACCAAGACCTGGAAATCACCTTATGGTGCCTGGTCTAAACCAACCACACTACCTGGAGCCATCAACTGGTCTGGGTGGAGTATGCCTGGAACAATCTTCCCAGTTCTGCCACCGGACCCCATTGGAGCACTTGAAAGGTGAGAGTATCAGCCTTCACTCTTCCCGGGACAAGACCAGGAGGTCAACGTACCCTCGGCCCAGAACGCCCAATTTCTAAAAAGTATGAACACAGAACTTAATCACGCAGCTGACCAAACTGTGTGAGAGTTCTCGGTTATCCTAAGGAGTGACTGCAATTCTGTAACGCTCGTCTGAAGAAGTAGACCAAGGTGCAGTGTGGTAAGTGTTCATGATCTTTAATACTCAGAACACCAAACAAAACTAATAATAACAAAGGTCACGTTCTGCAGGCTTCAGAGCTAACAAAAACAAGATCCCACAATATAGGTGGGAAAACAGGCTACCTAAGTATGATTCCCAATCAGAGACAACGATAGACAGCTGCCTCTGATTGGGAACCACACTCGGCCAAAACCAAAGAAATACAAAACATAGAATGCCCACCCCATATCACACAAAAATTCACACTTTAGTTTTGGTTGAGAAGTCACTGCTGAGAAATGCTCACAGTGCATTCGGAAAGTTTTCAGACCCCTTGACTTTGTCCACATTTTGTTACGTTACAGCCTTAATCTAAAATGTATTCAATAGTTTTTTCCTTCATCAAATGACACACAATACCCCATAATGACAAAGCAAAAACAGGTTTTTAGAATTTCTTTGCAAATTTACTACAAATTAAAATCTTTAAAATTACATATACATAAGTATTCAGACCCTTGTTGAAGCACCTTTGGCAGCAATTACAGCCTAGAGTATATGACACTACAAACTTGGCAAACCTGTATTTGGGGAGTTTCTCCCATTCTTCTCTTCAGATCCTCTCAAGATCTGTCAGGTTGGATGGGAGCGTCGCTGCACAGCTATTTTCAGAGATGTTAGATCAGGTTCAAGTCCGGGCTTTGGCTGGGCCACTCAAAGACAGAGACTTGTCCCAAAGCCACCCATGCGTTGTCTTGGCTGTTTGCTTCGGGTCATTGTTCTGTTGGAAGGTGAACATTTGGCCCCAGTCTGAGGTCCTGAATGCTCTTTAGTAGGTTTTCATCAAGGATCTCTCTGTACTTTGCTCTGTTCATCTTTCCCTCATCCTCACTAGTCTCGTAGTCCCTGCCGCTGAAAAACATCCCCACAGCATGATGCTGCCACCACCATGCTTCACCGTAGGGAAGTTATTTGCCAGGTCATGAGTGATGCCTGGTTTCCTCCAGACGTGACGCTTGGCATTCAGGCCAAAGAGTTACATCTTGGTTTCATCAGACCAGAGAATCACGTTTCTCATGGTCTGAGAGTCTTTTAGGTGCCTTATGGCAAAATCCAAGAGGGCTGTCATGTGCCTTTTACTGAGGAGTGTCTTCCATCTGGCCACTCTATCATAAAGTCCTGATTGGTGTAGTACTACAGAGATGGTTATCCTTCTGGAAGGTTATCCAAACTCCACAAAGGAGCTCTGTCACCTCCCTGACTAAGGCCCTTCTCCCCCGATTGCTCAGTTTGGTCGGGTGGCCAGCACGATGAAGAGTCTTGGTGGTTCTAAACTTCTTCCATTTAAGAATGACTGAGGCCACTGTGTTCTTGGGGACCTTAAATGCTGCAGAATTCTTTTGGTACCCTTCCCCAGATCTGTGCCTCAACACAACCCCGTCTCAGAGCTCTAAGGACAATTCCTTCATCCTCACAGCTTGATTTTTGCACTGTGAACTGTGGGACCTTATATAGATAGGTGTGTGCCTTTCCAAATCATGTCCAATCAATTCAATTTGCAAAATGTGGACTCCAATCAAGTTGTAGAAACATCTCAAGCATGATCAATTGAAACAGGATGCACCTGAGCTCAATTTTCGAGTCTCATAGCAACGAAGGGTCTGAATACTTATGTAAATAAGGTATTTCTGGTTTTATTTGTAATACATTTGCAAACTTGCTAAAAACCTGTTTTCGCTTTGTCATTATGGGGCATTGTGTATAGATGGTTTATTTAATCATTTTTAGAATAAGGCTGTAATGTAACAAAACATGGAAAAGTGAAGGGGTCTGAATACTTTCCGAATGCACTGTATGTTAGCTTTTTCGGACTAAAATCTTTGTTTTACTCAGCATAGAGAGTGTCTGAAGTTACACATCACACTATTACAACAGTTTGAGTGTTTCGGAAGAAAATCTTCTATATACTGTAACTGAACAAAATGTAACCGCAACATGTAAAGTGTTGGTCCCATGTTTCAAGAGCTGAAATAAAAAGAACCCAGATATTTTCCATATGCACAAAAAGCATTTTTCTCTTAAATGTTGTGCACAAATTTGTTTACATCCCTGTTAGTGAGCATTTCTCCTTTGCCAAGATAATCCATCCACTTGACAGGTGTGGCATATAATGAAGCTGATTAAACAGCATGCTCATTACACAGGTCCACCTTCTGCTGGGAACAATCAAATCATTTTTTTTTTATATGTGTTTGTCACATGCGCTGAATACAACAGGTGTACACCTTACAGTGAAATGCATACTTACAAGCCCTTAACCAACAATGAAGTTTTAAGAAAAATAAGTGTTAATTTAAAAAATTGATAACTAAAAAATAAAACATACAAAAATAAAAAATAATTAAAGATCAGCAGTAAAATACACGGAGTACCGGTACAGAGTCAATATGCAGGGACACAGGTTAGTCAAGGTAATTGATGTAATATGTACATCAAGGTAGAGTTTAACTTCTAATGGCTGCAGCCCGGACTCGGTACACTTATGACAACAGCCACTTCAAGTGCAGGGCGTGAAATTCAAAAGATATTTTTTTTAAATATTTAACTTTCACACATTAACAAGTCCAAAACAGCATATGAAAGGTACACATCTTGTGAATCCAGCCAACATGTCCGATTTTTAAAATGTTTTACAGGGAAGACACAATATGTACATCTATTAGCTAGCCACGTTAGCAAAAGACACCACTTTTTTTACTCCACCAGTTTTTTACTCCATCAGTAGCTATCACAAATTCGACCAAATAAAGATATAAATAGCCCCTAACCAAGAAACAACTTCATCAGATGACAGTCTTATAACATGTTATACAATAAATCTATGTTTTGTTAGAAAAATGTGCATATTTCAGGTATAAATCATAGTTTACATTGCAGCTACAATCAGAAATTGCACCAAAAGCAGCCATAATAATTACAGGCACCAACGTCAAATACCTAATTACTCATCATAAAACATTTCTGAAAAATACATAGTGTACAGCAAATGAAAGACAGGCATCTTGTGATTCCAGCCAATATTTCCGATTTATTAAGTGTTTTACAGCGGGAAAAAATGTAGCGTTATATTAGCTTACCACAATAGCCAGAAACACTTGGGCGCCGACGACTACGACAGATATATGAAATAGCATCATAAAATGTTTCTTACTTCTGCTGATCTTCCATCAGAATGTTGGACAAGGTGTCCTTTGTCCAGAACAATCGTTGTTTGGATTTAGAACGGCAACTTTCCCTCTTCATTTAGCGCACTAGCCAAGTGGCTCGAATCTCTCCATGTCAACAAACGGAAGAGAACGGAACACGGCAAAACTCCCGAAAAATTTTCAATAATCTGATGAAACTATATTGAAAAAACATACTTTACGATGACATGGTGACATGTATCAAATAAAATCAAAGCCGGAGATAATAGTCGCCTATAACGGCAGCTAAACAAAAGGCAATCCCACTGTCCACCTCGCGCTCTTCAGAGTACCGAAAATGGGGGACACGTCATTCCAAGATTTTGTGTTCCATCTCAGACCAAGATAATCACCTCATTTCTTCTCTCACAGCCTCTTGACACCCAGGGGAAGGTGTATGACGTGCATGTATACTAATAGGTCTCGTGCCCATTTATAGGCAGGAAGAAGAACAGAGCATCGATTTCAGACTTTCCACTTCCTGGTCAGGAAATGTGCTGCAGAATGAGTTCTGTTTCACTCAGAGAAATAATTCAAACGGTTTTAGAAACTAGAGAGTGTTTTCTATCCAATAGTAATAATAATATGCATATTGTACGAGCAAGAATTGAGTACGAGGCCGTTTGAAATGGGCACCTTTTATCTGGCTACTCAATACTGCCCCTTGCAGCCCAAACAGGTTAAGTGACTACGCATAGATATTAAACAGAGAGTAGCTGTCACGATCGTGTGGAGGATTGACGGACCAAAACGCAGCTTTAGGAAAATAAGCCATCTCCTTTTTATTAACGAAGAAGGCAAACGAAACAAAAAACACTTAAACACTAAACAAAACAAGAAAACGATCGTGAAGCTAAACAACGATGTGCACACACTGGCTACAAACGTATCACATAGACAACTACTCACAACAAATGAAAGCCTATGGCTACCCTAAATAAGGCTCCCAATCAGAGACAACCGAAATCAGCTGTCTCTAATTGGGAACTCATTCAGGCAACCATAGACTCTCCTAGACAACTAAACATACATAGACAACGCTAGACACATGTACTCAACACAAACCCATATACTACACCCAACAACCCCTTTACCATAGAAACACCCAAAACCAACAAAACACAAACATTCCCAATGTCACACCCTGACCTAACTAAAATAATAAAGAAAACAAAGAATACTAAGGCCAGGGCGTGACAGTAGCAGCAGCATAAAAGAAGGGGGTGACAATGCAAATAGTCTGGGTAGCCATTTGATTAGCTGTTCAGGTGTCTTATGGCTTTTCTATTTTGTATTTATTATGGACATCAGGGACAGACTGATATTCTGCAAAAGGTACAGGGATTAGATTGCTGAGGACTGGGGTAAAGTAATTTTCTCTGATGCATCCCCTTTCCAATTGTTTGGGGCATCCGGAAAGAAGCTTGTCCAGAGAAGACAACAGTAAAGCATCCTGAGACCATTTATGTGTGGGGTTGCTTCTCAGCCAAGGGAGTGGGCTCACTCACAATTTTGCCTAAGAACACAGCCATGAATAAAGAATGGTGCCGACACATTCTTTGAGAGCAACTTTTCCAAAACATCCAGGAACAGTTTGGTGACAAACAATGCCCTTTTCCAGCATGATAGAGCACCTTGCCATAAGTCAAAAGTGATAACTGTGGCTTGGGGAACAAAACATCGATATTTTGGATCCATGGCCAGGAAACTACCTAGACCAATATTCCATTGAGAACTTGTGGTCAATCCTCAAGAGGCGGGTGGACAAACAAAAAAAACTAAAATTCTGACAAACTCCAAACATTGATTATGCAAGAATGGGCTGCCATCAGTCAGGATGTGGCCCAGAAGTTAATTGACAGCATGCCAGGTTGGATTGCAGAGGTCTTGAAAAATAAGGGTCAACACTGCAAATACTGACTCTTTGCATCAACTTTGTGTAATTGTCAATAAAAGCTTTGACACTTATGAAATGCTTGTAATTGTACTTCAGTATTCCATAGTAACATCTGACAAAAATATCTAAAGACTGAAGCAGAAAACTTTGTGAAAATTAATATTTGTGTCATTCTCAAAACTTTTGGCCACGACTGTAGTGCGTATGTTATCGTGTGTGTGTGTCTGTGCAAATGTTTGTGTTGCTTTACAGTCACAGTTTCATAAGTTTCATAAGTCAGTTTCATACGGTGTTTTTTTTATCTGTTTTTTAAATCTAATTTTACTGCTTGCGTCAGTTACTTGATGTGGAACAGAGTTCCATGTATTCATGGCTCTATGTGGTATTATTAGTATTAGCTCTCTGTGTACATCCAAGGGCCAGCCGTGCTGCTCAGTTCTGAGCCAATTGCAATTTTCCTAAATCCTTTTTTGTGGCACCTGACCAAACGTCTGAACAGTAGTCAAGGTGCAACAAAACTAGGCCCTGTAGGACCTGCCTTGTTGATAGTGTTGTTAAGAAGGCAGAGCATCACTTTACTATAGACAGACTTCTCCCCATCTTAGCTACTACTGCATCAATATGTTTTGACCATGACAGTTTACAATCTAGGGTTACTTGAAGCAGTTTAGTCATCTCAACTTGCTCAATTTCCACATTATTTATTATAAGATTAGTTGAGGTTTGGTTCCAAATACAATGCTTTGAGTTTTAGAAATATTTAGGGCTAACTTATTCCTTGCCACCCGCTCTGAAACTAACTGCAGCTCTTTGTTGAGTGTTGCAGTCATTTCAGTCGCTGTAGTAGCTGAAGTGATAGTGTTGTGTCATCCGCCTACATAGACACACAGGCTTTACTTTAAGTCAGTGGCATGTCGTTAGTAAAAAATTTAAAAAGCAATGGGCCTAAACAGCTTCCCTGGGGAATTCCTTATTCTAACTGGATTATCTTTGAGAGGCTTCCATGAAAGAACACACTCTGTGTTCTGTTAGACAAGTAACTCTTTATCCACATTACAGCAGAAGCTGTTATAGGTAGAAGTTGAACTTCTTATGTATCAGTGGGACGCTAGCGACCTCAACAACTTCCGGTGAAATTGCAGAGCGCCAAATTCAAATTAAATACCAAAAATATTTAACTTTCATGAAATCACAAGTGCAATACATCAAAATAAAGCGTAACTTTTTATGGAAAGGGGGTAGCATTTTCACTTTTGGATGAATTGTGTGCCCAAACTGAACTGCCTCCTACTCTGTCCCAGATGCTAATATACGCATAGTATTAGTAGTATTGGATAGAAAACACTCTGAAGTTTCTAAAACTGTTTGAATGATGTCTGTGAGTATAACAGAACTCATTTGGCAGACAGAAACCTGAGAATAAATCCTAACAGTGCCAATTGAAATCCCTGTTAGTTATGGATGTGCATGCACTTCCTAGGGCTTCCACTAGATGTCACCGTATTTAGATACTGGTTTTAGGATTCTACTATAAAGGAGGGGCTCATAGGAGCTCTTTTACTGAGTGGTCTGGCAGAGAGCCTTGGGCTCATGATGCGCGGTCACGAGAGAGTATGCTCTCATTCCAATGCTTTTCTTCAGACAATGAAATTCTCCGGTTGGAACATTATTGATGATTAATGTTAAAAACATTCTAAATATGGATTGCATACATCATTTGACTTGTTTCTACGACTTGTGACGGAACTTTTTGAGTTTTTGTCTGGAGGAAGTTCTCGTGCTTCATGAAGATGGATTACTGGGCTGAACATGCTAACAACAAGTGGCTAAATGATGGGCTTTATGGAACTTTATGGAACAAATTTATGAAACTGGTGACACGTCATACAAAGAGCGATTATACGAGCCCAGATCAAGTTACACACTCCATTCCTTCTCTCACTCCTTCTCGACATCTAGTGGAAGACGTATGAAGTGCATCTAAATGAATAAATATCAAGGACTTTAATAGGCAGCCCCTAGAAGAGAGCATCGATTTCAGATTTTCCACTTCCTGTCAGGAAGTTTGCTGTAAAAGGAGTTCTGTTTGACTCACAGATATAATTCAAACGGTTTTAGAAACTAGAGAGTGTTTTCTATCCAATAGTAATAATAATATGCATATTGTATGAGCAAGAATTGAGTACGAGGCCGTTTGAAATGGGCACCTTTTATCCGGCTACTCAATACTGCCCCTGCAGCCAAAACAGGTTAACTCACAAATTTCTTACAGTTTTGGAAACTTCAGAGTGTTTTCTATCCTAATCTGACTATTATATGCATATTCTAGTTTCGGGGGCTGAGAAATAGGCAGTTTAAAATGGGTACGCATATTGTGCCATATGTTAAAATTGCGCCCCCTATCAAGAAGAAGTTAACAAGATGTTTATCTTTCATTTGCTGTATTGGACTTGTTAATGTGTGAAAGTTACATATTTAAAAAAAATATTTTTGAATTTCGCGCGCTGCCTTTTCAGCGGAATCCTGTCGGTGTTCTGCTAACAGAACCACTGGGCTAGAAAGGTTAACTTGTTGTTAACTTCTTGAGAATACAGGGGGTGCTGTTTTCACATTAGCATAATTGCCTCTACAGATTAAACTGCCTCTTATTCAATTATTGCTGTTACTATATGCATATAACCATATACCATTGGATAGAAAACAAGCTATGGTTTCTAAAACCGTTTCAATTTTGTCTCTGAGTGAAACACAAGTCATTTGACAGCACTTTCCCTGAGCAAGAAGAAGATTGCAAGATGTGTATGCTCGCTTCAACGCTCTGCCTATATATGGTCACGCCACCTATGACCCGAAACACACTTCATTCGTCTTCCTCTGGGTGTCAGGAAGACGTCAGAGGAGAAATTTTTTGTTTATCTTGTACTGACGTGAAATAAGACCTATTTCTTTAGCGTGACCGACAACTTCCGGTTTCCTGAGATGCGCCTTTTAGAGGTGCAATTGTCTTTTGTTATGCTGCCGTTACGGATGAAAACTATCTCCGTCTCGAAGTTTGTTTGATACATGTGACCATATCATCTTAATGTATGTTTTTTCAATATAGTTTAATCAGATTATTTGAATTTTTTCGGGAGTTTTGCCGTGTTCCGTTCTGTGAGTTTTTTAACTTTGGACAGAACCGTGCTAGTCGACCAGTACCTACGCTAAATGAAGAGGGAAAGTTGCCATTGTGAATGGATTGAACGACTCATCAGGACTAAGGACACCTTTATCAACATTCTGATGAAAGATCAGCAATAGTAAGACCCAATTTACGATGTTATTTCATATATCTGTCGTGCATGTGAACTGGTCGGGCGCGCCCAGCTGGTTCTGGCTGGCGTGGCTATGCTAATTTAGCGCTACATTTTGTTTTCGCTATAAAACATTTAATAAATCTGAAATATTGTTTGGATTCACCAGATGTTGGGCTTTCAATATCTGTACGCTGTGTATTTTTTCTGAAATGTTTTAAGACAAGTAATTAGTTATATGAAGTTGGTCTCTGTAATTGTTCTGGCTGCATCAGCACTATATCAGATTGCAGCTGCAATGTAGAACTGTGATTTATACCTGAAAAATGCACATTTAAAAAAAAAAAACTATGCTATACCATAAATATGTTATCAGACTGTCATCTTATGAATTTGTTTGTTGGTTAGTGGCTATATATATTTTCATTTAGTCGAATTAGTGATAGCTACTGACACAGGAAAAAACTGTTGGAGTAAAAAAATGGTGTCTTTTGCTAACGTGTTTAGCTAATAGATTTACATATAGTGTCTTCCCTGTAAAACATTTTAAAAATCTGAAATGGTGGCTTTATTCACAAGATCTGTGTCTTTCATTGGGTGTCTTGGACTTGTGATTTAATGATATTTAGATGCTACTATTTAATTGTGACGCTATGCTAGCGATGCTAATCAGTGTGGGGGGGGGGGGGTGGGGGGTGCTCCCGAATCTGGGTTAGGTACTCGGTAGAGGTTAATCCAGCCGCCGTGTCAGACTTCAAAAGGCTTTACGGCGAAAGCAAACCATGCGATTATCTGAGGACAGCGCTAAGCACACAAAACATTACAAACAGTTACCAGCCAAGTAGATTAGGCACAAAAGTCAGAAATAGCAATAAAATTAATCACTTACCATTGATGATCTTCGTATGGCTGCACTCACAAGACTCCCAGATACACAATACATGTTTGTTTTGTTCGATAAAGTCCGTCTTTATATCCAAAAACATCCAATTTGTTGGCACGTTCTTTTCAGTAATCCAATGGTTCAAATGCGGTCACAAGAGGCAGACGAAAAGTTCGTAGAAACATGGCAAACGATGTTTATGATCAATCCACAGGTTGTTTTTAGCCTAAATAATCATTAATATTTCAACCGGACAATAGCGTCGTCAATATAAAAGAAAAACAAGAAAGGTGCGCTCTCGGGATTGCACACCATACAGGTTGGGGATTTTCCACTGGCCTCTCATTGAAACTGCTCATTCTCCCTCATTTTTCAGAATAAAGGCCTGAAGCAATGTCTAAAGACTGTTCACAGCTAGTGGAAGCTATAGGGAACGGAATCTGGGTCCTATCCCTTTAAATGGTGTATAGGCTTTCAATGGAAAAACACCCATTTCAAAATAATAGCACTTTCTGGATGGATTTTCCACAGGGTTTCGCCTGCCATTATAGTTCTATTATACTCACATACATTATTTTAATAGTTCTGGAAACTGTAGAGTGTTTTCTATCCAAATCTACCAATTAGATGCATATCCTAGCTTCTGGGCCTGAGTTGCAGGCAGTTTACTTTGGGCACGCTTTTGATCCAAAATTCCGAATGCTGCCCCCATCCCAAAAAAGTTAAGAAACCTTTTGTACCTAGACTTGCGCTCCGGTACAACTTGTCGTGCTGTAGCAGAGAGAACAGTCTATGACTAGGGTGGCTGGAGTCTTTGACAATTTTTAGGGCCTTCCTCTGACACTGCCTGGTATAGAGGTCCTGGATGGCAGGAAGCTTGGCCCCAGTGATGTACTGGGCCATACACAGTACCCTCTGTAGTGCCTTGCGGTTGAAGGCCGAACAGTTGCCATACTAGGCAGTGATGCAACCAGTCAGGATGCTCTTGATGGTGCAGATGTAGAACTTTTTGAGGATCCATGACAAATCTTTTCAGTCTCCTGAGGGGGAAAGGCTTTGTTGTGCCTTCTTCACGACTGTCATGGTGTGCTTGGATCATGTTAGTTTGATGGTGATATGGACACCAAGGAACCTTAAGCTCTCAACCTGCTTCACTACAGCCCCGTCGATGAGAATGAGGGTGTGCTCGGTCCTCCTTTTCTTGTAGTCCACAATCATAGGCCTCTCTAATGTGCAGTTTTGTCACACAACACAATGCCACAGATGTCTCAAGTTTTGAGGGAAAGTGCATGTAGCATGCTGACTCCAAGAATGTCCACCAGAGCTATTTCCAGAGAATTTAATGTGAATTTTTCTACCATAAGCCACCTCCAACGTCATTTTATAGAATTTGGCAGTACGCCCAACCGTTCACAAAACCGCAGGCCACGTGTAACCATTCCAGTCCAGGACCTACACATCTGGCTTCTTCACTTGAGGGATTGTCTGAGACTAGCCACCCGGACAACTGATGAAACTGTGGGATTGCACAACCAAGGAATTTCTGCACAAACTGTCAGAAACCGTATCAGGGAAGCTCAACTGAGTGCTCGTCATGCTCGCCAGTGGGCAAATGCTCACCTTTGATGGCCACTGGCACATTGGAGAATTGTGCTATTCACGGCTGAATCCCAGTTTTCAACTGTACCGGTCAGATGACAGACAGTGTGTATTGCGTCGTGTGAGCGAGTGTTTTGCTGTCAACGTTGTGAACAGAGTGCCCCATTCTGGCGGTGGGGTTATGGTATGGGCAGGCATAAGCTTCAGACAACGAACACAATTGCATTTTATCGATGGCAGTTTGAATGCACAGAGATCCTGAGGCCCATTGTTGTGCCATTCATCTGCCGCCATCACCTCATGTTTCAACAAGATAATACATGGCCCCATGTCGCAAAGATCTGTACACAATTACTGGAAGCTGAAAAATGTCCCAGTTCTTCCGTGGCCTGCATACTCACCATACATGTAACCAATTGATCATGTTTGGAATGCTTTTTATTGACGTATACAACAACGTGTTCCAGTTCCCACCAATATCCTGCAACTTTGCACAGGCATTCAAGAGGATTGGGACAACCTTTCACAGGCCACAATCAACAGCCTGATCAACTCTACGCAAAGGAGATGTGTCGCGCTGCAGGAGGCAAATGGTTGTCACATTAGATACTGACTGGTTTTCTTATCCACGCCTTATCCACGCTTATCCATGCTTATCTCTGACCAACAGATGCATATCTGTATTTCCAGTCATGTGAAATCCATGGACTAGGGCCTAATGAATTTATTTAAATTTCCATTTTTGTATGTTGCGTTTATTTTTTTGTTCAGTGTAATTTCTTAAGGTAGTGAACATTATTTATAATAAGAGTTACATTGAGAAAATCGTACTCTTCTGAACGCTTGAAAAACCAAAAACAAGTGACCCTCCCCTATACCCCAAATAATAATTAAACATAAAGTGGATAGCAGAGAACATGTCTACTGCTTAACCTCACTTCTTGGACCGACCAGAACCTTAGAGAGGCCGTTTTAGAAACTGTTCTTCATCCATTAAGCATTACATGGTAATGTAGGGATTTTGCACAGGGCTGTGGGCCAGAAGGTTATTGGTTCGCAAACCACCGTCGACAAGAGTAAGGGTGGAAAGATCACCTTTATAGTAAAAGCATTGCATGAATCTATCATCGTATTTGCAGGTCCGAGAAATAATTGCTTTTTATAAACATTTCATGCAATTCTACATAATATTACACAAATTACCGAAATTACAGAGAGATAGCCCTTTGTGTTCATCTTATCATATTTCTCCAATGCCAAATCAGTGTGTCTTGTTTGCAACGAAACGGTCCATGTGTGCAAATAATTCAATCGGAGACATCATTAGGAATCTGAGCATGGTACTTTATAAAGTTAGGCCTACCTTTCCACCCCAGACGGAGTAAGCCTACCTTTCCATCCCAGTCTGTCTGGGCCAACCATCACAAAAACTGCTGGCTACTCTTCTTCCGTGACTTAACCCAACGAGAGAAGGTCACAAGTGTTTCCCTAAAAGCTGTCTGGGTTTAAACATCTTCCATTATAAAGAAAGTGAATAGCTTAATCAATTGATAGTGACAGAATTAGATTACTTCCCAAACAAAGTCCATGTTTTTGTCTCCTGGGCTATAGAAAGTTGTAGCTTTCCTGTATGATATCCTGTATGCATCGGAGTCACATATTTTACAGCTTGTTTCTAGCATAAAGCATCACGGACCAAAGAGCTAGATCACTTTATATCATCATATCAGTTTTATTTTCTCCAAAATCTTAAGCTAATAAAAGGTAGGAATGTGGCATACCCTCTCATATCCCCTCAATTAGAGTCTCGGTTTTAACTTCACAGCCCTTCACTGACATGGAGGTAGGATATTTAAAGAGTGCGTGGGGGATGGAGGAATTTACCGACAAATCTATGGATATAGCAGCCTATTGCCTAATTTTGTCTGTCAAACAGTTAGGCCTACCTCTTACTTAGGAAGAAATATGCTCCAAAACAAAGCTCTCTTGTTGTTAGTAAAGTCAAATTAAAATAAAGATGGTTGAAATGAACTATTCCTACTTTCAGCACCATGAGCTGTCCATTTCCGATTGATCGTGATGCGGCACAATCAAGTTTCAGCACCACAATGTAAGTTACTGGAATCTGTCTCATTGTGAGATCAATAACTCTGACAAATATATAATGGGCAAGAAGCCATTTTTTTAAATAAAATCAATTATAATAGTAGCAAGCCATCAAAGTTGACCTCTGGTCTTTCTTCTCAATTTTGTGCTCTCCTTCTCAAACGGAACAGCACATAGGCTACAAAGGTAGTTCGTACCAAAATACAGTATTTTTTGGACTAGACCTAATCAAAAAGTATTTTCGGAAAAAGTATTTGACTCTCCTGCCACCGTAGGCCTACACAGCACACCAAAAAGTTTTTGATCAGCAGACCAGAGCTCGCTGGGGCTCAAGGTTGGAATATCCATTGCAGTGTGTAATGCAGCCAAGTTTCATTTACATGATTCCAGCAGCTATCTCAGAAATATAACCTTGCTCTGTGCTTCTCCGAGCATGCACTTCACAGGCTATAGCCTATAGGCTATGGATCATTTGATTGAGACCACACTAAATAGCATACAGGCGCACTTGATATTGCACGCCCAGCCGAGAATCAGCCATGATGGGCAGCATCGGGCACACATCGAAATATAGCCTAATAAGCAACACATTCTAAAACACTGAGAAATATTGAAATTACATCAATAACAAATGACATGACCCTCCCCTGGACTAGATAAAAAAAATTACTAAACCCTCCCCTTGACTGAAATTAAAAAGCATGACTCTTCCCCATTTTACTTCCAGGTACCAATTCTGTAAATGTATATCTATCGCTAAACATCATCTGTATTGTGTGGTTATTGTTTAACCATTGATATGTTCTAGGGTCCATTTTGAGTCTGTCACGATTGTCGTCAAGGAAATGACCGGACCAAGGTGCAGAGTGGTAAGTGTATATTCTTTTATTTTAAATGTTGCCAACAAAAACAATAAACAAAACGAACGTGAAGCTCTGTAAGGCTATACATGCCACTACCAAAGACAACAACCAACAAATGAGAAAAGGAAAAAAGGCTGCCTAAGTCTGATTCCCAATCAGAGACAACGATAGACAGCTGTCCCTGATTGAGAATCATACCCGGCCAAAAACAAAGAACCAGAAAGCATAGACTTCCCACCCGAGTCACACCCTGACCAAACAAACATAGAGAATAAAATGATCTCCACGGTCAGGGCGTGACAGTACCCCCTCCCCCACAAAGGTGCGGACTCCGGCCGCAAACATGACACTATATGGGAGGGTCCGTCTGGGCATCTCTCTTGGTGGCAGCTCCGGTGCGGGACGCAGACCCCGCTCCACCTCTGGCTCCCCCCACTTTGGTGGCGCCTCTGGTGCGGGGACCCTCATCGCCGACCCCGGACTGGGGACCCTCGCAGCAGGCCCCGGACTGGGGACCCTCGCCGCAGGCCCCGGACTGGGGACCCTCACCGCAGACCCCGGACTGGGGACCCTCGCAGCAGGCCCCGGACTGGGAACCCTCTCTGCAGGCCACGGACTGGGGACCCTCGCTGCAGGCCCCGGACTGGAGACCCTCGCTGCAGGCCCCGGACTGGCCCGTGGAGCAGGCACAGGACTGGGGACCCTTGCTGCAGGCCCCGGACTGGGGACCCTCGCTGCAGGCCCCAGACTGGGGACCCTCGCTGCAGGCCCCAGACTGGGGACCCTCGCAGCAGGCCCCGGACTGGGAACCCTCTCTGCAGGCCCCGGACTGGGAACCCTCTCTGCAGGCCACGGACTGGGGACCCTCGCTGCAGGCCCCGAACTGGGGACCCTCTCTGCAGGCCCCGGACTGGCCAGTGGAGCAGGCACAGGACTCACCAGGCTAGGGGGAAATACTGGAGGCCTGGTTCTTGGAGCAGGCACAGGACTCAACAGGCTGGGGAGACACACTGGAGGCCTGGTTCTTGGAGCAGGCACAGAACTCACCAGGCTGTGGGGGAGCACTGGAGATCTGGTGCTTAACCTCTCTACGGTATGTGCTACGGTAGCGTCCCACCTCGTCAACAGCCAGTGAAACTGCAGGGCGCCAAATTCAAAACAAAAGAAATCCCATAATTTAAATTCCTCAAGCATACAAGTATTTTACACCATTTTAAAGCTACACTTGTTGTAAATCCAGCCAAAGTGTCCGATTTCAAAAAGGTTTTATGACGAAAGCACACCAAACGATCATGTTAGGTATGAGCCAAGTCACAGAAAAAGACAGCCATTTTTCCAGCTAAAGAGAGCTGTAACAAAAAGCAGAAATAGAGATAAAATGAATCACTAACATTTGATAATCGTCATCAGATGACACTCATAGGACTTCATGTTACACAATACATGTATTTTTTGTTCGGTAAAGTTCATATTTATATCCAAAAATCTGAGTTTAGGCAAGACGCTACTGTATCACTTGGCAAAAATCCTGAGAAAATGCAGAGCGCCAAATTAAAATGAATTACTATGAAAATTATTAAAAAATCAAACTTTCATTATCACACATGAAAGATACCAAATTAAAGCTACACTGATTGTGAATCCAGCCAATGTGTCAGAATTCAAAAAGGCTTTTCAGCGAAAGCGTACGATGCTATTATCTGAGCATAGCACTTATAGTAAACAAAAGAGAGAAAACATTTCAACCCAGCAGGCGTGACACAAAACGCAGAAATAAAAATATAATTCATGCCTTTCCTTTGACGAGCTTCTGTTGTTGGCACTCCAATATGTCCCATAAACATCACAAATGGTCCATTTGTTCGATTAATTCCGTCGATATATATCCAAAATGTCCATTTATTTTGCGCGTTTGATCCAGAAAAACACCTGTTCCAACCTGCTCAAACGTGATGACAAAATATCTCAAAGGTTACCTTTAAACTTTTCCAAAAAATGTCAAACTACTTTTGTAATACAACGTTAGGTATTTTTTCACGTTAATAATCAATAAAATTGAAGACGGGATGATATGTGTTCAATACAGGATTAAAACGATATGTAGCATGCCTTCTGTTTGATTGAAGAGCATGTTCAGGACACCTGGAGTGCCCCGACTTCAAGATGGCCGTATTTCTTTATTACACAAAGGAATAACCTCAACCTATTTCTCAGGATTGTTGACATCTAGTGTAAGCCGTAGGAACTGCAAGCAATTCGCATAGAAATTTGGTTTCCCAATGAAAGCACATTCAAAAGACAGTGACCTCAACAACAAAAAAATCGGAATGGTTTGTCCTCGGGGTTTCGCCTGCTAAATAAGTTATGTTATACTCACAGACATGATTCAAACTGTTTTAGAAACTTCAGTGTGTTTTCTATCCAAATCTACTAATGATATGCATATCTTATCTCCTGGGGATGAGTAACTGGCAGTTGAATTTGAGTATGCTTTTCATCCAAACGTGAAAATGCTGCCCCCTACCCTAGAGAAGTTAAAGCTGGCACCACTCGTCCTGGCTGAATGCCCACTTTGGCCTGGCACGTGCGGAGCGCAGGCACAGGAGGCACTGGGCTGTGACAGCGCATCGGAGACACAGTGCGCAGAGCCGGCGCAGGATGCCCTGGGCCGAAGAGGCGCACCGGAGACGAGGAGCGCTGTGCTGGCACAATCCGTCCTGGCTGGATGCCCACTCTAGCATGACACATGCGGAGAGCTGGCTCAGAGCGCACCGGGCTGTGAATGCGCACTGGAGACACCGTGCGCTCCACTGCATAACACGGCGCCCGACCGGTCACACTCTCCAAGATAAGCACGGGGAGTTGGCTCAGGTCTAAACCCTGACTCTGCCAATCTCTCCGTGTCCCCCCCATTTTTTTCTGGAGCTGCCTCTCGGGCTTCCATGCTAGCCGTGACCCCTTGTATAGTTGCCGTTCCTCTAATTCCTCGTATCCTTGCCGTTCCGCTCTTGCTGCTTCTATCTCCTCCCTTGGAAGGATGAGACTCTCCAGCCTGCGCCCAGGGACCTCTCCCATCAAAATCTCCTCCCATGTCCAGTCCTCCTGTCCACACTGCTTGGTCCTTCTTTGGTGGGATGTTCTGTTACGCTTGTCGAAATGATCGGACCAAAGTGCACCGTTGTAGGCGTACATTTTATCTTTATTAAAAATGAACACCCAAAAACAACAAAAGGAAAACGAACGTAACGTTCGGTAGGTTACACAGAGGTGTACAAAAACAACATCCCACAAACTAAGGTGGCAAAACAGGCTACCTATGTATCATTCCCAATCAGAGACAACGATATACAGCTGCCTCTGATTGGGAACCACACTTGGCCAAAAACAAAGAAATATAGAACATAGAATGCCCACCCAAATCACACCCTGACCTAACCAAATAGAGAAGCAAAAAGGCTCTCTAAAGGTCAGGGCGTGACAGAGACCTTAAAGAGCATTTGGTACTGCTGGAATGTCTACGAGTGGCATATCCATATTTTTGTGAGAAATTACACTAGTCACTCAAAATGTATAAAGTATTTATTAACTATAAATAGCCCACACTTTCGATGAGGTCACACAAAAAGACTTAACTAGTAATAAGTAAATGGTTTATAAGAACCTATATTAAACATCTTCTGAATGATCCTATGAATCATTATTAAATACTTTAAAAGTTACTTATAAATGTGAAAATAACTAGGTTACTAACAACCACAAATTGCAGGGCCCAAAATAGCAGCTTTGTTCTCTTCCTCCTCATCATTGGCTCTACCCAGGTTCGGCTCATCCCGAAACTGTTTACAATGGCTTTGACTTCATTATCAAGCACAGACTCAGCTGCTTCCTCCTTTTTAATATCAGCAAAAGCAGCAAAGAGGAACCGGGGGGGAAAAGAAAGTCATCAGGAGCCGTCTGAGAAGCGCAAGCTGTGAGCCACACATAAATGAGACAACGCACGCGGTGGATCTAGGTAAATGGGGCTTGGGAGATGTGGGTAAAGTTGGGAGAGAGAGAGAGATGTGGGGATGCAGGTGCTTGGCTGGTTCCAAATCAGCAGGTGTGCTGGAGCACAGCTCCCTCGCTGGTTGGGCTCAGCCTGCAACTGCATTATAGCAGAACCATTGGCATCGCTTAGATTGAGCAAAATCATTTTGACGACTGACCATAATTACCTCATTAGGAGGACCCCGTTTTTTTAAAAACAACACCTGTACCCCACATCCAGCAAATGTGTCCTACACAGAGGACACACACACATACAGGACAATATCTGCTGGATGTCTGTGGGGGAAATTTTATGAAATAAGAAGAGCCCACATTCCATCTTCAAAAGGCCTGCATTTTAGACCCAGGCACGAGGCTTACTGATGTGGTTCTCAGCCAGTCATTCCAGAGAAATATAGATAATACAAATATACAGATTCACAGAGCTTTATCTCTCTTCTGCAGAAAAACATGCAGGAATATCGCATCATATTTGCTTAGGAGCCCTGAGGTAATATAGTTTAATATTTCTTTTTAAAAGACAACCCACCTGTTTTCTCCCTTTATGAAGAGTAAAGACAGCACATTTCACAGTCTCCTGTATACCACTGAAAAACAGTCATATTTATGCTTAATCAAGCTGAGACATGTTTTGAGTAAAGGATATGAAAACTGTATGTATTTTCTGTATGTTGAAACATCTGTTCCTATTTCTTTGTTTAACCATTCTCTGTCTTTCCATCTCTATTTAACATTGTCACACCTCAAGTAAATTGTTTTGCTTTCATTTATATTAGTTATGCTTTTAAAGGGTAGCTGTACTCCTGATTTGCCAGCTTGTTAAGAAATTCTAGCTGTGATGAATGAAGCTAAACGAGACTTGTCTTGGGAGTGTGATATGATGTGGGTGTTTCTTGGGTGTGTCTTTGCTATTCAATCACAACGAACAAGGTCAGGAGTGAGTAGTGACAGCAAGGTAAGCTAGTAGTCCTTCTTTAGGGATAGGAGTCCCGCTAGGGGGACTATTTCCGGTGAAATTCAAATAAATAACATTTATGTACATGAAAGTGTCTTATATCGGCTGAAAGCTTAAATTCTTGTTAATCGAACTACATTGCCCGATTTACAGTAGCTATTACAGCGAAAACATGCCATGCGATTGTTTGAGGACGGCGCCCCACATCAAAATATTTTTCCATCAGCACAGGTTTCATACATTCACAAATAAGCAGGGCGCCAAATTCAAAACAGCAAAAATCTCATAATTTAAATTCCTCAAGCATACAAGTATTTTACACCATTTTAAAGATAAAATTCTCGTTAATCCAGACAGTGTCTGATTTCAAAAATGCTTTACAGCGAAAGCACCACAAACGATTATGTTAGGTCACCACCAACTCACCACCAACCAGCCATTTTTCCAGCCATTGAGAGTCACAAAAAGCACAAATAGAGATAAAATGAATCACTAACCTTTGATGATCTTCATCAGATGACACTCATAGTACTTCATGTTACACAATACATGTATGTTTTTTTCGATAAAGTGCAAATTTATATAAAAAAAGTCTAATTTTACATTGGCGCGTTACGTTCAGGAGTTCTAAAACATAAGGTGATTGTGCTGAGAGCCACATCTATTTACAGAAATACTCATTATAAATGTTGATGAAAATACAAGTGTTATACATGGAATTAGAGATATACTTCTCCTTAAAACTTCTTGTCAATATGGGGGCGCTGTTTTCACTTTGTAAAAAATCGTGCACAAATTAAACTGCCTCGTACTCTATTCTAGATCGTACAATATGCATATTATTATTACTATTGGATAGAAAACACTCTCAAGTTTCTAAAACCGTTTGAATTATATCTGTGAGTAAAACAGAACTCATTTTGCAGCAAACTTCCAAACAGGCAGTGAAAAATCTGAAATCGAGGCTCTGTTCCAGGGCCTTCCTATTCATTTGCTTGAAATCTATGGATATACATGCGCTTCATACGCCTTCCACTAGATGTCAACAGGCAGTGGGAGGTGGAATGGGTTGTCTAGCTTGATCTGAGGTCGAACAAGAGCTCTTGGAATGACGTGACCATTATTTCCTTTGTCTACCAAGGCGCGGGAAGGACATCAGCATTGGCTTCTGAAAAGCGTTCGGTATAGACGGCTAATATCTCCGGCTTTGATTTTATTTGATACATGTGATAATATCATCGTAAAGTATGTTTTTTCAATATAGTTTTATCAGATTATTCAACGTTTATCGGGAGTTTTGGAGTTTTCCGTTCTCTGCGTTAGGTGAAGATAGACATCTTCGCGCCACTTGGTTAGCTAAAGTTGCTAATTCGACAGGAGAAGAGGACATTCTAAAACCAAACAACGATTTATTCTGGACAAAGGACTCCTTGGACAAGATTCTGATGGAAGCTCAGCAAAAGTAAGAACCATTTATGATGTTATTTCGTATATCTGTGGAAAATGTTTAGTCGTATTTTCCTTCCTTTTTGCGGGCGCTGTCTCGCTATAACGTAAGCTGTTTGTTATGGTAAAGTTATTTTTAAAAATCTAACACGCCGATTGCATTAAGAACTAGTGTATCTTTCATTTGCTGTCCAACATGTATTTTTTAGTAAAGTTTATGATGAGTTCTTTGATTAGGTGACTGTCCAAAATTTCTCCGGAGATTCTGGTGAATCGATGCTACATATTCACAATGTATAACCACGGTTTGCAGCTCAAAATATGCAAATTTTCGAACAAAACATAAGTGTATTGTATAACCTGATGTTATAGGACTGTCATCTGATGAAGTTGATCAAAGTTAGTGATTCATTTTATATCTTTTGCTGTTTTTTTGCGACCTCTACCTTTGCGGTGAATGAATGCGGTTGTGTGTTTGGCTATTGTGGTAAGCTAATATGATGCTATATTGTGTTTTCGCTGTAAAACACTTAAAAAATCTGAAATATTGGCTGGATTCACAAGATGTTTATCCTGTTGGGGATGGGGGCGCTGTTTAGACTATTTATGCTAATTTGGCTAATTTTTTAAACGGCTTCCCACAAAATCCTTGATCGTACAATATGCATATTATTATTATTATTGGATAGAAAACAGTCTATAGTTTCTATAGGAGTTGAAATTTTGTCTCTAAGTGGAACAGAGCCCATTCTACAGCAATTTCCCTGACATGGAGTCAGATTTGAGAAATGTTGGCCACTCTTCTGAAGTCATTTAAAAGGGCACTGTCGTTGCTATGACTATACGGACACTTCTTACGTCTTCCCCTGGATGCCTTTACGTGATGACGATTCCAACGGGGTCGATTGCGCGTTCACAGGCCCTACAAATGAAAAAACCCTGAAGCTAGTCATTCTTTGGGAGCTGCGTCATGAGCCTAGAGGACACCGGCGCGCACCTGTTCCAAGCGTTAGTTTAGCCTGTTATATTTCTCCGGTCATCTTTTCACTCGTTATAGGAGTTAAAAACATCATAAGGTAGTTAATTTAAAGCGTTTTATAGCAATTTATATCCGTTTAGTGCGATTTTGGGACACTTATTTTTGCAACGATGTGAAAAGTTGGGCACGCTTTTCAGTTCATCCCGAACGCAGTTGACATTTCCACATGGCAAGAGGACAGCTTTCCACCAAAAGACGATTTCTCCCAAGAAAGGATCCTTTGCCCAAGATACTGATGGAAGAACAGCTCAAGGTAGGACATTTTTATTATGATAAATCGTGTTTCTGTCGAAACATTTTAGTGGCTTAGGACGCCATGTTTTTTGACGTAGCTTCGCTTGGCGCAAACTGTATTGAAAAGTAAGGATAAATTAAAAAATGTAATAACGCAATTGTATTAAGAATTAAATTGTCTATCAATCCCTGTCCACCCTATATTTTTTAGTCACGTTTATGAGTATTTATGTATAAGAGTAGATCACTGTCTAAGTGGCGCAAGGACTTTTTCTTTACCAGCTTGTCTACATTTCACATTGTCTAACCATGATTTTGGTGGCTAAATATAAACATTTTCGATCAAACTGTATATGCATGTTGTAATGTGATGTTACAGGAGTGTCATCGGAAGAATTCTGAGAAGGTTAGTGAAAAAATTAATATCTTTTGGCGATGTTGACTTTTATCGCTCACTTTGGCTAGAATCAATGCTGGGCTGCTAATTGCTATGTGCTAAGCTAATATAACGATTTATTGTGTTTTCGCTGTAAGACACTTAGAAAATCTGAAATATTGTCTGTATTCACAGGATCTGTGTCTTTCGATTCGTGTATGCTGTGTATTTTTACGAAATGTTTGATGATTAGTAGTTAGGTAAACACGTTGCTCATTGTAATTATTCTAGTCCATTTGTGATGGTGGGTGCAATTGTAAACTATGCCATCTACCTGAAATATGCACTTTTTTCTAACAAAACCTATCCCATACCATAAATATGTTATCAGACTGTCATCTAATGAGTTTTTTTGTTGGTTAGGGGCTATAAATATCTTAGTTTAGCCGAATTGCTGATGGCTACTGGTGTTGGTGGACAAATAAAAGATGGTGGATTATGCTAATGTGTTTTTAGGTAATAGATGTACATCTTTACATATTGTGTCTTCCCTGTAAAACATTTTAAAAATCGGAAATGTTGACTGGATTCACAAGATCTGTGTCTTTCATTAGCTGTATTGGACTTTAATGTGTGAAAGTTAAATATTTAAAAAAAATATTTTTTTTGAATTTCGCGGCACTGGTTTTTCAGTGGGGGGGGGGGGGGGTGTGCCGCTAGCGCCACGCTGATCCTAGACAGGTTATCTTTCATTTGCTGTACACCATGTATTTTTCAGAAATGTTTTATGATGAGTATTAGGTATTTCACGTTGCTCTCTGTAATTATTCTTGCTGCTTCGGTGCTATTTGTGATTGTAGCTGCAATGTAAAACTATGACTTATAACTCAAATATGCACATTTTCGAACAAAACATAGATTTATTGTATAACACGTTATAAGACTGTCATCTGATGAAGTTGTTTCTTGGTTAGTGACTAATTATATCTCTATTTGGTCGGTTTTGTTATAGCTACCAATGCGGTAATTTTTTTTTGAAAATATGCGGTTGAGTCTTTTGCTATTGTGGTAAAAATAATAGAAATACATATAGCTAATAGAAATACAGATTGTGTTTTCGCTGTAAAACATTTTAAAAATCGGAAATGATGGCTGGATTCACAAGATATGTATCTTTAATTTGCTGTATTGGACTTGTGATTTCATGATATTTATATGCTAGTATTTACTTGTGGTGCTATGCTAGGTTATGCTAGTCAGCTTTTTTACTGATGAGGATGCTCCCGGATCAGGGATGGTGATGAAGTAGAGGTTAACCTCTCTGCGCTACGGATCCCTTTAGCGGGATCATTTTCCTAAACAACCGCTGAATTGCAGGGCGCAAAATATTACTAAAAATATTTATAATCATGCAATCACAAGTGAAATATACCAAAACACAGCTTAGCTTGTTGTTAATCCACCTATCGTGTCAGATTTTGAAAATATGCCTTACAGCGAAAGCAATCCAAGCTTTTGTGAGTGTATCAATCAATGCTAGAACAGATAGCCCCAATTAGCATGGTCACGAAAGTCAGAAAAGCAATAAAATGAATCGCTTACCTTTGATAGTCTTCGGATGTCTGTACTCACGAGACTCCGAGTTACATAATAAATGTTATTTTTGTTCGATAAATATTACTTTTATAACAAAAAAACGCCATTTGGGTTGCACTTTATGTTCAGAAAACTACAGCCTCATTCCGGTCCTGAAAGGCAGAAGAAAATTCCCAAACGTATCAGATTCAAAAATATTACAAAAAATATTTATAATCATGCAATCACAAGTGAAATAAACCAAAACACAGTTTAGCTTGTTGTTAATCCACCCATCGTGTCAGATTGTGAAAATATGTTTTACTTTTATAACAAAAAAACGCCATTTCGGTTGTGCGTTATGTTCAGAGAACTACAGCCTCGTTCCGTTCGACGAAATTCGAAATTCAAAATTCCAAAAAGTATCCGTAATGTTTGTAGAAACATGTCAAATGTTTTTTATAATCAATCCTCAGGTTGTTTTTAACATACATAATCGATAATATTTAAACCGGACCGTAACCTACTCAATTAAAGAGAGAAAGAAAATGGAGAGCTACTACTCTCACACGCAGGAACAAATCAAAGGACACCTGACTAGTTTTGAAAAATCTCGCTCATTTGTCAAAAGAAAAGCCTGAAACTATGTCTAAAGCCTGGTCACAGCCTGAGGAAGCCATTGGAAAAGGAATCTGGTTGATACCCCTTTAAATGGAAGAAAGACGGGAAATGAAACACAGATTATAATTTTTTTAATCACTTCCGGGTTAGATTTCCTCAGGTTTCCGCCTGCAAAAACTGGGTTGTTATACTCACAGACAATATTTTGACAGTTTTGGAAACTTTGGAGTGTTTTCTATCCTAATCTGTAAATGATATGCATATTCTACGATCTGAACCTGAGAAATAGTCCTTTTACCTTGGGAACGTTATTTAAAAAATATATATATATCTGAACCCTAGCGTCAAGAAGTTAATGCAACCGCTGTGTCAGATTTCAAAAAAACTTGACGGAAAAAGCAAACCATGCAATAATCTGAGTACAGCGTTCAGACAACAAAGCAGCCAAAAAGATATCCGCCATATTGGGTAGTCAACATTAGTCAGAAATAGCATTATAAATATTCACTTGCCTTTGATGATCTTCATCAGAATGCACTCCCAGGAATTGCAGTTCCACAATAAATGTTTGTTTTGTTCGATAATGTCCATCATTTATGTCCAAATAGCTTCGTTTGGTAAACAAATCCAAAAGCGCGTTTTGGTCCAGCCGAACGTCGGACAAAAAGTTAAAAAAGTTCCGTTACAGCCCATAGAAACTTGTCAAACTAAGGATGACTCAATCTTTAGGATGTTTTTATTATAATTCTTCAATAATTTACCAACCGGAGAATTCCTTTGTCTGTAGAAAAGCGAATGGAACGAGAGCTAACTCTCTCGTGACCACTCCTCAGAGCCTGTGGCACTCTCCCAGACACCTGGCTCATTCCTCTCTCATTCGGTCCCACTTCACAGTAGAAGCCTCAAAAAAAGTTCTAAAGACTGTTGACATCTAGTGGAAGCCTTAGGAAGTGCAACATAACCAATATCCCACTGGAGCTACAATAGGGGCTGAGTTAAAAAACTACAACACTCAGATTTCCCACTTCCTGGTTGGATTTTTCTCAGGTTTTTGCATGCCAAATGAGTTCTGTTATACTCAAAGACATCATTCAAACAGTTTTAGAAACTTCAGAGTGTTTTCTATCCAATACTACTAATAATATTCAAATATTAGTATCTGGGACAGAGTAACAGGCAGTTTAATCTGGGCACCTTATTCATCTAAGCTACTCAATACTGCCCGCCTGTCACCAAGAAGTTAAATATTCACTTACTTTTTGAAAATCCTCCTCTGATTTGTCATCCAAAGGGTCCCAGCTATAAAATACAGTGTTGTTTTGTTAGATAAAATCCTTCTTTGTATTCCAAAAAGTCAGTTTAGTTGGCGCCATCGATTTGAGTAATCCACTCGTTCAACATGCAGAGAAAGGAATCCGAAAATCTACCCCTAAACTTTGTTTCAACAAGTCAAAATGTACTCTTCAGATACCCAAAAATGTAATAAAACTATAATATTTCTTGCGGAAAGAAGTATGTTCAATTAGAAACCTTTTGCAGGTGCGTAATTTCTTCATGCATGCGCAAACACAAATTTCAAAGACTGTGTCCTTCTGCTAAAACTGATATTTATTTTTCGTTTTTGAAGTTACAAGGGAGCTAATTGTCAATATGACCTTTCTCTTGCCTTTCTAAGAGGATGATCTCTCTCAAAAAAAAAAATTCTGGTTGGTTTGTCTTTGGATTTTACCCTACCATATCTACTGTGTTATATTCTCCTACATTATTTTAACATTTCTACAAACTTCAAAGTGTTTTCTTTCCAATAGTAATCATCTGTATAATTAAAAAATAAATATTCACAGACTGCACCCTCCCTACACCTCTGATGAATATAACAGGAAACCTGCTCGATCACCATTGTCGTGATGTGACTATCATTAATGTAATTACATACTAGGTTTAATTATTATTCAATTAAATTAATCATGTAACAGTTAATTAATTAGTAATTTGGGGCACAACGGGAAAAGTTTGTTTAATGAGTTACCGTTTCCAGAATTAACTCGAGAATATATGGATATCATTCCAGTCAGTAATTAATAATTTCCTCATATCAGTCCCATTCTGAATGTCGTTGACCTCATACATCTGCACAAACCCTAACCTAAGTAATGAATCTGCGATACACAAGTTGGCTTAAAAATGTATTTACTAACTAAATAAATAATCACACATTGATTACTAACATAATAAAAACAGTCCCTAGTGGACTAACCCGATATGACAGCTTGTTACACACAATGTAAAGGGGGTGGGGAAAGATAAAGAGCGGGAGAGACAAAGGGAGTGGACTAATCGTACATACATTTGGAAACTACGCTCACCATAAATATTAATATTTATCACCCTAACAACAACTCATTCGGATAGAAATGCTACATATATTTACACATAGATGTATATCTGTTAAAATCACTCGATCCGTCTATGGCAAGTAGTTCAATGTAAGTCTCTGGTTGTCCACCAGAGATCCTAATGTCCTTCTTAGTTGTAGGCTTCCTTTGTTCTGGATTGTTCTTAGAATAGATACATCAGATGTACCACACGGTGGTGAGAGGGAACTGCTGTTCCCTTCAGTCTTGGTCAATCGTCCTAGACTACTTCACAATACCCAGCTGCAGACTGAGAATGTTTTGTCTGGTCTACACCTTCTTCACTCTTCGAGAGTTTCAGAGGTTCTTACCATTTTCTGGTCTTGTAGTTTTAAGCATTTCAACGTGTGGACCACATCCTCACGTTCTCTGGTCTCACCATTTTCAGCCGTGTAGCCACCACTCCAAGCTGTCTGGTCTGTATTTAAATGCCCAGCGCTCTGGCCTGAAAGGCGTTTCCATCATGTTGACAATAACTCTGAGCTTACTTGGGCAAGGCTACTGACTGGCAGAAGTTTTGCAAGAAAAACAAGTCTCATTTAGAAGGCAAAAATCACATTGCTATCTTTTCACAAATAGTTTCATATTTAATCATATTCGATTTACAACATTTAGATGTAAATCTGATATATACATTGTGCAATATCTCAAAGTTACTATGTTTCCGTTATAACGTTTTTCTGATGAAATAGACTTTCATTTCCCATATTCCATCTGTCATCATTCCCATCTTTCTTAATGTTAGAAATATTGTATCAATGTCCATTGTTTGATGTTGAAGTTTTGGCGGCGCAGACATTCCATTTTCCAAAACTGACGAGCCAAAGGGAGAGTTTCTGAAAAGTATTTATGACCGGTCGTTATGTCATTAAACTGGCCCACCTCCATCCCTCTCACCCTCTGCTGGAGAGAGAGAGCTCTGTAAAGCTGATCCACTGTAACCTGATATTTTTGATCCTCACAGGAGAGTCATGACATTCCTCCTCTGGTGGATTCAACCTTGGAAGTATCCTGTAAGTTGCAACCCACCATAAGAATGACAATCGGTTGTCCTGATTTGTGGATAATCATAATAGTCCCCCTCTGGTGGTTTACCCTGGTAGGCTTTCTGGAAGCTGCAAACCACCAAAAGAATGGTCAGGGAATGTCCTGGTTGGGGATTGCCGTTGCGGACCCATTCTGGTGGTTTATCCTGGTAGGATTTTTGCAAGCTGCCGGCCACCACAAGGATGACCAGGGAATGTCCTGTTTGGGGATTGCTGTTGTGGTCCTCCTCTGGTGGTTTACCCTGTAGGTTTTCAGTCCACCAGGAGCAGTCCACCACAAGAATGGGCAGCGGATGTCCGGGTTGGGGGATTGCCGTTCTGGACCCGTCGTCTGATCTTCCAGGCTGGTAGGTCTAGGCAGAAAGTTGGGCAGATGTTAACCACGCACAACACTCACAAAATACATAATTCCATTTCTTCCCCAAATGAGTGGCATTGTGGCATTAACTGATGCAGAACTTGTTTATGGCTCTTTCACTTCCTAAGTGTCAAAAATGAATACAAGCATGAAAAAAAGATAAACAAAATATAGTTATCACACCTGAATCAGCTAATTGGACTGTATTCTATATATGTCCACGGTCCTGGCAAAATGACCCTATCATGGCATTGTGTCTAATGTCATACCTAGGGCGTTCCTAATTCGCAGTGTGTTGCTTAGGGCACTATCCTAAGTTGATAACTACATGATAATGTCTACAGCTGTAAGGCATCAGCTTCGGGCAGTCTACAGAGATGACCTTTTGACCTCTGGGGAGAAACTGGTAACTAATGTAGCTGTAGAGCCCTTAAGTGATCCTAGCATAAATCCTTGTTAGCCTTTCAAGGACACACGTTCCGCTAGCGGCACACCCCCCCCCACCCCCACTGAAAAGGCAGAGCCGCGAAATTCAATTTTTTTTTTTTTTTTGATATTTAACTTTCACACATTAAAGTCCAATACAGCTAATGAAAGACACAGATCTTGTGAATCCAGCCAACATGTCCGATTTTTAAAATGTTTTACAGGGAAGACACAATATGTAAATATGTAAATCTATTAGCTAAAAACACATTAGCAAAATCCACCATCTTTACTTTGTCCACCAACAAGAGTAGCTATCACCAATTCGGCTAAACTAAGATATTGATAGCCCCTAACCAAGAAAAAAACTCATCACATGACAGTCTGATAACATATTTATGGTATAGGATAGGTTTTGTTAGAAAAATGTGCATATTTCAGGTAGATGGCATAGTTTACAATTGCACCCACCGTCACAAATGGACTAGAATAATTACAATGAGCAACGTGTTTACCTAACTACTAATCATCAAACATTTCGTAAAAATACACAGCATACACTAATCGAAAGACACAGATCCTGTGAATACAGACAATATTTCAGATTTTCTAAGTGTCTTACAGCGAAAACACAATAAATCGTTATATTAGCATAGCACATGTGCAAACATTACCCCAGCATTGATTCTAGCCAAAGAGAGCGATAACGTAAACATCGCCAAAAGATATTATTTTTTTCACTAACCTTCTCAGAATTCTTCAGATGACACTCATGTAACATCACATTACAACATACATATACAGTTTGTTCGAAAATGTGCATATTTAGCCACCAAAATCATGGTTAGACAATGACAAAAGTAGCCCAGCTGGTCAGAAAATGTCCTGCGCCATATTAGACAGTGATCTACTCGTATACATAAATACTCATAAACGTGACTAAAAAATACAGGGTGGACAGCGATTGATAGACAATTTAATTCTTAATACAATCGCGGAATTATATTTTTTAAATTATCCTTACTTTTCAATACAGTTTGCGCCAAGCGAAGCTAAGTCAAAAAAAAATGGCGTCCTAAGCCACTAACATTTTTCGACAGAAACACGATTTATCATAATAAATTGTTCCTACTTTGAGCTGTTCTTCCATCAGAATCTTGGGCGAAGGATCCTTTCTTGGGTATAATCGTCTTTTGGTGGAAAGCTGTCCTCTTGCCATGTGGAAATGCCAACTGCGTTCGGCATGAATTGGAAGCGTGCCCAGAGATTCACAGCGTCTCAGAAATAAATGTCCCAAAATCGCACTAAACGGATATAAATTGCTATAAAACGCTTTAAATTAACTACCTTATGATGTTTTTAACTCCTATAACGAGTAGAAATATGACCGGAGAAATATAACTGGCTTCACTAGTGCTTGGAAAAACAGTGGTTCGGTATCCTCCGCGCGCATGACGCACCAAGAAAAGAGTTCCTACATACAGGGTTTTTTCATTTATAGTGCCTGTGATTGCGCAATCGACACCATTCAAATCGTCATCACGTAAAGGCATCCAGGGGAAGACGTAAGCAGTGTCCATATACTCATAGGAATAACAGTGGCCTTAAAACTGACTCCAGGACAGGGGCCAAATTTCTGAAATCTGACTCCATGTCAGGGAAATTGCTGTAGAATGAGTTCTGTTCCACTTAGAGACAAAATTTCAACTCCTATAGAAACTATAGACTGTTTTCTATCCAATAATAATAATAATATGCATATTGTACGATCAAGAATTTTGTAGGAAGCCGTTTCAAAAATTACACGATTACCATAAATAGTGACAACAGCACCCCCTAGCCTTAACAGGTTAAATGTTCCTTGTACATGTCAATCAATCATATCTATTTATAAAGCGCTTCTTACGTCAGCTGATGCCACAAAGTGCTACACAGAAACCCAGACTAAAACCCAAACAGCAAGCAATGCAGGTGTAGAAGCAAGATCGCTAGTTAAAATTCCCTAGAAAGGCCAGAACCTAGGAAGAAACCTAGAGAGAAACCAGGCTATGAGGGGTGGCCAGTCTTCTTCTGGCTGTGCCGGGTGGAGATTATAACAGAACATGGCCAAGATGTTCAAATGTTCATAGATGACCAGCAGGGTCAAATAATAATAATCACAGCGGTTGTTGAGGGTGCAACAAACAGGTCAGCACCTCAAGAGTAAATGTCAGTTGGAGTTTCATAGCCGATCATTCAGAGTATCTTTACTGCTGTCTCTAGACAGTTGAAAACAGTAGGTCTGGGACAGGTAGCACGTCCGGTGAACAGGTCAGAGTTCCATAGCCACAAGCAGAACAATTGAAACTGGAGCAGCATCACGGACAGGTGGACAGGGGACAGCAAGGAGTCATCAGGCCAGGTAGTTCTGAGGCATGGTCCTATGGCTCAGGTCCTCCGAGGGAGAGAGAATGAAAGAAAGAAAGAAAGAAAGAAAGAGAGAAAGAGAGAAAGAGAGAATTAGAGAGAGCATACTTCAATTCACACAGAACACCGGATAAGTAGCCCCCCGACACATAAACTACTGCATCATAAATACTGGTGGCTGAGACAGGAGGGGTCAGGAGACACTGTGGCCCCATCCGATGATACCCCCGGACAGGGCCAAACAGGAAGGATATAACCCCACCCACTTTGCCAAAGCACAGCCCCCACACCAGTAGAAGGATATCTTCAACCACCAACTTACCATCCTGAGACAAGGCCGAGTATAGCCCACAAAGATCTCAGCCACGGCATGGCACAACCCAAGGGTGGGGGCCCAACCCGGACAGGAAGATCACGTCAGTGACTCAACCCACTCAAGTGACGCACCCCTCCTAGGGACGGCATGGGAGAGCACCAGTAAGCCAGTGACTCAGCCCCTGTAATAGGGTTAGAGGCAGAGAAACCCAGTGGAGAGAGGGGAACCGGCCAGGCAGAGACAGAAAGAGCGGTCAGTTGCTCCAGTGCCTTTCCATTCACCTTCACACTCCTGGGCCAGACTACACTCAATCATAGGACCTACTGAAGAGATGAGTCTTCAATAAAGACATAACCTCTCTTGGATATGTGGGACGGTAGCGTCCCAACTGGCCAACATCCAGTGAAAATGCAGAGCGCCAAATTCAAATACTAAAAAAATTTAACTTTCATGAAATCACATATTCAATATACCAAATTAAAGCTACACTTGTTGTGAATCCAGCCAACGTGTCAGATTTCAAAAATGCTTTATGGCGAAAGCAAACAATGCTGTTATCTGAGGATAGCACCCAAGCAATCAATCACCGACCATCATATTTCAACCCTCCCGGCGCGACACAAAACGCAGAAATAAAGATATAATTCATGCCTTACCTTTGATGAGCTTCTTCTGTTGGCACTCCAATATGTCCCATAAACATCACAAATTGTCCTTTAGTTCGATTAATTCCGTCGATATATATCCAAAATGTCCATTTATTTGGCGCGTTTGATCCAGAAAAACACCGGTTCCAACTCGCTCAACATGACTACAAAAGTTACCTGTAAGCTTTGTCCAAACATTTCAAACTACATTTACATTTACATTAAGTCATTTAGCAGACGCTCTTATCAAGAGCGACTTAAAAACTACTTTTGTGATACAACTTTATCTATTTTTTAACGTAAATAATCGATACAATTGAAGACAGGATGATATGTGTTCAATATCGGAGGAAAACAATGTGTAGCATGCTTTCTGGTCACGCGCCTCTAACAAACAGTACACTTCAATCGAACCTCATTCTGAACATGGCAACTTCTTCATTTCTCAAAGAAAAAAACTCAACCAATTTCTAAAGACTGTTGACATCCAGTGGAAGCGATAGCAACTGCAAGAAGGTCCCTTAGAAATCTGGAATCCCAATGAAAATGCATTGAAAAGAGAGTGACCTCAAAAAATAATAATCTGAATGGTTTGTCCTCGGGGTTTCGCCTGCAAAATAAGTTCTGTTATAGTCACAGACATGATTCCAACAGTTTTAGAAACTTCAGAGTGTTTTCTATCTACTAATCCACTAATAATATACATATATTAGCAACTGGCCCTGGGTGGCAGGCAGTTTACTCTGGGCACGCTTTTCATCCAAACTTGAAAATGCTGCCCCCTATCCCAAATAAGTTAAAGGTTGAGACCGAGTCTGCGTCTCTCACATGGGTAGGCAGACCATTCCATAAAAATGGAACTCTATAGGAGAAAGCCGTGCCTCCAGCTGTTTGCTTAGAATTTCTAGGGACAGTAAGGAGGCCTGCGACCATAGCATACGTGTAGGTATGCACGGCAGGACCAAATCGTAAAGATAGGTAGGAGCAAGCCCATGTAATGCTTTTTAGGTTAGCAGTAAAACCTTGAAATCAGCCCTTGCCTTCATAGGAAGCCAGTGTAGAGAGGCTAGCACAGGGGTAATATGATACATTTTTTGGTTCTATTCAAGATTCTAGCGGCCGTGTTTAGGATTAAAAGTTTATTTTGTGCTTTTTCCGGGTAGCCTGAAAGTAGAGGATTGCAGTAATCCAACCTAGAAGTGACAATATTTTTCTGCATCATTTTTGGACAGAAAGTTTCTGATTTTTGCAATGTTACGTAGATGGGATAAAGCTGTCCTTGAAACAGTCTTGATATGTTCATCAAAAGAGAGATCGGGGTCCAGAGTAACGCCGAGGTCCTTCACAGTTTTATTTGAGGCGACTGTACAACCATGAACATTAATTGTCAGATTCAACAGAAGATCTCTTTGTTTCTTGGGACCTAGAACAAGCATCTCTGTTTTGTTCGAGTTTAAACATGTCTGTTTATGCTTATACAAGCGCACATGCCAAGGGAAGAAAACCTAGTATGCTGCAAACTGTTGAGAATGAGTCTGACGTCATCAGATAATTGCCAGGTCAATGCCTGGAGGTCAGTAAGAATTGATGTTGACCTCAATACATATGTTAAGGGGACCTGTAGTATTTTTACTACACGTCAATGTGCCTTACGCCATTGTAGTGGCGATAGGTATGAAGGAGTCTATTTCATACCTATGTTATCCCCGGAGGAGCAAACCTCACGACGGAAGTACTCTCTCTATAAGCACTGAACCAGTCGTACGCGGTGTGATCATGGTTCATGACCTTTTTTCTTCTTCTCCTGAATAGAGGGTTCTATTTATTAGTGGCATGTGTGTTAACCATCAGAAGAGTGTTTTGGAGAATCCCTTCCACATGTTGCAATCTGAGTGACTACTAACTCCTCTGTTGCTGCTATCAATAGCAATTTGACATGTGAGGTCTCTAACCTCCTTACTGACTGTGGCTGGACTGACTGTGCTGGCATTGGTACTCAAGGGGACCAGTTATCCTACCGATTTATTCTGAAATGTTTTCCTACCGGAACACATGATTAGAGCATTTTACTAGTTGCATTGTAGTTGAAACTACACATGGCAAGGAATGATTGCCATTTGTTTTGTAGGTGAAAAGTCCACTGGACTTATTTTATGACCAGTGTGGTGCACCTCAGTGATATTTTAGATGTGTTCTAAGGTTATCCCCGTCGAGGGGTCTGTCCACACCCCTCTGTTCTCATAGGGAAGTTTACAACTAGATTTGTTTCCTGCTCTGGTGGCCTCGTACAGTGCTGCACTTAGTCTCGACTCCCCCCCCCACCGGCCTCGACGAGGCTCATCATGGGTCTGGGCTAGTATTCCCCCCCTTTGTGTCTCGGGACCCCCCACCAGCGATTGGTGTTGATATCCGAGGCACAAACGAAAAGGTTGGACCCTTTGTACGAGTTGTCAGCAGCCACATTGTTATTAGATTGACTGTAACCTTTCAACCATATCTCCTGTTGTTTGTGCTTGAAAAAGCTCAGTGGCTGTCGAGACCTGTCAGTCACCACAGCGTCCGGGTGTGGCAACCTCTCCAGTACCTGCGAATTGAGACAAGGATATCTGTCTGCGATATCACACAGCGTTTCACCAGTGGGAGCAATCAGGTCAGATGCTGGACTGACACCGTTAGTATCATTGTAAGGGGTTTCAGTCCCCCACAAAGTGGAAAATGTATAATCGGAAGCAGAGTACATCCCTGTGCCGTGGGAAACGGAAGTTCCACCTGCGTTGGACTCCCGTTTGATTTCAGCTTTCTGCGATCGGTGAATCCCTGGTGGTAAAGAACAAGTGGCTTGTAAAAAGTGGTTACCCTTCTGATATCCAGACAATCTCAGCTGATTGGATATCATTGTGTACTCTGCACTTGATGCTGTCGACAGACACCCCTCGTGGATGACTGCATTGCAGCTATCGTGAGGAGGAGACAGTGTGGTCAGTGGAGACAGCACTGTGACCTGTGACCATACGGCAATTTAACATCCTTATTAAATCGAATGAGACAATGATATCCAATCAGCTGAGATTGTCTGGATATCAGAAGGGTAACCACTTTTTACAAGCCACTTGTTCTTTACCACCAGGGATTCACCAATCGCAGAAAGCTGAAATCAAACGGGAGTCCAAAGCAGGTGGAACTTCCGTTTCCCACGGCACAGGGATGTCGCCCTGTGAACAAAAAATGGCTGCTATCCCTTTGTTAGCTTAGCATCTCATGCAACGCTAACCCTACTTTGTCCCAGAATCTCACTTCCGAGTAAAATAGGGTAGATCCAGCGAGGGCACCCAGTCAGGAGCCTCCAGCTTGGGTTCCCAGGCCGGAGCCTCCGGCGACAATCGGTGGTTCGGTTCCTCCAGCAGTGATCTACGGTCCGGAGTCCGCGACGACGATCTACGGTCCGGAGTCCGCGACGACGATCTACGGTCCGGAGTACACGACGACGATCTACGGTCCGGAGTCCGCGACAACGATCTACGGTCCGGAGTCCCCGGCGACGATCCCCTCACCAGAGGCGCCACCGAAGTGGGAGAGCCTCAAGCGGAGCGGGGTCTGCGTCCCGCACCGGAGCCTCCACTGAGATGAGATGCCCACCCGGACCCTCCCCTATAGGTTCAGGTTTGCGGCCGGAGTCCGCACCTGTGGGGGTGGGGGGGGGGGTACTGTCACACCCTGACCTTAGAGAGCCTTTTTTATTCTCTATTTGGTAAGGTCAGGGTGTGACTTGAGTGGGCAAATCTATGTTTCTATTTATCTTTTGGCATAGTATGGTTCCCAATCAGAGGCAGCTGTGTATCGTTGTCTATGATTGGGGATCATACTTGTTTTTGCATAGTTGCTGTCTAGCCCTGAAGAACTTTATGTTCAGTTTTGTACTTTGCTGTTTTGTCGAAGTTCAGTATTAAAAATCATGAACACTTTCCACGCTGCGCTTTGGTCTCCTTCATCCAATAACAAACGTAACAATGTGACTATAAAAATAACTGAGTTATTTAGTTTTTTACCCCAGAGTTGACTTTAAAGAGGACTGAGATCAGTTATTTTAACCTTTCACGAGTATCTACCCCGGGTCCGGGATCACCCCCCACCCCCCCCACACTGAGTAGCATAGCCTAGCATAGCGTCACAATTAAATAGTAGCATCTAAATATCATTAAATCACAAGTCCAAGACACCTAATGAAAGATACAGATCTTGTGAATAAAGCCACCATTTCAGATTTTTAAAATGTTTTACAGGGAAGACAAAATATGTAAATCTATAAGCTAACCACGTTAGCAAAAGACACCACTTTTCTAACTCCATCAGTTTCTTACTCCATCAGGTGCTATCACCAATTCGGCTAAACTAAGATATTGATAGCCACTAACCAAGAAAAAACCTCATCAGATGACAGTCTGATAAAATATTTATGGAATAGGATAGGTTTTGTTAGAAAAATTTGCATATTTCAGGTAGATATCATAGTTTACAATTGCACCCACCGTCACAAATGGACTAGAATAAAGACATAGAGCAACGTGTTTACCTAATTACTAATCATCAAACATTTCGTAAAAATACACAGCATAAACTAATCGAAAGACACAGATCCTGTGAATACAGACAATATTTCAGATTTTCTAAGTGTCTTACAGCGAAAACACAATAAATCGTTATATTAGCATACCACATATGCAAACGTTACCAGAGCATTGATTCAAGCCAAAGAGAGCGATAACGTAAACATCGCCAAAATATATTAATTTTTTCACTAACCTTCTCAGAATTCTTCAGATGACACTCCTGTAACATCACATTACAACATACATACACAGTTTGTTCGAAAATGTGCATATTTAGCCACCAAAATCATGGTTAGACAATGACAAAAGTTGCCCAGCTGGTCAGACAATGTCGTGCGCCATATTAGACAGTGATCTAGTCGTATACATAAATACTCATAAACGTGACTAAAAAATATAGGGTGGACAGCGATTGATAGACAATTTAATTCTTAATACAATCGCTGATTTACATTTTTTAAAATATCCTTACTTTTCAATACAGTTTGCGCCAAGCGAAGCTACGTCTAAAAAGATGGCGTCCTAAGCCACTAACATTTTTCGACAGAAACACGATTTATCATAATAAATTGTTCCTACTTTGAGCTGTTCTTCCATCAGAATCTTGGGCAAAGAATCCTTTTTTGGGTCTAATCGTCTTTTGGTGGAAAGCTGTCCTCTTGCCATGTAGAAATGCCCATTGCCTTCGGCATGAACTGGAACCGTGCCTGGAGATTCACAGTGTCTCAGAAATAAATGTCCCAAAATCGCACTAAACGGATATAAATTGCTATAAAACGGTTTAAATTAACTACCTTATGATGTTTTTAACTCCTATAACGAGTAGAAATATGACCGGAGAAATATAACTGGCTTCACTAGTGCTTGGAAAAACAGTGGTTCGGTATCCTCCGCGCGCATGACGCACCAAGAAAAGAGTTCCTACATACAGGGTTTTTTCATTTATAGTGCCTGTGATTGCGCAATCGACACCATTCAAATCGTCATCACGTAAAGGCATCCAGGGGAAGACGTAAGCAGTGTCCATATACTCATAGGAATAACAGTGGCCTTAAAACTGACTCCAGGACAGGGGCCAAAATTTCTGAAATCTGACTCCATGTCAGGGAAATTGCTGTAGAATGAGTTCTGTTCCACTTAGAGACAAAATTTCAACTCCTATAGAAACTATAGACTGTTTTCTATCCAATAATAATAATAATAATATGCATATTGTACGATCAAGAATTTTGTAGGAAGCCGTTTCAAAAATTACACGATTACCATAAATAGTGACAACAGCACCCCCTAGCCTTAACAGGTTAAATGTTCCTTGTACATGTCAATCAATCATATCTATTTATAAAGCGCTTCTTACGTCAGCTGATGCCACAAAGTGCTACACAGAAACCCAGACTAAAACCCAAACAGCAAGCAATGCAGGTGTAGAAGCAAGATCGCTAGTTAAAATTCCCTAGAAAGGCCAGAACCTAGGAAGAAACCTAGAGAGAAACCAGGCTATGAGGGGTGGCCAGTCTTCTTCTGGCTGTGCCGGGTGGAGATTATAACAGAACATGGCCAAGATGTTCAAATGTTCATAGATGACCAGCAGGGTCAAATAATAATAATCACAGCGGTTGTTGAGGGTGCAACAAACAGGTCAGCACCTCAAGAGTAAATGTCAGTTGGAGTTTCATAGCTGATCATTCAGAGTATCTTTACTGCTGTCTCTAGACAGTTGAAAACAGTAGGTCTGGGACAGGTAGCACGTCCGGTGAACAGGTCAGAGTTCCATAGCCACAAGCAGAACAATTGAAACTGGAGCAGCATCACGGACAGGTGGACAGGGGACAGCAAGGAGTCATCAGGCCAGGTAGTTCTGAGGCATGGTCCTATGGCTCAGGTCCTCCGAGGGAGAGAGAATGAAAGAAAGAAAGAGAGAAAGAGAGAATTAGAGAGAGCATACTTAAATTCACACAGAACACCGGATAAGTAGCCCCGGTGTCCACCGCGCGCCCGACGCATCTGGAAAAGAGTTCCTACCTACACGTGTTTTTGTTTTATAGTGGCTGTGATTGCGCAATCGATACCATTCAAATCGTCATCACGTAAAGGCATCCAGGGGAAGACGTAAGCAGTGTCCGTATCCTGATAGCGTTGACAGTGGCCTTTAAACTGACTCCAGATCAGGGGCCAAAATGTGTGAAATCTGACTCCATGTCAGGGAAATTGCTGTAGAATGAGTTCTGTTCCACTCAGAGACAAAATTCCAACGCCTATAGAAACTAGAGACTGTTTTCTATCCAATAATAGTAATAATATGCATATTGTACGATAAAGAATTTAGTAGGAAGCCGTTTAATCTGTAATGCAATTATGCTAATGAGAAAACAGCTCCCCCTGTAGTCGCAAGAAGTTAGAGGATTATGTGTGAAAACACCCTAACAACTGCACAATAGAAATGTAAAGGCAATGTTCACATGTAAGCGGAGACTGAATTCATGGTAAATGCCGCATATGTTGGCCCAATCGTAAATTACCTTTACATTTCAATCGCACATTAGTGATGAACTTTCTTGCCCTAGGCTGAGCTGAACCCTGTAAAATGGATCCACACTTCAGATTTAGCAACATTTTTACGGGGGCTCATTTGAAGAGGATAAGTTGCAGTATGAAAAGGATGAGTCAATCCTCCCCCAAAGTGGTTTGTTTCATTTAGGGAGGCAGCTCAAGTGCTGTATAAGTTTTGTGATGTCTTTTTAATGGGCTTGTCTTAAATGGCAGTTTCAGGCCACTGTAACCATGACCCAGCTTATTGTCATTAAAGTTATGTGACAGTATACCATACACATGTGATGTCTGTCTCCCACTTCAGCTCTTATGGGGTTCTGCACTGTGTCAGGTCTGCTTTTGATGTGATAATGAATAATGAAGAGAAACTAAAAGATGTTAATGCATGTTATTTTATTACTTATTCTATGTCAGGTCTGCTTTTTATGACGGCCCAATCGGAAATTACTTTTATTTTTCAATCACACTTTATTTTCATTTAATCTTTATTTAACTCGGCAAATCAGTTAAGAAACAATTCTTATTTACAATGACGGCATACCCCTGCCAAAACCTCCCCTAACACAGGATGACGCTGGGCCAAATGTGCGCCAACCTATGGGACTCTCGATCACGGCCGGTTGTGATACAGCGCGGGATCGCACCAGGGTCTGTAGTGACACTTTTAGCATTGCGATGCAGTGCCTTAGAGCGCTGCACCACTCGGGAGCCCTAGCGCTGAATGTTAACTATATGGTTTGAATCCAGACCCTAACATTTCTACAAGGCTGCGTCACAATAGTGAAAATATAAATGGAGCCTACAAACAGCTTTTTTCCTCCTACCCAGCAGTAAATATCTGTGTCATTACGGATGTGAGCTTCAGTGAATAGGGCCTGCTAGAAGAGATCCGAACGAGCAGTTATGCAACCTCGGGTCAGCTGTTCTCCATCCCTTTCGACTGTGAGCTCCTTTGCAACTAATTACATAACAAAGACAAGACTCTTTAATCAGATGTTTACTTCTTTTTACCCTTTCCTCTCCCCATTGCATTTAAAACTAACAAAAAAAACCAGATAGGTGGCATGAAACGTAACTCTGTGGGTCTAATCATTAAGTGTGGCCAAAAAAAGCTGTTTCTGACAATGGAGGCTGGTGTTTGGAGAACGGCTCATAAACTCAGCAAAAAAAGAAATGTCCCATTTTCAGAACCCTGTCTTTCAAAGATATTTCCTTAAAATCCAAATAACTTCAGAGATCATTCATTGTGAAGGGTTTAAACACAGTTTTCCATGCTTGTTCAACGAACCATAAACAATTTATGAACAAGCACATGTGGAACGGCCGTTAAGACACTAACAGCTTACAGACGGTTGGCAATTAAGGTCACTGTTATGAAAATGTTGGACACTAAAGAGGCCTTTCTACTGACTCTGAAAAACACCAAAAGAAAGATGCCCAGGTTCCCTGCTCATCTGTGTGAACGTGCCTTAGGCATGCTGCAAGGAGGCATGAGGACTGCAGATGTGGCCAGGGCAATAAATTGCAATGTCCGTATTGTGAGACGCCTAAGACAGCGCTACAGGGAGACAGGACGGAAAGCTGATTGTCCTCGCAGTGGCTGACCACATGTAACAACACCTGCAAAGGATCGGTTCATCCGAACATCACACCTGCGGGACAGGTACAGGATGGCAACAACTGCCCGAGTTACACCAGGAACGCACAATCCCTCCATCAGTGCTCAGACTGTCCGCAATAGGCTGAGAGAAACTGGACTGAGGGCTTGTAGGCCTGTTGTAAGGCAGGTCCTCGCGATACATCACTGGCAACAGTGTCAACTATGGGCACAAACCCAAAGTCTTTGGACCAGACAGGACTGGCAAAAAGTGCTCTCCACTGACGAGTGGCGGTTTTGTCTCACCAGGGGTGATGGTCGGATTCATGTTTATCGTCGAAGGGATGAGCATTACACCGAGGTGGAGTGTCCGTCATGGTCTGGGGCGGAGTGTCACAGCCTCATCGGACTGAGCTTGTTGTCATTGCAGGCAATCTCAACGCTGTGCGTTACAGGGAAGATATCCTCCTCCCTCATGTGGTACCCTTCCTGCAGGCTCATCCTAACATGACCCTCCAGCATGACAATACCACCAGCCATACTGCTCTTTCTGTGCATGATTTCCAGCAAGACAGGAACGTCAGTGTTCTGCCATGGCCAGCGAAGAGCCCGGATCAAAATCCCATTGAGCACATCTGGGACCTGTTGGATCGGAGTGTGAGGGCTAGGGCCATTCCCCCATAAATATCCAGGAACCTGCAGGTGCCTTGGTGGAAGAGTGGAGTTACATCTCACAGCGAGAACTGACAAATATGGTGCAGTCCATGAGGAGGAGATGCACTGCAGCACTTATTGC
Organism: Salvelinus fontinalis; assembly: GCF_029448725.1. NCBI lineage: Eukaryota > Metazoa > Chordata > Actinopteri > Salmoniformes > Salmonidae > Salvelinus > Salvelinus fontinalis. The sequence goes on along the minus strand of NC_074678.1, from coordinate 53,914,318 downwards.
AGCTGGTGGCCACACCAGATACTGACTATGACTTTTGATTTTGACCCCCTTTTGTTCAGAGACACATTACTCCATTTCTGTTAGTCACATGTCTGTGTAACTTGTTTAAAGTGGCACCAGTCATCACCTCTTCTTCATATTCTTCTCACTCGCTCCTTGCACAAGGTAAATTGTGTTTATTGACTCAAAAATGTACAACTGTGGTTGAAAGTATGGCTCTTTGTTTGTACATTTCGACTTGACGTTGACTGCATTCTGCTAAATATTCCTGATTAAACAGAACAATGTTGTGAACATTTTCTCCATGACCAGCAAGAGAAGGAATTTGTTCCTAAGTGGTAGCTTGTATAGAGTAAAGGGCAGCTAGTTACTTGAGTTACAATTGATTTCTTTCATTCTCTATTTAAGGTACAGACGTCCTGAGCTTCCAGACTATCAACAAGTGTCTACCATAAAAAATAATAGTAGAATGAAAAGGTCAATGAAATAACATGTTACATAATTTAATGTTATGTCATAAAAAGAATAGCTGGTAAACCGGATGTGAAATACATTAAAAAACGTGAAAAAGCATTTTGAGACAGAAAAATAAGTCATACAATATCTTGCATTAACATCTTTTTTCTCGTGACTATTCTGTAGGCTACATTTTTATTTCCACTATTGTGACACAACCTTGGAGAAATATTAGCGGCTGGATTCAATCCGTATCACTGAAGGTCAGCGGTAAAGTGAGATTGAAATGTAACATAAAAAGCAGACCTGACCTAGAGTAAGCCATAGAATAACTTGCATTAACATCTTTTAGTTTCTCTTGACTATTCTTTATCACATCGAAAGCAGACCTGACACAGTGCAGCACCTCATAAGAGCTGAAGTGGGAGACAGACATCACATGCAGATGGTATTGTCATGTGTGCTCCCTCTCCGGCCTCTCGGTCTCCAGACTGCTCGTTATGGTGCTCACCTGTCACCATCGTTACGCGCACCTGCGCATCATCAGACACACCTGGACTCCATCACTTCCCTGATTACCTTCCCCATATAAGTCACTCCCTTTGGTTCTTTCCCCAGGTGTCGTTGTTTCTTTCCAGTGTCATGTCTGTGTGTTGTTTGTGTTTCTTGTTTTGTAGTTAGTTGTGTTTATCTACTAAAACGCTCTCTCCTTTAATTTGCTTCCTGACTTTCAGCGCACTCGTTACAGGTATACTGTCACATAACTTTGATAACGATAAGCTGGGTCATGGTTACAGTGGCCTGAGCCTGCCATTTAACACAAGCTCATAATAAATGCATCACAAAACTTATACAGCACTTGAGCAGCCTCCCTAAATGAAACAGACCACTTTTGGGGAGGATTTGCTCGTCCACTCCCCACCCCCCTTTTTACTCTGCAACTTATCCTCCTCAAATGAGCCCCTGTGAAAATGAGGAAAATCAGAAGTGTGAACCAACTTCCAGGGTTTCAGCTCAGCTTATGGCAGGAAAGTAGGGTGGTTATCCAGGGTAAATTAAACCTCTACCTTGCTCTTACAGTACATGTCCGCTACCATAAGCCATTTGTAAACACCATTAATGAGGCCCAGATTTGAAGGTTCACTAATCCCCTTCTCTTCCCTAATGCTTATCCTATCTTAAAGTCCTGAAGAGGGCAATGAAACCCAAGGTAGTTTATCATGGCGCTCATGTGTTGTTTATTATGCTGATCTTTGCAAAGTGGCATTACCAGGCCGGTTGTGTCATTTCATCCTAGATTAACCAGATTCAATCTGGATGTCTCTGTGTCACAATGGAATTGTGATCCTTTTGCACCAGGGCATTGGTAGCCATGTATAAATTGGCTTGAACCAGAAAACATCCATCACAGTAATGTTCTTAGGAAACTCAGGGTTATCTTGATGATTTCAAACACTGACTACCACAATTGACTTGTTTAATCAAATAGTGTGCTTTGTTTAATTAGCTTGAATGTGTGCACAGAGAAAGGGATCTAGCGATGGGTATGCAAGCAAGCACAAACATATTTTGCCTCAGGACAGAGGGAATTACAAAGCAAATTGCTAAGCACATGCAGAATTTGTTCTCAAAGCACGAACAGACAACACAAGATGACTCTGGAACAAACCAGTACTAATACATCTTGTGTGGCTTTTCCCCTCACCTAAATACAATTGCACAATAGTTTTGTAGACCAAATAATGATATTATACCACTATAACATTATTATGTATGAATATCCACATAGTTTACGTCTTAAAAAATCTGTATCTCAACAGTAACAGGAATGCAACCATGGAAACAAGCAAATCTCCCGAAATAGCAAAACGAATACAGTATCAAAACATTCATGTAACATAAACTATTAAGCCATCATGACGTCGGTAAACACAAAAGTTGCTGTGTTCTGTCTACACGAAAGTGTATAGCTAGTTATGGTTTTGCGCTGTTCGTATGAGTGAGTTTACATTCTCCAGCACCATCTAACTTTATAGCAAACCAAGTGGTTGTCTGTTGTTTTTACTTTGTTCTTTTTCAAATCTCAGATTGGGCAGTCAAAGAACAGTAAGACAACTATTTCATACTTTACGATAAAACGGGTTGGATTCTGGATTCTGGTTGGTTGATATACAAGAATTGTAGGACAACATCTCCCGCAAAATAACATGATGTCTTAATGTCATAATTCCACTGTCCCACAGCCCAGGGAGGAAAATCATCAATTTAATCTCCCTCTGTTAAAAAGCATCTACTGTACACATAATTTTTCTATGCTACTATTTGGTTTGCAACAGTTGGGGGTTGTATAAACCTACCTGTCTGCCTCTACAACCTGTGCAACAATGTATCATTTTACAAATGCTATCTCTCACTTGCCAGCAAAGAGAAGCAAGCACTGGCTGTCACCAACCAGTGCCAGGACCATGGACAGTTCTTCCACTCATGTGCCATCAACGGAAACTTCCCTATTAACATCACCAACTAGCTTGGTTAGTTCGGACTCGCCAACCATAATAGTTATTGCCTATGTAGGCCTACTGGGGGGGGGCGGCAGGTAACCTAGTGGCTAGAGCATTGGGCCAGTAACCGAAAGGTTCCTAGATCAAATCCCAGAGCAGACAAGGCAGCAATCTGTTGTTCTGCCCCTGAACAAGTTATCCCAGTGTTCCTAGGCTGTCATTGTAAAATAAGAATTTGTCTTAACTGACTTGCCAAGTTAAATAAAGGTTAAAAATAAAAATGTATTGGATATTTATTCAGTCATTATTTATTTAGGTCCTTCTCTCTCATCATCATTGAATCTCTGCTAGCTAACTACATGCCAAGGACTTGTTTAGCATAGCAAAGTTGAATGAATAGAATTATTAGAATTAACGACTGGCGAAAATAACTAACCAGCCCGCTTAGGTAGCAGAATCCATAAAAACAATTTACTTTACGTTAAATAATATGTTTATACATATGTTGGCAACCATTTTATGAAAGCCATAATGCGCTCGAACCAGGGAATTATCGTTTGATTATTCCCTGGCTGTATCCCGAACTCGGGCTTCAGAACAGCATTTGCCAGGAGTTGTCACACGATAATTCCCAGGTTCTCAGGCATTATCGCTTAAACATCCTTTAAAGCTCGGCATCATTTTTTAAAATTCATTTGGTTGGTGATTTGGAATAACTGCTTTGTAACTTTCCATGACATTTCTGAGTTTATCCTTTCCAAAGTTAAGCTAATATTGCTGAAGAAGGTTAATTGAGCCTGAACCCTTACACACATAATCCACCTTGGCTTTCCACTCCTATTTGCTTTGCTTAGGGAAGTGAGAAGACAATTTTCTGAAAAGGTCCAACTTCAAATGAGTCCATCATTAGCCTTTCCCATAATTATGGTACCCTCTTGTAACCTGCTATTTAACTCACTGACCTTACTTAATCAAGCCATTAAGTTGACACCGCATTCGGAAATTAAAAACAAAGGGAAAGAATCTTGATTTATCCCTTCACACTGTTAATCATTGTATACCTCATCCTTTGAGTTCCCTCTAACCTTTTTTAAAAACAGATAACTAACAAGACTTGACATGTACTCACACTTCCTGTCCTTCTTATGTTCTCACTTTAAAGCAGGCCCCAATCCAACTTTCAATGCAAACATTGTAGGCTGAGAAAAGGACCATTCACCGAATACAGGGCAAAGTGTTCTGTAGCTCACGTGCCCTCTATCCAAGTGGATTATTCTGTTTTCATGTACAGTACTGCAGCATTGCTTTATCAAGTTCTCAGAGTAACTCACTGCAGTGCCAAATGAGACCAATTACACTCCATCCAATCAATCCCTGCCAGCGACTGAACCTACATCAAACTCATTGATTGAAAACATGGCTCCAGTGAACGTGAGGCGATCAACCCTCAGAATTGCACTCAGCGCCATCGATCTTCTTGCAGCACACACTCTAGGGCAGATGGGATAGATACATAGATAAAGCCTACTGTAACTTCACCTGTCCCATCCACTAGTTTGGAAGTAACTTTCATTTTTGAAAATGTATTAAAAATAAAAAACATACCTTACTTACATAAGACCCTTTGCTATCAGACTTAAAATTGAGCTCAGGTGCATCCTGTTTCCATTGATCATCCTTCATATGTTTCTACAACTTGAATGGAGTACACCTGTGGTAAATTCAACTGATTGGACATGATTTGGAAAGACACACACCTGTCTATATAAGGTCCCACAGTTGACAGTGCATTTAAAAAAAAAAAATGTAAACCAATCCATGGAATTGTCCGTAGAGCTCTGAGACAGGATTTCTGCAGCATTGAAGGTCCCCAAGAACACAATAGCCTCCATCATTCTTAAAAGGAAGAAGGTTGGAACCACCAAGACTCTTCCTAGAGCTGGCCACCCGTCCAAACTGAGCAATCGGGGGAGAAGCGCCTTGGTCAGGGAGGTAAACAAGAACCTGATGGTCACTCTGACAGAGCTCCAGAGTTCCTTTGTGGAGATGGGAGACCCTTGCCGAAAGACAACCATCTGTATAGCACTCAACCAATCAGGACATTATGGTACAGTGGCCAGACGGAAGCCAATCCTCAGCACGACACCCCACTTGGAGTTTGCCAAAAAGCACCTAAAGGACTCTCAGACAATGAGAAACAAGATTATTTGATCTGATGAAACTAAGATTTAACTCTTAGTCAAGCTTCACGTTTGGAGGAAACCTAGCAATTTCCCTACGGTGAAGCATTTTGGTGGCAACATCATGCTTTAGGGATGTTTTTCAGCGGCAGAGACTGGGAGACTAAGCAGGATTAAGGGAAAGATGAATGGAGCAAAGTACAGAGAGATCATTGATGAAAACCTGCTCCATAGCGCAGGAGTGGCTTCGGGACAAGTCGTTGAATGTCCTTGAGCATCCCAGCCAGAGCCCGGAATTGAACCCTCTTGAACATTACTGGAGAGACCTGAAAATAGCTGTGCAGTAACGCTCCCCATCCAACCTGACAGAGCTTGAGAGGATCTGCATTGAAGAATGGGAGAACCTCCCCAAATACAGGTGTGCCAAGCTTATAGTGTTATACTCAAGAAGACTCGGGGCTGTAATCGCTGCCAAAGGTGCTTCAACAAAGTACTCAGTAAAGGGTCTGAATACTGTAAATGCAAATGTGATATTTCAGTTTTTGTTATTGTAATAAATTTGCTAAAATTTCTAAACCTGTTTTGTTTTGTCATTATGGGGTATTGTGTGTAGTTTGATGAGGGGAAAAAAACAATTTAATCAATTTTAGAATAAGGCTGTAATGTAACAAAATGTGGAAAAAGTCAAGGGGTCTGAATACTTTCCGAATGCACTGTAGGAGCTTTTATTGTGAGCGCCCGTCTTTCAAAGCGCCAGCATATCTTCGGTGGAGATGAATCCAGTTTACGATTGGTAAATAGATTACTGCTTGGCATGCTTGTCCATAAGCAGCTTACACTGTAGATACAGCAAGCCATCACTTACTTTAATCTGAGGTGGATGGCAAGGGAAGGGTTAACGTTGTAATCATTTTATGGGGATGAACATAAGTAAGCTGCAATGCAGAGACTATTAAAGAATATGCATGTATAATAGAATTTACATACAGCAATAACATGTCATTGCTTGGCATATTTGTGGTAGGATTTGTTTGATCTTTACACTGTGAATCAAATCAAATTGTATTCGAATACAACAGGTGTAGACCTTTCTTGACTTGCCTAGTTAAATAAAGGTTAAATAAAGCAATAAATACAAAAATATTGTGAAATGCTTACTTACAAGTCCTTAACCAACAATGCAGTTTAAAGAAAAATACCTAAAAAAATAAGAAATAAAAGTAACAAATAATTAAAGGGCAGCAGTAAAATAACAGTAGCGAGGCTATATACAGGGGATACCGGTACAGAGTCAGTGTGCGGGGGAACCAGTTAGTCGAGGTAATTGAGGTAATACTGTACACTGTATGCAAGGTAATTGATTTGAATACTGCTATTGGTGGTGTGTAGTTTGCTTTCATTGTCTTCCGTTTCTCTCAATGCCCAGTTATACTGTGTCTGCATGACTATCTAATATACTCTGGGAGAATTGTCAACCTTGGCACTCAAAAACAATTGTAAGAGCTCTCTGAAACACAGCAATTTCTGCTGTGAGAATTGACTGTGGGAATTGAAAATACTCACCTTTGTTCCTGGTCAAGGACACACAATGCAGTGTGACCGGTATATATTTTTTTAGAAAAATATAAATACACTTTGTAGTGTGCAACTTGCATTCGGGTAGGAAGCGTTGTCCTGGCATCCGCCAAACCCAGATTCGTCAGTCGGACTGCCAGATGGTGAAGCGTGATTCATCACTCCAGAAAACACGTTTCCCCTGCTCCAGAGTCCAATGGCGGCTAGCTTTAAACCACTCCAGCCGACTCTTGGCATTGTGCAAGGTGATCTTAGGCTTGTGTGTGGCTGCTCGGCCATGGAAACGCATTTCATGAATCTCCCGATGAACTGTTCTTGTGCTGACAACTCGGTAGCGAGTGTTGCCAACATAGAACACCCCATATTTACTCGCTACGCGCTTCAGCACTCAGTGGTCCTGTTCTGTGAGCTTGTTTGGCCTACCACTTCACGGCTGAGATGTTGTTGCTCCTAGACGGTTCCAATTCACAATAACAGCACTTACAGTTGACCAGGGCAGCTCTAGAAGGGAAGACATTTTACAAACATACTTGTTGGAAAGGTGGCATCCTATGATGGTGCCACGTTAAAAGTCATTCTACTGACAATGTTTGAATATGGAGATTGCATGGCTTTGTGCTCGATTTTAAACACCTGTCAGGAGCAGGTGTGGATGAAATAGCCGAATCCTCTAATTTGAAGGGGTGTCCATATACCTTTGTACATGTAGTGCATTTATGAGAGAACTAAAAAAGTACATTAGTGGTAAAAGTACATGCCATTGCCCTGTCAAACTAATGATATGTTTGATAAAGGACAAAGCATATATCTGGCATTCTCATAGCCACGATATCTTGACTATTAACAGTATACCTGTATTTACACGTTAGCACATCACCTTACGGTTTCCTCGTGATAACAGTGCATCTGTGATCGTAAACTGGATGGCTGATGTTACATCACACGGGTGTGAGCAATAAAGGGGCATCTGTAATAGATGTTCCTCTGATCTACATGCCATATATCTGTGCAGTAAACTGACTCTGCGATATTAGATCCACTGTCAAACAAGAATTGCAGAACTTCCTGGCTGAGTGTCCATGGGCCATTATCTGCTTTAAATGCACTTCCAAACTCTCTCTGTTGTGAGCAGGGTGGGGTTGGGTAAACCTATGCCAGGGATGATCACAGGATTGGAAGTCATTTTCCTTCAAATCTGAGCCAAGCATTCCACCAAAGTGGCCGAAAATACCCAGCTGACCACGGGCTCCTTTAAATTGGGCAACTGCGTCAATAAAAGGGAGGATCATTTGATTAAAAGATGTCGAAATGTCAGAAAGCATGTTGATAACATGTTGTAATGGACACGTGGCAATCCAATCAGACCAAAATTGTCTCTAATGACAGGTAGCAAAATGTAGGGTAAGTGGTGTCAGATAAATGTGCTTTATTAATCCCCACCTAAGCCAAAGTAAACCCATGTTTTAAATAAAATAAGAATAATCTCCTGAAATTGTGCAAATCTTTTCTGTTGCATTTAAGCCTCCCTGTAGTCTAACTGTCAAAAAATGAAAAACGAAAGAACTGAGGGAGTACATTGTTTTAGGATATGTTTCTTTTACTGTGCCTCAAGCTTTATGTAAAATACAATTGTACTACATTCATAATTTCTACAATCATGTATCAGAACACAATGAGAGAGTTGTCCAGGCCATTCTCATTGGTTAGTTCTTTTCATTAAATAAATGAAGGAATCAAGTCAATGTGGCCAATCATCACCAGCTCTTTCACACTAAGCATACTTACAGTATGTTACAGTCAGACAGTTTCCCTTATTTAACATCTGGAAACCGGGTTAAATGTTTTCTATTTCATTCCATGCCAAGATTGGCATGTTTCCAAGCGTGGTTAATTTGGGATATTAATATCTATGTCTTTTCACTCATGTGTAAACCCAGCCATTTTAATCAGTTTAGATTTTCATTGCTTGCATTTAAGAGTAATGTCGTGGAAGGTGAAAAAAATGTCACATCCACCCTGCTGCATACTTTCAAAGAGATTTCACCACTGATACAATGACTAAATATATCTTGGGGCTTGTGAAAAAACAGATCTGTGCCATTTTCTGACTAGAAGTCATACAAAGTGAACCTTCGCCTTTTTTAAGGGCAAATCTTTGACCAAACCAGTGTGGAATACAGGAATTAAAACACTCCTTGTACAGTACAGCCTCAAACAATGCACCTTGATTCCTAAATAATATGTAAAGAACTATCCAAAAGATAAATTAATTTGGGGGATGGAGACAATCTATCTTCTTTGGCCCACTGAACTTTTTAACCAAAGTCTGCACTCTTGCTTTTACAAATAAAGGGCCGTAACACTCAGCCTCACTGAGAATGACCGTTGTGCCTGGCTTGAATAGTGGCCGTGGTCATTAGTCATCTCTGTGGGATTTATGTCCCAAAGGGACCCATATACAGTATCTAACGTGGTTGAACCGTGCTTCTATGTCTAGAGGAGTGGGGGGCTTACGCCGTAGGTTATTTACACTGAGTATATCAAACGTTAGGAACGCCTTCCTAATATTGAGTTGAACCCCTCCCTTTTGCCATCAGTACAGCCTCAATTCGTCAGGGCTTGGCCTCTACAAGGTGTTGAAAACGTTACACAGGGATGCTGGACCATGTTGACTCCAATGCTTTCCACAGTTGTGTCAAGTTGGCTGGATGTCCTTTGGGTAGTGGACCATTCTTGTTACACACAGGAAACTGTTGAGCATGAAAAACACAGCAGCATTGCAGTTTTTGACAGAAACTGGTGCGCCTGGCACCTACTACCGACTGGCGGCTGGTGGCACCTTGATTGGGGAGGACGGGCTCATAGTAATGCCTGGAATGGAATCAATGGAATGGCATCAAACACATCAAAACATGCTTTCCATGTGGTTGATGCATTCCATTTACTCCATTCCAGCCATTATAATGAGCCGTCCCCCCCGTTCAAAGGGACGTAAATCTTTTGTATTTGCTCTCTGAATGGCACACATACACAACCCATGTATCAATTGTATCAAGGCTTACAAATCCTTCTTTAACCTGTCCCCTCCCCTTCATCTACACTGATTGAAGTGGGATTTAACAAGTGACATCAATAAGGGATCATAGCTTTCACCTGGACTCACCTGGTCAGTCTATGTCATGGAAAGAGCAGGTATTCTTAATGTTTTGTATACTCAGTGTATATTAGACAATAATTATATTTTGCCTAGTAACAATAATTATAGTCATGGACTGTTTTACATCTCCAAAGTCATGAAATAAGGTATGTCTATATTACATAAGGAGAACATGCTAAACAATCACCCTGTCCAGACATCTAACTTCCAAACCAGTATGACATAGTTGTTTTTTTTCCTGCTGGGGTTCTAATTCTCATTACCTTCCTCTGAGCCATTCATCTCATTTCTACTGGCATATGGATAATGAAAAAGTAACTCAATTAATCTTATCACAAACATGCAGGAGATCTGGCAATGTGAAACTGGCAACCTTCTCAGGAAATAATGCCAGGTGAAAGAGGATCAAGAAAAATTGTGGACAATGACACTGGTTGCTTGAATGTCGAAGATTAGTCGGCTGGCAAAATTAAAATTTAAAAAGAAGAAGGTATGCGGTCAGAGACTAACTTTTTCTTTGTCTTTTTCCAATATTTCCATTTTGGAACGAAGAAGCACATGGCAAAAAAGAAGGGTTAGATTGAAATACAGTGTAATTAAAACGAAGCACAGTCTCTTACTCAGTCTATCTCTGTAAACTGAAACACAAACACAAAGCCAGTACCACATCCTAAGCATAACATGAAAATTCAAAAGAGTTAACTTGATGACATGAGTGGGTCTGACACGCAACATAATAAAAATGTGATGAATTTGATTCAATTGATCATTTTTTCTTGCGCATCATAGTGCACTGTTAAGAACACTGGCTGCTAACCTTTGTCCCTTCCGAGTGACACAGCAGCTCAGCTTCAACGGTATGACAGGGTACCATTCTTCCCTTTCATAAATTGATGGTATCGCCTCCTTTTTCCTTAATTATTGACCAGATTTCTGTTCATTAGCCACAAAATGGCCCAAAAAATTACTGAAACAAATGACTACCTAAACTTTTCCAATGAGAAATGGTTATTGTCATTTTCTGTTGCAAAGCGTTTAAAACATAGTTTCTGTAGTGTGCCCTAACGAACACATCCCAGGCTTCGTTTATTCTTACCCATAAATCCATTCTGACTTTGTCGTGCGTCTTTTTTCGGCTTCTCCTGAGAGGCACTGGCAGAGGCCCAGGCCTTGCAGCGAGATCACCCACTCAGAGAGTAGTGCCACCAGCCAGATGGCCCTGTCCCTTTGATGGCAGAGCGTCTTAGTAGAATTGTGAGCTTCCATCGACAAGGCCGTGACTGATTAAGACGCTGAACATTTGGGGTTTTGCGGAACAGCCCCTGATTCAATCGAGTTAACATGTATACTATTTTTCTTGCGGAACACAAAACTTTTCAGTCCAATGCCTCATATTCACGTGAGAGAGATGTCTGTTTGAAACTTTAACGAGCTCTGGTGACTATGCCTTTAAATTTATTACAGTGTTCATTGGATACATGCTATATAATTTACTGTAATTATACGTAATATTTTATAGGAGATGTATTACTTTCCGCACAGCTATTGGAGGAAATAGAGGCTATGGAATTTAATTCAAGCAACATTGGAGGAGTTCTGGCCTCTCATGAAAAACCACATCAGTTTTCTGTATATACTTAGCTTCAACTTACATTACAATGACATCAGTAGATCTCAGTGTTAGAGGTTTTACCATTTGGCAAAAGCTGCACTTTATAAAATGTCTACCAGTCATCTAGAGGTAATGCACACTATGGAGACCCAGATGTATTGTGTTGTGTATCTGACATGCAAAGATCAAAATAATTTATTTGTTTCTCTGAATTGTGGCATTTCACATTCTTTCAGGACTCTTGATCCAACCAAAGCAGATTATATTGAAACCAAAATTAATCTGTTTCGCCTACAAAGATTTGGAACAAATCAGTTGATTCCATGTGGAGAACTTGGAGTTGGGGTCAGTAAAGCTTCCTAACCAATGCTTTACTCTGAAGACTCATGTTTTACTCTAAAAACCCAGACATATTTAGTTATATTGAAAGCACAGGCTATGTTATTGTATCCTAATAATATAACCCTTCAGTACAAATCTAAATTTATGATCCGCATCCATTTTGTTATCTTTACAAAATCCATTTCTAAATACAACCACCACCACGCAAGGTGTGATTGTAATATGGATGTATATAATTGCTCCCAGAAAAGCTATATATATATATTAATGAAGATCTGTTTAAATAGAGAAAGAAGAAAATCTCTCTGCTGATTGTTTTTAAACTCTTGGGAAAAGCTGAAAGTTTCCTAAGAGGAATGTAGCCTTCTCCTAATCACATTGTGGTTTGCTAAGAGGATTTCAATGTTTACAGTGACAAGAGTCATCAAAAAATGTTGATTACAAGACGAGCATCCACAAAATCCTTGTGTCTCTCTGTCACTTGCCACTGAAGATCTCTTTCAGATTCGATTTGTTAGCAAAAAGGACACTCCAAAAATATGCATTGCATTATTACCGATCTATCCCTAATTCGCTTGATTGCAGATGGAACAAACCCAAGGCTTTTCCACACAACCCCTGCATGCTGACAGGAAAACCATGCTAAACATCAACATGCACATAGCTAGCAATCTGGTAATCTTTTACATCATTTTGCCCACTGATATCATAACTGTATGGAAGGCTAACAATTAGGAAGACAAATGAACAAAGCAAACATCACATCAACTGGCCTGAGGACACATCCAAAAAAAGAGGAAACGCTAGGCTTGTTAAGTCTGGTTGTCTTTTGGGCTTGATTGTCTTTTGAAAATCTTGGGACAGTATTTAAGATGAAAGGCGGTAGTGAAAATGTTTACTTGTTTCTTTACAGGGTATGAAATAAGATACAACGACCTCTGTTACACCTACCTGCCTGCCTACATGCATACATACGATATATACTGTGCATACATACATACAGTACATATGCTTGCCCTGGGGCTCTATTAAATATAATCATTCACATAGCGGTTGTTTTGGCAGTGTCGGATGTGGAACTGTGTTAGAGCTGTCAAATCCACAAGCGGCTCCTGGCATTTATACCTAAAGCGGACATTGCCATTATCTGCACGGTGTCGCATTAAGGGAAGTCCCATGCAGCCTTGTTTACAAGTTCGAACACTCGGAGGTGAGATGAAATCTACACCTCGATTAGCCTGCTAGAACACGTCATTATTTCATTTAATGATTCTCAATTTGAACTTCATTATTTCTATGTAGCCTTCACTCTGTTGTTCTGAACCTTTAAAGCAAGAGGGACGGGTGTGGGTCCGTGACAACGCTCAAGGGCAGCACCAATACAGTTTATCCTCTGACACCCCCAAAACATCAACCTCAGTGTTGGCTGTCGCCGGTTAACACTTGATCTGATTGAATCTAGGCCCACAATTCGTAACGTTCTGCAGTATAATGAAGGACTTCCATTATGTTTTATCATTGATAAACAGTGTACAAAGCATTAAGGACACCTTCCTAATATTGAGTTGCACCCCGTTTTGCCCTCAGAACAGCCTCACTTTGTTGGGGCAAGGTGTCGAAAGCGTTCCACAGGGGTGCAGGCCCATGTTGACTCCAATGCTTCCCACAGTTGTGTCAAGTTGGCTGGATGTCCTTTGGGTGGTGGACCATTCTTGATACACACGGAAACTGTTGAACCTGAAAAACAGCAGCGTTGCCGTTCTTGACACACTCAAACCGGTGCACCTGGCACCTACTCTGTTTTGCCCATTCACTCTCTGATTGGCACAGATACACAATCCATGTCTCAATTGTCTCAAGGTTTAAAAATCCTTATTTAACCTGTATCCTCCCCTTCATCTACCCTGATTGAAGTGGATTTAATAGGTGACATCAATAGGGGATCATATCTTTCACCTGGAGCTACCGGGTCAGTCTATGTCATGGAAAGAGCAGGTATTCCTAATGTTTTGAACACTCAGTCTAAATAAAAACATGTATGATGTGTAACTATTTGTCATTTTAAACCTTTTTTTCATGGTTGCAAAGGTGAGGGATGTAAATGCCACCCCAACTGGTTCTAACAATGAGAATCATGCATGAGACGTGGAGATAAAAAAAATATATAAAAAATTCAGACATTTAAGTAATGGAGGAAAATCATTAGAATCTGTATTAAATTGAGTGAAATGGTCTGTAACAGTTTAAGTTATGCCTTGGCACTCTGCAAAATTAATGAAACATTCCTCAAATAAAGAAGAAATTAAAAACCACCCTGACACATATTTGACAATATAATGGGTTCCATTAGAGAAAATGATTTGTAATTTTCAATTTAGGCAGTTGCAATTCTCTGTGGAGACACTTCAATAACAATTGCAACAAGATATTCCTTAATGCATGAGTGGAATCCCATTCTCCAAATGGAATATAAAGCAGTTAGACAGAACGCCTGAGTACACTGGTTGCAGTTTGTGGTGGCAGACACTCCTTCTTATATCTCAACATTTATGGGTCACTTCCTGATTAACTTCCCTCGTCATTAATGATCCCTTCATCTTAAATATAATTTAAAGACTTTGACAGTGTGTGTGACCATTTCAAACGCGTTAGTCGGGATTGTCAGTATTGAAATGGACTGCTTTCATGGTATACTCTGAGCAAAAGGCATGCCATAGCCTACAATCAGAGCTCTATGCAAGGATTTCAGGTACAAAAAGTGACAGGAAGAGAGAGAGAGTGAGAGAAAGAGAGATGGTATTTTTGGCTACTGGACGTGAGCCCAGATATTTCGATCCACTGCCTAATGGGAGATCAGGATGAGACCCATCAAGGTCTTGTCATTTTGCCGAGCTTTTCATCAGGATAATGGCACTGCACTGTGGGGTGAATCATATACCCTTCGATATGGAATAGTTTGATATCAATTCAAACCATGCCATATTGAGAATAATATGCAACTGTGGACAGACTTGCTGTTGCCAACAGGTTAAAGGCTCAGCATAAGCCAGAGCTGTCATTATGGATTCGCAAAGCACTGATAAACATAGCCATGCGAAATCCCTACCCTTCATCAAAATCCTATTGATTTTATATCGTAAACTCTTAAACTGCTGCATCATTAAAATTCCTCTGCACCGTTCAGTGCTTTCTAAGCGTCTCGCCATCCCTGTAACGTATTGCTTTCATTCACATACATTCTTCCATATGTTGGATATGCCTGCTTTTATTTCCAGCGGCATTTAAAGAAAATCCGGCAGCCGCACACTCCCTTCCATCATAGCCAGGAAGAGAGGGGTGAAATTAGCTCAATGACTGACCCACTTCACTGGTGAGGTGTCGAACTGCCCCTGTCACTTTGCTTCCTTCCACAAGCAGCCCCCATCTGGCAGGACAACTCATATACCCTCAAATTGGAATGTTGCTTCTGCTTCCAACTCGAGGAGAAAGAATCAACCATTGTTCAAGTATTGACTTCAATACTTTCACTGGAAATAATTGCTTCCCAAGATGATATGTGCAGATGTAAATAAATTATGTTTTTGTTTGACAAAAGTTAGGACTCTTTGAATTGTACTATCGGCAAGATATCCATTGATTGATACAAGTTCTTTGTACTGTTTCATATTTCATGGAAATGTATATTTAAATGAAAGCCTAATCTTACTCGATGAATTAGGAGCACATTTCTGTTAATACATCACTCCGTTTCATGAATGTTGGAAAAATGTCCCTTAGTAATTTAATGAAATGTATGGCTATTAGTCAAAAAGCTACAATTTATTGTTCCAACTATCTTCTCTAGGATTCTAATAAATATTGAAAACTGACATTTTCTGCCTCAATCTCTTTTTTAGTGTAACTAATATGGATACAGAGATATTCACACTCACAAGTAAACCCAATAAAAGGAAAAGTAATAAAGAAGACACATAACCTAACATTAAGTTATTTAATTCCCAGTCTCACAATGCCAATCAAAAGTTCCTCTCCACTCCAACTCTTTAGCTCTTTTCGGACGGGATTCTTTTTTTCTAATGGAGGTCCAGTAATCAAATCAAATCAAAGTTTATTTGTCACGTGCGCCAAATACAACAGGTGTAGACCTTACAGTGAAATGCTTACTTACAGGCCCTAACCAACAGTGCAATTTTTAAGTAAATAAATAGGTATTAGGTGAACAATAGATAAGGAAATAAACAACAACAGTAAAAAGACAGTGAATAATAACAGTAGCGAGGCTATATACATTAGCGAGGCTATAACAGTAGTGAGGCTATAACAGTAGTGAGGTTATATACAGACACCGGCTAGTCGGGCTGATTGAGGTAGTATGTACATGTAGGTATGGTTAAAGGGACTATGCATATACGATAAACAGAGAGTAGCAGTAGCGTAAAAGCAGGGTTGGCGGGTGGCGGAACACAATGCAGGTAGCCAATGTGCTGGGGCACCGGTTAGTCGGGATAATTGAGATAGTATGTACGTGAAAGAATAGTTAGTGACTACGCATATATGGTAAACAGAGAGTAGCAGCAGTGTAAAGAAGGGTTGGGGGGATACAATGCAAATAGTCCATTTGATTACCTGTTCAGGAGTCTTATGGCTTGGGGGTAAAAGCTGTTGAGAAGCCTTTTGGTCCTAGACTTGCCGCTCCGGTACTGCTTACCATGCGGTAGTAGAGAGAACAGTCTATGACTGGTGTGGGTGGGGTCTCTGATCATTTTTAGGACCTTCCTCTGACACCGCCTGGTGTAGAAGTCCTGGATGGCAGGCAGCTTAGCCCCAGTCATGTACTGGGCCGTACTGTAACTATTACCAGAGCAGTTCGATCGTTCTAATCCCGTGCTGATCGGCCATGCCAGTGATTTTTACTGGGCATGAGAGTCAGAATTCCAGCAACCTCCCTGGTCCTCTGATGTTTCTAGTCCCGTCCGAATTGAGATCTCAGTGTTTCACGCAAATTACAAACATTTTGCACCGTAAAATCTTTCATTTCTTAAGTCATTTCCGAGTGTATAATGCGTTGTGCAAAGAAATTGCACCTGACCATAACAAATAATGGAAGCGCTTGAGGCTTTTTCTAGGCATGGATACTTTATCTAGTCATGGACCCCCTTGCATCAACTTCTGCCGTCATCTCGTGGAGACCAATAAGAAGAAAAAGAAAGATCAAATCAATCAGAAGACCCAGGTCTTACAAGTTTCTGAGATGGGCCACCTTCATAGCTGCTTCAGGTAAGTCTGTTCTACTCTCAATATATACAATTTTGATAGATGTGATGCCACTTTGCTTATTTTGATGAATTTAGTCATACTATTTCATCCTTCCGCAAGATATAGTCCCAACACAAATCTAGGGTTGCTACCCAAGCCGTCTGGTCGTTCAGTCTTTTAGTTATGTATCTATGGACGTGACCCAGTTGTTCATTCTAAATGTTCCATTGCCGTACTGTCTGGCAACGTTCTTATCCCTTGCTTGCTAGCTAGCCAACTACGGCTAACTGCCTTTGCATTGGTTTAAGCTGTTTTCTAGAGACATTCATTTTGATACATCCATAACAAGGAGCTAATGAGGCGCGATTTTGCCTGGCATAGAACATTTGCTCTCTCATCAGGACACTGTTGCCAACAACACAGCTAACACAAACACTTCAAAGTGAAGCTGGAAACTACGCACTAGCTGCACTTCGTCTCGTTTTTACCTTTTCACTATTGACATTTCTTTGTTTATTTCCATAAAAATGATGCCAGCTGATTTATGATTTTGACAGGTTGAGAAACTCTGCCTGCCTGTCTGTCTCGTCCCTACTCCCGACACTTTCACTACTATGGGACAGCTGGAGATCAAATCTGAATATTGAAACAATGTTGGAAATGTCGGAAAGACAGACAGCAAGGTGTATACAAAAGTCCACTGTTGAAAACGAAAATGTTAATCTAAAAGAAATGTGAGACAATGTCTAGTGGAGATCAAGTTTATAAATGGCTTGGCTGGGATGATGAGAGTGGATTGCGCAGTCAGATGGAACAGAGTAAATAGGCATTTTAACGTCATAGATTTAGCCGCTGGTAACTTGTGGAATAGACACTGTCTGGAATACGCTTTTAACCAATCAGCATTCAGGATTAGACCCACCTTTTTTCAATAAACAATAATAACCCACATTTTTACTCCAATGTGTAGGCCTAGCCTACAAATGACAAGAATGTAAACAAGCCATGGCTTTGACATTTGAAAGTGTTAAATCCAATATGTTCTCATGGGGTACACTATGGTACTTGAATGTAATATGGTACTGTACTCGGATGCAATATGTTTCTGTGTGGTAGGCCTAAAAAATACCGTAGTACGTGAATGCAATATGGTATTGTGTGGTATAATATGGTGCTTTGAGATAACACTAATGAAAATAATTATTATTATTAATGTTATTGCTGCTAGTTCACTTGCATTTAACAGGTCTGGATTAGGGGTGTTTCTAGACAGAACCATTATTGATAATGAGACCTTTCTCTGCATTCTCTTTTTTTAACAGGAGCGGAGAAGCATGTTCTGGGAAACTGACATCCTACAAAACTTTGAATAAATTGATTGGTACCTTAATTCCAGAATGCCACAAGCAGCTTTCCAAAATCTATGTGACCAGCTCCGCGTGCACATAAACCCCAAACCACTGTGATGAAAGCCCCAGTGCCCCTGGAGAAAAGAGTAGCGGTTACTCTGTACAAGCTGGCAAGCAATGTTGATTTCCATGACGTGGCCAACCTGTTTAGAATTGGAGTGAGCACTGGATGGGACATCTTCTGCGAGGTGTGTGAGGAACTCTGCAAATTGAAGGGAGTGCTCATCAGAAAACCCAAAATCCTCCCTGAAGTCAAGGCCGTCATTGTGGGATTTGAGAGGAAAACTGGATTTCCACTCATATACCTATTGTAGCTCCATCAACCTACCATACCGACTACCACAACCATAATGGCTGGTACAGTGTGCTGCTGCAAGGGCTAGTGGATCACACCCACAAGTTCATAGACTTTGACGCCGGTTGGCCACCGAAGTGCCATGATGGTTTTGTTTTTGAGAGTTCTGATCTGTGCCAAAAGCTGGAGAATGGCACTTTCTTCCCCCAACTGAACAACAACATACAAAGTGTTGACACACAGCATATGGTCTCACAAGGGGTCTGAGGATCTCATCTCGGTACCTATTGGCAGTCAGGCTACCTCTGGCGAGCACATGGAGGGCTGTGCGGCCCCACAAAGAAATACCACCCCACACCATGACTGACCCATCGCCAAACCGGTCATGCTGGAGGATGTTGCAGGCAGCAGAACGTTCTCCACGGCGTCTCCAGACTCTGTCACGTCTGTCACGTGCTCATGTGCTCAGTCTGAACCTGCTTTCATCTGTGAAGAGCACAGGGCGCCAGTGGCGAATCTTGGTGTTCTCTGGCAAATGCCAAACGTCCTGCACGGTGTTGGGCTGTAAGCACAACCCCCACCTGTGGACGTCGGGCCCTCATACCACCCTCATGGAGTCTGTTTCTGACCGTTTGAGCAGACACATGCACATTTGTGGCCTGCTGGAGGTCATTTTGCAGGGCTCTGGCAGTGCACCTCCTTGCACAAAGGCGGAGGTAGCGGTCCTGCTGCTGGGTTGTTGCCCTCCTACGGCCTCCTCCACGTCTCCTGATGTACTGTCCTGTCTCCTGGTAGCGCCTCCATGCTCTGGACACTACGGTGACAGACACAGCAAACCTTTTTGCCACAGCTCGCATTGATGTGCCATCCTGGATGAACTGCACTACCTGAGCCACTTGTGTGGGTTGTAGACTCCGTCTCATGCTACCACTAGAGTGAGAGTACCGCCAGCATTCAAAAGTGACCAAAACATCAGCCAGGAAGCATAGGAACTGAGAAGTGGTCTGTGGTCACCACCTGCAGAATCACTCCTTTTTTGGGGGTGTCTTGCTAATTGCCTATAATTTCCACCTTTTGTCTATTCCATTTGCACAACAGCATGTGAAATTTATTGTCAATCAGTGTTGCTTCCTAATTGGACAGTTTGATTTCACAGAAGTGTGATTGACTTGGAGTTACATTGTGTTGTTTAAGTGTTCCCTTTATTTTTTTGAGCAGTGTATTTAGAAAAAATATTTTTAGAATTTCGCGCTCTGCCTTTTCAGTGGAATGTGGGAGGAGTGGCGCTAGAGGAACCCCTGTCCTAGACAGGTTAAATCAAATGAGAGAGAACTCTCCCTTTGGTCTCTAGTATCAAGATTGGAATGTCTTTGTTACAGGGAAATTGTGCCTCCCCAAAACTATATTTCTATAACAGGAATGTTAGGAATGGCCAGTGGGGACCTAAAGAATAATTCTTTCACATTGTTTATTATTTTGTGATGTTATTACAAACTGTATGAACCAAATACTGTAAGTTAGGAAGGAAACACATTCTAGCTTTCAAGTCTCCATCCCCATACAACTATCAGTATGATGTTAATACAATTTGAAGAACAATGAAAATATTTTTGTTAAGATATAAATATGATTTTGGTTTTCTAATGAGATAATGTTTTTTCATGTCTATTGCACATTAACTAAGCCACGCCCCTAATGAGGTCAGAAGAGCTTGTCAGTGTGATGAAACCGCCTTTCCGACCAGAGTGCTTAAAAGGGCTTGCTAAGAATTAACATTTCAGACCAGCAGACGGACAGCGTGAGCTGAACGTTACGAATGGTTGAAACTAACAGACCAGTACATTGCCGGGTTGCTACTGGTGTGTAAAGTGGTCGGGAGCTGAAACGTGAATAATCAACCAAAGATCAAACCAGCAGACGTGAAGCCTTGGCTACACATTATGAGGTGAGAAGATAACCTCACCTATCAGAGCAGAAAGCGCACAGCTGTAGCTACTCGTTGAAATGGTTGAAACTCAACACGAGGTGAAGAAGATAAAGGCTAGACCACAACATTTGACAGTCTGCAGCTGTGCATGTAAAGGGATCTAGCACTTGAATATCTACCCAAGAAAGAAAAGAGAAATTCCCATCTCAGAGAATCATTGGTGCATCTGAAGAAACATCCACTACAAGCCGGAACAACACAGAAGGAAATTGTGACCTCTGGTGGACAACCAGAGCCTATCACCCATCAAGCCACTTCTCATAGAACAGGCCTGGGTAATTATTTTCCATGGAGGGCCACACTTGAATATATTTTTGCCATCGGCCAGAATCATAGTACAGGATTATACATCATGTGTATGACTGTGTTGACAAATCTATCTACTGTAAATCACGTCCAGATATGCTACTTATTTTACTTTTTTAAACAATTTAAACTTCTGACCCACTGGGAATGTGATCAAAGAAATAAAAGCTGAAAGAAATCATTCTCTCTAATATTATTTTGATGTTTCACATTCTTAAAGTTAAGTGGTGATCCTGACTGACCTAGACAGAGAATTTTTCCTGGGATTAAATTTTAGGAATTGTGAGAAACTGAGTTTAAATGTATTTGGCTAAGGTGTATGTAAACTTCCGACTTCAACTGTACCTAACAAAAGGAGAACATGGATGTGGTTTATTTCTGTGTATGTTAACTTGGGTCAAACGTTTTGGGTAGCCTTCCACAAGCTTCCCAAATAAGTTGGGTACATTTTGGCCCATTCCTCCTGACAGAGCTGGTGTAACTGAGTCAGGCTTGTAGGCCTCCTTGCTCGCCCACGCTTTTTCAGTTCTGCCCACACATTTTCTATGGGATTGATGTCAGGGCTTTGTGATAGCCACTCCAATACCTTGACTTTGTTGTCCTTAAGCCATTTTGCCACAACTTTGGAAGTATGCTTGGGGTCATTGTCCATTTGGAAGACCCATTTGCGACCAAGCTTTAACTTCCTGACTGGTGTCTTGAGATGTTGCTTCAATATATCCACATCATTTTCCTCCCTCATGATGCCAGCTATTTTGTGAAGTGCACCAGTCACTCCTGCAGCAAAGCACCCCCACAACATGATGCTGCCACCCCCATGCTTCAAGGTTGGGATGGTGTTCTTCGGCTTGCAAGCCTCCCCCTTTTTCCTCCAAACATAACGATTGTCATTATGGCCAAACAGTTCTATTTTTGTTTCATCAGGCCAGAGGACATTTCACCAAAAAGGACGATCTTTGTCCCCATATGCAGCTGCAAACCTTAGTCTCGCTTTTTTTATGGCGGTTTTGGAGCAGTGGCTTCTTCCTTGCTGAGAGGCCTTTCAGGTTATGTCCATATAGGACTCGTTTTACTGTGGATATAGACACTTTTGTACCTGTTTCCTCCAGCATCTTCACAAGGTCCTTTGCTGTTGTTCTGGGATTGATTTTCACTTTTCGCACCAAAGTACGTTCATCTCTAGGAGACAGAAAGCGTCTCCTTCCTTAGTGGTGTGACGGCTGTATGGTCCCATGTGTTTATACCTGCGTACTATTGTTTGAACAGATGCGTGTGGTACCTTCAGGCACTTGGAAATTCCTCCCAAGGATGAACCAGACTTGTGGAGGTCTACAATACTTTTTCTGAGGTCTTGGCTGATTTCTTCTGCACAGAGGCAGAAATTCCTCCCAAGGATGAACCAGACTTGTGGAGGTCTACAATAATTTTTCTGAGGTCTTGGCTGATTTCTTCTGCAAAGAGGCACTGAGTTTGAAGGTAGGCCTTGAAATACATCCACAGGTACACCTCCAACTGACTCAAATGATGTCAATTAGCCTATCAGAAGCTTCTAAAGCCATGACATTTTCTGGAAATTACCAAGCTGTTTAAAGGCAAAGGCAATTTAGTGTATATAAACTTCTGACCCACTGGAATTGTGATACAGTGAAATAATCTATCTGTAAACAATTGTTAGAAAAATAACTTGTGTCATGCACAAAGTAGATGTTTGTTAACAACACATTTGTGGAGTGGTTGAAAAATTAGTTTTAATGACTCCAACCGAAGTGTATGTAAAGTTCAGACTTCAACTGTATATTTGGGGGGGGTGGGGTTATTTTAAGAACAAATTCTTATATACAATGACGGCCTACACCGGCCAAACCCGGACGACACTGGGACAATTGTGCGCTGCCCTATGGGACTTCCAATCACGGCCTGTTGTGATACAGCCTGGATTCAAACCAGGATGTCTGTAGTGACGCTTCTAGCACTGAGATGCAGTGCCTTAGGGCCACTCGGGAGCCGGGCCACTCGCTGGGCCACTCGGGATCCCCCAAAATTGCATGGCCTCTAAAGGCACATTTAAAAGTGTCCCATACAATAAGGGGATCTCTACCCTATTAACACTTTTCAGACAAGAAAGTAGTCAAGACGACGAACTTGATTGAGCCTCCGTCATATATCACTAGCTCAGGATTTTTAAGCCTCCTTATCCACTAGTTCCAGTACATTCGTGATATTTGTGATTTCCTTAAGTGCATGAGGGTGGTAGTTTGTGGTGTAATTTCCTTTACAGTCCATTGAGGTATATAAAACTGTATCTCCAAGCATAATAGAGTCTTGTATTGCTTGTAGGTTTGATAAATTACTGTAAATATTTTCAAAGAAGCGTGGATTATCCTTATTTGGACCTTATAGCTTAATGAGCCAAAACTGTTTCTTAAAGTTCTCAGAACAATTTGAGAACATTACATTAAGTAGAACCATGAGGAAACCTGTAGGAAACGTTATGAGGAAGTACTGAAAAATCCCACAGAAGAATGTTTCTTAACTTTCTCTGAACTATTTTAGAATCTTCCCAATGTTAAAGCAGTTGGAGAACGTTTATACAACATTAGCAATTTACCTCGGGTGGCCAGGTGGATCTAGTTTAGGAAATGCCATTGGTTTGTTGAGAATGCCATTGGTTTGACAGGCTGAATGCGGAATTGGTTACAGGAAATGATTACGGCCACCTGGTAAAGTTAGCATAGGGCTGAATGTGCCAGGTTATGTAATGGGAACCGCTAACCTGTTGGCTTATCACGTGCAACTATGTCAACGATTTCAATTGGCTGATGCTTAAACTTAAACTGAAACGTAAACGAAGGTTCGCAAGTATAGCCACGGCATGTTAAGTACTGCAAGGTACGTCCTGATAATGATCACATCTCCTCATTGCTGGGAAAAGTTGTTTGCATGGTCCCTGAACTTACAGTAGCACTTTATTTGAAGAGTTTATAAATTGTTTATCATTGCTGTAAGAAAAAAGTGGTAGGGAATGTCTGTTTTATATAAAAAGTATATCTGCATTTGGTAAATCATTTTTTGTACTTGAATATACACTGCTCAAAAAATAAAGGGAACACTTAAACAACACAATGTAACTCCAAGTCAATCACACTTCTGTGAAATCAAACTGTCCACTTAGGAAGCAACACTGATTGACAATAAATTTCACATGCTGTTGTGCAAATGGAATAGACAAAAGGTGGAAATTATAGGCAATTAGCAAGACACCCCCAAAAAAGGAGTGATTCTGCAGGTGGTGACCACAGACCACTTCTCAGTTCCTATGCTTCCTGGCTGATGTTTTGGTCACTTTTGAATGCTGGCGGTGCTCTCACTCTAGTGGTAGCATGAGACGGAGTCTACAACCCACACAAGTGGCTCAGGTAGTGCAGTTCATCCAGGATGGCACATCAATGCGAGCTGTGGCAAAAAGGTTTGCTGTGTCTGTCACCGTAGTGTCCAGAGCATGGAGGCGCTACCAGGAGACAGGACATTACATCAGGAGACGTGGAGGAGGCCGTAGGAGGGCAACAACCCAGCAGCAGGACCGCTACCTCCGCCTTTGTGCAAGGAGGTGCACTGCCAGAGCCCTGCAAAATGACCTCCAGCAGGCCACAAATGTGCATGGTCTGCAGGCTGCAGACCACCACAAGAACAGCCAGGAGATGTCCTGGCTATGGATCGATGTTCCGGACCTGTCGTCCGGTTGTCCAGCCTGGTAGATCTAGGCAGTAACTTAGGCAGATGTTAACAACACACAACACCCACGAAATACATCATTACATTTCTTCCCCAAATGAGCGGTCTTGTGGCACCAACTGATAGTTGTATGGGGAACTTGTTTATGGCTCTGTCATTTCCTAAGTATCAAAGAAAATGAAACAAAAATGAATAAAAACATAAGCAAAAGATATACAAAATAGTTACAACATCTTAATCATCTAATTGGACTGTATTCTATATACATCCACGGTCCTGGCTAAATGACCCTAACATGGCATTCTGTCTAATGTCTTATCTAGGGCGTTCCTACTTAGCGGTGTGTTGCTTAGGGCACTATCCTAAGTTGAAAACTACATGATAAGTATATGATGAGTCATCAAGCTAAGGCACTAGCTTCGGACAGTCTACAGGGATGACCTATGGACCTCTGGGGAGACACTAGTGACTAATGTAGCTGTAGAGTGAAAGGCCTCAGGGTAAATGTTTAACTTTACCAAGGCTGGTATTTTGCTCAGACCCTTAACTTGCCTCTCAAAGCACTTTGTGATGACAGAAGTGAGTGCTACGGGGCGATAGTCATTTAGTTCAGTTACCTTTGCTTTCTTGGGTACAGGAACAATGGTGGGGACAGCAGACTCGGATAGGGAGATTTTGAATATGTCCATAAACACTCCATCCAGGTGGTCTGTGCATGCTCTGAGGACACGGCTAGGGATTCCTTCTGGGCCAGCAGACTTGCAAGGGTTAACACATTTAAATGTCTTACTTATGTCGGCCATGGAGAACGACAGCCCACAGTCCTTGGGAGAGGGCCGCGTTGGTGGCACTGTGTTATCCTCAAAGCGGGTGAAGAAGGTGTTCAGCTTGTCTGGCAACAAGACGTTGGTGACCGCAAGGGGGTTGGTTTTCCCTTTGCAATCCTTGATTGTCTGTAGACCCTGCTACATACGTCTCGTGTCTGAGCCGTTGAATTGCAACTTCACTTTGTCTTAGTACTGACATTTTGCCTGTTTGATTGCCTTATGGAGGGCTAAACTGCACTGTTTGTATTCAACCATATTCCCAGTCACTTTGTCATGGTTAAGTGCGGTGGTTCGCACTTTCAGTTTTGCGTGAATGCTGCCATCTATCCACGATTTCTGATTTGAATATGTTTTAATAGTCACAGTGGGAAAAACATCTGCTATACACTTCCTGATGAACTCAGTCACTGTGTCAGTGTATATGTCAATGTTATTCTCAGAAATTTTCTGGGAAATATCCCAGTCCGCGTGATCAAAACAATCTTGAAGCATATTTCCGATTGGTCAGACCAGCGTTGAATAGACTTTAGCACGGGTACTTCCTGTTTGACTTTCCGTGAATCCCTGATGTCTCTCTGGAAATAATTTCTTGCCCAGAGCTCGTCAACTTTATTATCCAGAGATTGAACATTAGCGAGTAATATACTCATTAGCGATGGGTGGTGTGCGTGCCTCCTATGTCGGACTAGAAGACCACTCCGAGTACCTCTCCTTCTCCGGAATTGTTTTGGTTCGGCAACTGGAATCAGTTAAATTGCCCTGGGGGGTACCAACAAAGGATCCGATTCGGTAAAGTTGTATTCTTGGATGTAATGCTGGTAGTGCTGGTGAGTTACAGCCACTCTGATATCGAATAGTTCTTTCCGGCTATATGTAATAACACAAAAAATGTTCTGGGCTAATAATGTAAGAAATAACACATGAAAAAATGATATACTGCTAAGTTTCATAAGAGCTAGAAGCACGGCAGGCCACTCTGTCAGCACTGTTTTCGATGTGCCTTAATAACAAACGTGTTAATACAAACTGTAAATACAAATAAAATGGTTCAATTACGAGCCTAGTTGGTTTAGCCACGGAAAAAGTAAGGAACCTTCCAGCTAGCCATGGTTGGCTGAGATAATGGATGGGCTGGACATCCCAGAAGATGAGTTTGGATTGGTCTGCCAAGTAGCATGCTTCTGTCTATAACGTGAGCTACTCAGTATGTGTTGATAGTCCTTTCTACCGTGGTGTTTTTGAAAGATACTGTATACGATAGCCATCGAGGAATACGAAAGCTTTGCTACTTTTCTCAACAACATTTTTGATGCCCTGAATTTAGCAGGTGGGAGTTGTGATGAGATACATTCTGCACACGCCACGGTCATTGTGTACCGGAGTGACTTGACACAACGCTGGCCAAACAAGATGTACTTACAAACAAAACAGAGTTAAATGGTCCCACTCTGCCGTGAAGTAATCATCCGTGTATACGGGTAAGTCTAGCTACATTTTCAGATATACATTTCTAATTAGTCAGAAATTCATTTTCATTGCAAGATAAAGCATACTGTTCGTTAGCTTGCTGGCTTGCTAGCTAACGTTAAATGCATGATCTGTGTTGTAATATTTTTTTAATCAGAAAACCATTTGCATGGCAAATTATAGTTTAACCTAGCTGGTTAGCTACCTGCAGATTCATACTACAGCTATGATAATGTTTGTGTTCGTAGTAGTATGAGTTGAGATTATACCGGTTCATTGTTTAGCTAACTAACTACATGTCTAATCATCGCCAGATGATTGCATGACCCATCAAGTTCACCAGGTGTGTCTGGGGAGTTTATGGCCATCCATCATACTTACTGAGCATGTGTACATGTCTAGACATCAGTGACCCATCCACTTAGCTCGATGTGGCTGGGGGGGGGGGGGGGGGTTATAGCATTCATAATAATTAGGGAATATTTATGTCTGGACACTTTCTGTTTTGATATTGCTACTACACAAGTAACTATTTCACTGTACCATTTACACCTTCTGTATCATGTGCATGTGACAAATAAACATATATTTGATATAGTGCGTGTTAACCAGAGACAGTAATGTGAAGAACAATATGACCTGCAACAAAGTCAGATTATGATATAGGCCAAGGACTAGAAAAATATATTTTTTTCTTATTACAGGCTACTACATTTACCACTTTCAGTCTTGAAATCTACGATTTGTTTACGCAGGGATGAGCAAAATGGAGTCGTGATCTGATTTTCCAAAGGGACGGTGGGGGGGTGGGGGGGGGGGGGGGGGGGGTC
The DNA here is from genome assembly GCF_029448725.1 of Salvelinus fontinalis. Taxonomy (NCBI): domain Eukaryota; kingdom Metazoa; phylum Chordata; class Actinopteri; order Salmoniformes; family Salmonidae; genus Salvelinus; species Salvelinus fontinalis. The sequence continues at coordinate 53,886,386 of NC_074678.1, read as the reverse complement.
TTGTAGGCATCCCGGAAGTTGGAGTAGCAGTGGTTGGGTGTTTTAGGAGCGCGAGTACAACAATGTCAAAGTGTTGATAATTCTACCAAAGTTCTTTCTTAAAATTTGCTTTGTTAACCTCTCTGGGATATGTGGGACGCTTGCATCCCACGTGGCCAATAGCCAGGGAAAATGTAGAGCGCCAAATTTAAAAAAATGAAATAAAATCAAACTTTCATTAAAACCTGTTTGGGCTGCAAGCTGAATATTGAAAAAACTGGAAAATGTGTGCACATTTTCAAACGGCCTCCTAAGAAACTTTTTATTTTCCAATATGCATATATTTACTACTGTTGGATAGATAACAGTCTATAGTTTCTAAAAAGGTTTGAATTGTTTCTCTAAGTCGAACAGAAATATTTTTACAGCCATTTTCCCAGCCGAATTGAGATTTCCAAAATGCGATGTGTCTCTTTAAGACCTTCTCTATAAAAGGCTCTTTGACTTGGGACCATAGGAACACGTCACACGCCTTCGTCAGGCTGTAATGCGGAAGTGAGAATTGAAAGGAGTCGAATATCTCGTCCATGGACTGAATAACACACCTTCTTGTGAGACCTGCGCAGTTAAAAAAAAAATCCGGGCGCGAAGCAGAATTTGGTCTCGGCTTCTGGAACAAGGTAGATAACGGTGAATATGATGTCTGACTACGATATTATTTGATACATGTCACAAAATCATCCTAAAGTATGTTTTTTCAATATACTTTAATTATATTATTGCAATTTATTCTGGACTTTAGATGTGATACGACGGAAGAATTTTTTGAAGAAACGCTGTGTAGCGCCGCAATGCTATTGTGCTTGCTAACCAAAGAGGGAAATAATTTGTTCTGGAACCCAACTAAAGACTCTACTGGACATTGGACCCCGTTACAACATTCTGATGGAATATCAACAAAGATAAGACCCAATTTGGGATGCTTTTTCATATATCTGTTGAGCTGTGCTGGGCTAACTGTGCTAGGCTAGCGCTTGACCAATGCTAGTGCTGACTTATGCTAGCTTATGTTGTTAGCTAATATAACGATATATTGTGTTTTCGCTGTAAAACACTTCAAAAATCGGAAATGTTGGCTTTATTCACACGATATCTGTCTTTCATTAGCTATCCACCATATGTTTTTCTGAAATGTTTTATGAGGTGTAATTAGTAGCCGACGTTGGTGTATGTATTTTCTCTGGCTACTCCCGTCTGGATTCAGACTCTAGCTATGTGTTAGCATTTTTGGGTAGCATCAATGTAAAACTGATTTATAGCTAAAATATGCACTTTTTATGAACAAAACATAGATTTATTGTGTAACATGTTATATGACTGTCATCTGAGGTAGTTTTTTCTGGGCTCTTTAGGTTGGTTTTAGTTTATTTCGGTTGGCTTGTGCATGCTACTTGAATCATAATTCATACTTCATAATCATATCCATACGTGTCTGTCCACTTTTGTATTTGGTGGTGAGCTAACATAAATATATGTGGTGTTTTCTCTGTAAAACTTTTAAAAAATCGGACATGTTGGCTGGATTGACAAGATGTTTATCTTTCAAATGCTGTATTGGACTTGTTAATGTGTAAAAGTTACATATTTTAAAAAAATAGATTTTGAATTTCGCGCCCTGCAGCTGTTGTCATTTTTGTCCGATTTCGGGCTTGCAGCCCAAACAGGTTAACTTCTTATGGCTGCAAGGCAAAGTGTTGAGTAGCCAGTGAAATCGTGCCCATTTCAAACGGCCTCCTACTCAAATCTTGCTCGTACAATATGAATATTATTATTCTTTTTGGATAGAAAACACTTTCTAGTTTCTAAAAGAGTTGGAAATATTTCTCTGAGTGAAACAGAAGTCCTTCTGCAGCACTTTTCCTGACCAGGAAGTGAAATGTCAGAAATCGATGCTCTTTTCAACTTGATGCCTATACATGGTCTTGACACTTAGGAGTCTGCTGACACTCTATACGCCTTCCTATTGGTGTAAAGAGGATGTCAGAGAAGAAATTTTTGTGCTCATCTTGTTCTGTGGTGGGAAAAAACCTATTTCTTTGACGTGACCGTCCACTTCCGGTACTCTGAAGGAAGTGGGATTGACTTCTGTTTTGCCTTGGTAACGAACGGCTAACATCTCCGGCTCGAATTTTTTTTTATACATGTGACCATATCATCGTAATGTATGTTTTTTCAATATAGTTTAATCAGATTATTGAAACTTTATTCGGGAGTTTTGCCGTGTTCCGAGCTCTGACTGTGTTTACGTTGGAGAAATTTATGCCACTCGGCTAGTGCCAATGCTAATTGAAGAGGGAAATTTGCCATTCTGAATCGAAACAACGACTCATCTGGACAGAGGACACGTTCTTCAACATTCTGATGAAAGATCAGCAAAAGTAAGACCCATTTTATGATGTTATTTCATATATCTGTCGTGCATGTGAACTGGCCGCGGGCGCCCAATTATTTCTGTCTATTGTAGCTACGCTAATATAGTGATACATTTTGTTTTCGCTGTAAAACATTTAATAAATCGGAAATATTGTTTGGAATCACAAGATGCCTGTCAATTGCTGCAGACTATGTATTTTTCAGAAATGTTTTATGATGAGTAATTAGCTATTTGACGTTGGTGTCTGTAAGTATTATGGCTGCTTTCGGTGCAATTTCGGATTGTAGCTGAAATGTAAACTATGGTTCATACATGAAATATGCAAATTTTTCGAACAAAACATATGCTATACAATAAATATGTTATCAGACTGTCATCTGATGAATTTGTTTCTTGGTTAGTGGCTAATTATATCTTTATTTGGTCGAATTTGTGATAGCACCTGATGGAGTAAGAAACTGATGGAGTTAGAAAAGTTTTGTCTTTTGCTAACGTGGTTAGCTAATAGATTTACATATTTTGTCTTCCCTGTAAAACATTTTAAAAATCGGACATGTTGGCTTGATTCACAAGATGTGCACCTTTCATCTGGTGTCTTGGACTTGTTAATGTATGAAAGTTAAATATTAAAAAAAAATAGATTTTGAATTTCGCGCCCTGCACTTTAAGCTGGATGTTGTCATAAGTGTACCGGTGTCGGGCTGCCCCCGTAAAAGGTTAATGTTCATTGTTTATTATTTAATTAAACATGTTGAACACTAACTGCGCTGCATTTTGGTCCTCTCCTTCATCCCAGGAAGAAAGCCGTTACAGCAGTTAAGTGGGTTATTTAAGGATTTGGTTGTCTAACCACACACTGACATGCAGAGCTCTCTGGGTGAGGTTCTTTCTTCAAGTCTTCAGTGGGTGATGAAGCCCCTTCCATCTATGTAATGTATTACAGGTTATGGACAATTGTAGTCGAGTGGCAGGAGAGGTGGAGTGCATGACACTCCATCCTGGATATGACTGAGTTTGTCTCAACCCACGGCCAGCAGGCAGAGTTCAATAACTACAGGCAGATGTGAGATACAGGAAGATGACACCAGGAGGACGCTTTGAATTGGTCAATTTCCTATCATTTGAGAAGAGTGCAATTGCTGAACTTATGTAGGTATTCAGAAAAAGTGTTTTGATCACTTTCAAGTGTAACCGTTCCATATAGAATAAACGATCCTTCACATAATACTGTAGAAGCGGTGTTCTGCTAATATAACAATGTGCAAATATTATGCTTCTCTTTCATCTGCTATGGTCATTCATAGCCAATACAGACACTTTACCTATCAGCATTTTGTCTGGTGGTACATGTTAGTTGTCATCCCTTCTTATGGTGTCCCATATTGTATTGATGGCGCCAAGAGACATGGCAACTCTGCTCCTAGCTCCTGAGCACCTTTTCAGTATTTTTTTTTGTGTGTGTTATTTCTTACATTATTTGCCCAAAATGTTTCTTGTGTTATTACATACAGCTGGAAATAACTTTTGGATATCAGAGCAGCGTTAACGCACCAGCATTGCGAGCAGGAATACGACTTTCCCGAATTGGATCCTTTGTTCGTACCCCACAGAGCAATTGAACTTATCCCAAAGGCTGCTCCAAGACGTCGCCGGCGGAGAAGAGATGGACTTCTAGTCTGACTCAGGAGACGTACATACCAGCCACCGCTTCCGAGTACATTACTTGCTAATGTTCAGTCTCTGGACAATAAAATAGACGAGCTCAGGGCGAGAATCTCTTTCCAGAGAGACATCAGGGACTGTAACATACTCTATTTCACGTAATCATGGCTCTCTCTCGATATACTGTCCCTGTCCATACAGCCAGCTGGGTTCTCAGTACATCGCGCAGACAGGAATAAATACTTTCCGTGAAGAAGAAAGGCGGGGGTGTATGTTTCATGATTAACTACTCATGGTGTAATTGTGATAACGTACAGAAAATCAAGTATTTTTGTTCACCCTACAATCAAATGCGAACGTATTACCTCCCAAGAGAATTCTCTTCGGTTACAGTCACAGCCGTGTATATTCTCCCTCAAGCCGATAACACGAAGGACCTCAAGGAACTACACTGGACTTTGTACAAACTGGAGACAGCATATTCTTAGGCTGCATTTATTGTAGCTTGGGTTTTTAACTTCTCTAGGATAGGGGGCAGCATTTTCACTTTTGGATAAATAGCGTGCCAAATTTCAACTTCCTTCTACACATCCCCAGAATATAAGATATGCATATTATTAGTATATTTGGATAGAAAACACTCTGACGTTTCTAAAACTGTTTGAATCATGTCTGGGAGTATCACAGAACTTATTTAGCAGGCAAAACCCCGAGGACTAACCATTCAGATTTTCTTTTTTGAGGTCACCGTCTGTTCAATTAGTTTTCATTGGGATACTAGATTTCTAATCAACCTGTTTGTAGTTCCTACCGCTTCCACTGGATGTCACCAGTCTTTGGAAATAGGTTGAGTTTATTCCTTTGTGCAATGAAGAAGAACGGCCATCTGGAATCAGTGTAACGTTATGTGTTCTGTTTGAGAGTTGCGCAAGACTAGAAAAGTATTGTTAGTTTGTTGTCATCCTGTATTGAAAACAGACAGACCCGTCTTCAATTTGATCGTTTACAAATACCTTAAGTTGTACAAAAGTAGTTTGAAATGTTTTGGCAAAGTTTAGAGCTAATTTTTGAGATATTTTGTAGTGACGTTGCGCAAATTGGAAGCCGTTTTTTTCTGGATCAAACGCGCCAAATAAATGGACATTTTGGACATATATGGACAGAATTAATCGAACAAAAGGACCATTTGTGATGTTTATGGGACATATTGGAGTGCCAACAAAATAAATTTGTCAAAGGTAAGGCATGATTTATATTTTATTTCTTCGTTTTGTGTTGCGCCTGCAGGGTTGAAATATGCAACACTCTCTTTGTTTACTGTTGTGCTATTATCAGATAATAACATCTTATGCTTTCGCCGAAAAGCCTTTTTGAAATCTGACATGTTGGCTGGATTCACAACGAGTGTAGCTTTAATTTGGTATCTTATGTGTGATTTAACAAATAACAAACGTGAAAGCCGAGACAGTCCTATCTGTTGCAGAACACAAACACAGAGACAGGAAACAACCACCCACAATCCCCAACACAAAACAAGCCACCTATATATGATTCTCAATCAGGGACAACGATTGACAACTGTCTCTGATTGAGAACCATATTAGGCTGAACACAGAAACAGACGAACTAGACACACAACATAGAATTCCCACCCAGCTCACGTCCTGACCAACACTAAACAAGCAAAACACATAAGAACTCTGGTCAGGACGTTACAACTGCTACCTCTTTGCAAAGGGTTAATAGAATTTAGGATGACATATTCTGAGATTCCGACAGGGAGCACGAGCATAACATTTTGCTCTATTTTTCTATCTCTGACAAGTACCCAGAGCAATTGACAGAAAGTGAAAGCTAAAAAACGAGAAAGTATAAGTTAATACCTTTTATTGAGAAATTCTACTCAGATAATTTTTTGCTTTGAAGTATCCATTCTAGAACAAGGAGGTTTTTGTCCAAGAGTGTTGATTGGTTTCCGCGAGCGGGCGCTATGCTAACTGTTAACGCGACCATAGGTTTATATGGAGATTTTGTTAGCCCCATGCTAACCTTGGTACCAGTTATGCCATGGTGTACCTCCTTGAGCAAACCTATTTTTCATTAACAGTATTGTTGCCCATTTTCACATACAGTTGAGACAAGAGTATTTCAGTAATTTCATGTTCTTTACACATTGAGGTGACATTGCTGTTCTATACACACAGATACACACACAGACAGTGTTACACATAGAATAGACCATAGAAATGGCACTATGCATTCGGGCGTGTAGCGTTCTCTGGGCATCCACCAACCCAGATTCTTCTGTCGGCCAGCCAGATGGTGAAGAGTAATTCATCACTACAGAGAATGCGTTGCCACTGCTCCAGCATCCAATGGCGGTGAGCTTTACACCACTCCAGCCATCTCTTGTCATTGCGCATGGGGATCTTAGGCTTGTGTGCGGCTGGCAACCCATTTCATGAAGCTCCTGATGAACAGTTGTTGTGGTGGCGTTACTTCCAGAGGCAGTTTCGAACTCGGTAGTGAGTGCTTGAACCGAGTATAGACAATTTTTACACGCTACGCGCTTCAGCACTCGGCGGTCCTATTCTGTTAGCTTGTGTGGGCTATCACTTCACGGTTTAGCCGTTGTTGCTCGTAGAAGTTTCCACTTCACAATAACAGCACTTACAGTTGACTGGGCCGGCTCTAGCAGGGCAGAAATTTGATGAACTGACTTGTTGGAAAGGTGGCATCCTATGACGGTGCCACGTTGAAAGTCACTGAGCTCTTCGGTAAGGCCATTCTAATGCCAGTGTTCCTATGGAGATTGCATGGCTGTGTGCTTGATTTTATACACCTGTCAGCAACAGGTGCAGCTGAAATAGCCAAATCCACTCATTTGAAGGGGTGTCCACATACTTTTGTATGTATAGTGTAGTACCAGTACTTTTCGAGTGTGGACTGTATTTCTGTACTATGTTGTATTATATGGATAGGAATTACGGACCTCGTTCAAAGCATGAAGCTGGGAGAGAACATGCAATGCAAAGTTACAAATTGCTAAATATATATTTTGAAATATAATTTACATTTACATTACATTTTTATAATTAGTAGGCTGACGCATATATACCTTTCATAATATTTTGCCTAATGTTGTGCGACGTACATATTAGCCTACTTCCTCTACTCTCTCTATTGTTGCTTCATTCCTTCCTGCCTTTCAACAGTTAAATTAAATATGTTTTGTTGACTTTATCTACATTATTGTAATTACATGCTTGAGAAAATAGTACTAGAATAAGATGCAGACGGCTAACACTTCTCTTCACCAAGATTGAATCGTTATGGGTCTAAATAACTGATACACTATAGCCCACCGCCATCGCACGTTCTCTCTTTTTTCAAACTTCTCATGAGTTCTGATGGCTGCTGTACTTAACATTCAGTAAACAAGAGCTTGCATCCCTCTTAGAATAGTCTATTAGTATAATAAATGCTTTAAAAAAAATGTCCAGCGAGCTATTCTAGTCTAGCTTTTCCTGGGACTCCAAGAGCTAAGGAGCATTTTTTTAAGGAGACAGGCCAGCGGAGCACAGGTGTGTATTGTGCAAGAGACAGAGATAGAAGATTATGCAAAAACCATCATTCATTAGCTAAATATAAGGCTAATACAACTGTGGTGGATGAATCAGAATTAGTTGGGTAACATAAGATGTGACATTAAGATGTCTTATCTGCATAATATGCTTATGTGATATACTTGTTCTTAGAATGTATCCCTTTGGACTCTGGTGTTGGCAGTTGTACTTCTTCCCTCAGCTGGGGCTCAGTCACTTGGCGCCCAGAGAGGGGAGAGGTCAGGCTTGTCTTATACATGCCTCTGGTGTTATGCAGAATATCAGAAATTGAAGAGGACAGGATGGAACATGGTTTTCATATGTGAATGTGTCTTTACCTATTCTTAAACCATGTGAAGGGATGGCGTGATTAATGGGGAGCCAATTACTTGTCTGGGCGCAAGTCACTCCCTCCTTTGGCATTGGTTTATGGCAATGTCTGGAACCATTGTATGTCCTCTCTGATGTTGCACTTATCCTTGGATAGTGTATGATCTAGAGGCTCACTCCCCTCAGTGAGCTTGTCCAGGAGAGGGGTCAAGAAGGGGTTTTACTTGAGATGGGAGTATCTAGAGTTGACAATTGAGCTATGCCATTGGATGAGGTAAATGTTCTGTGCTATGAAGTACCAGGAACGAGATTAGAACCTCGTTTTAGGGACCAAACTGAACAATAATTCATAGTGAATGTTATCTGGCTAAGGGATACTCCTTTCTCAAAAGTAAATATTCCTAATATATGTGGTTTGTCATGTAGGTTGAGAGGGGTGTATCTTGGCTCTAAAAGATCTTTGTACTTTTGTGTTGTCACTTTCAATGGTTCATTAGAAATGGTGCATCATTGAAAGTCATTGCTATTGCAAAGTTCTTAGTATTGAAGATGTAGTTTAAGTATAACTGACGGGTGTGTGAAGTTTGTCTCTCTCCTCATTTGGTAATACAGAAATTAACCACCACACTACATTTAATGTATCACCTGAAAGAGGTAGGCTAGGACATCTATAAACAGTGCCTTCGGGAAGTATTCAGACCCCTTGACTTTTTCCACATTTTGTTACATCACAGCCTTATTCTAAAATGGATTAAATGAATACAAATCTCAACAATCTACACACAATACCCCATAACGACAAAGTGAAAACAGGTTAATATTTTTTTCCAAATGTATTAAATATAAAAAACAGATACCTTATTTACATAAGTATTCAGACCCTTGAGTCGAGGCACAGATCAGCGGCAGGGACCGGGAGACTAGTCAGGATCGAGGCAAAGTACAGAGAGATCATTGATGAAAACCTGATCCTTCAAACAGGACAACGACCCTAAGAACACATCCAAGATAACGGAGGGGTGGCTTCGGGACAAGTCTCTGAATTTCCTTGAGTGGCTGAGCCAGAGCACAGACTTGAACCCGATCGAACATGTCTGGAGAGACCTGAAAATTGCTGTGCAGCAACGTTCTCCATCCAACCTGACAGAGCTTGAGAGGATCTGCAGAGAAGAATGGGAGAAACTCCCCAAATACAAGTGTGCCGAGCTTGTAGCGTCATACCAAAGTACTGAGTAAAGGGTCTGAGTACTTTTGTAAATGTAATATATATTTTTTATATATTTTAATTTCAACAACAACAAAAACAACTTTTTATTTTTCATTATGCGGTATTGTGTGAAATTATGAGGGGGAAAAAACTATGTAAAACATTTTAGAATAAGCCTGTGAAGTAACAAAATATGGAAAAAGTAAAGCGGTCGGAATACTTTCCGATGGCACTGCGTATGTATATCAATCTTGAACAGGATTAGGCCTATCTATTTTGGATGCAATTTGAATGGAATTGATGGAGAGAGTGCTCGCGTGTGCACTGACTTAAGCAACTTTTATTTGAGTGATAGGCTGTTTCAAAACTCTGCAGCTGCAATTTTCAAAATGCTTCTTTACAACGAAAAAAAAAAGGTGACCCCCAATATTTGTCAATTAGATGTGCATCCATTGACTATGCTGCAGCAAATGTAGTCCTACCTTTCCCAAGAAAAAAAGTTACCATGGTGAGATGATACATGCATTGTGAACTGCGCTCCATAGGCTACTGAAATGCGCTGTCTGTCCCCACCCTGAGCGTTGATGATTGATCATGCAGATGGCAGAGTGTAGGCCACAGCCCGTAGAGATGCCACATTTAGGCATATCATTTAACAGTTCCATTTCACGTCATGCTGTTCATATAAACCATTTATTATAATTGAACAGTTTCTCGCAGTTATTTATCCCAGGAAAGGGGAGTGGGTTTGGGTGGGAAATCTCAGTAAATATCAGTAACCTGGTTCCCTCTATTCACCCTCGTCCTGGTCAAGGGTTTCTTGTGTTTCTTCAGTTAGGGGGTGATTGCAGCTGTTTTGAAGAGTGATGACACCTCCCCGGTTGCAGGCGACTTGTTGATTAAGGTGGTGACAAACTGAAGCAGTTTAGATGAGCAGGCTTTCAGTAGGGATGAAGGGATATGGTCTAGGGAGCAAGTGGTGGACTTTCATTTTAAAGATGATTGACTGCACAGCGATTGGACGTAACTTCGGTGACGTTGCTGTTGGGGAGGGGCTGTCTGGGTTGGGGGCTCAGGAGATAGAGTGCAGGTCGTCTTAGAGGCCGTGATGTTTGTTCCGATGGTGTCCAATCTTCATTTTGTAAAAATATGAGAAGCGATTGCACTCAGGCGTGAATTTTTGTTTAGTTTTATTGTGCATAAATGTATACAAGTACAGTAAAGAAACAACAAATCGATACATTTTGATTCAACTGGAAGGTAAGTAATTGAACTGGAAGGGAAGATCGATGATCAAGGAGTTGAAGCAGATATAATGGCATTGAGATCGGAGGAAGCATTGATAATCAGACGAGCGGAGGATGGAGTCATTTCAGAGTAGAGAGGCAGTCAGGTCCGTAGCCTCAGCAGTGCACCTCGCTGTTCACTCACATTGTCACTGCTCCGGGCTGTAGACGGTTACCTAGATAGATGGCTAGCCATTCCTCTCCACTATTAATGTGTAGCACCCACTTGGGTGGCGAGACATTTTCTGAAAGTTTGGGTAAAAAATATTGAAATATTGGATAAAGTATGAGAGCTGTCCTCGATCCAACCTTTGAACAGTTTATACATCAAAACTCGTTAAAATGCTTACAAAGATACAGACGGTATGACTTACTGACTGGGCTGTGCAAAGACCTTTCCTTCACCTTTCCTTTAACTTTCCAGCCACATAATGCCCATATTAGAAAGTCCTACACAGAACATGAAATCATCCTGCTTTCATTCAGCTAAGGTAAACTCATTCAACCAATTATAATTAATGGGTTGAGTGCTGTAAATGAAGTATTATGGATTGTGGTCTGAGGACCACATATTTTCCTCCGGACGCTTTATCTGGACATTGTTCGTCAGGACCTCCACCAGCCGAAGCTAAGTAGTAACATTAACATTAACGTGATGCCTTCTAATTGCAGTCGTTGTACTCATAATATACAGGAGAGCGATAGCATTATGGCGAGGATAGTTGTACTGCAAGACCAGCTTCAGACGCAATCGTTAGGCTAGTGTAATTTAAGTGTAGGAAAGGATGAAACAGCGTCTGTGCCACTAGTAAGTACAGATAGCAGTATAAATCCCCTCGCACAGTCCCCGCAGTCGGACGATTTTCTCATGGCTTCTGGAAGGAAATGCTGTAGGAATGCTCAACCAGTGTCGCTCATTCAGCCGACAGAATCTTTCAACCGGTTCTCCCCATTAAGCAGCGAGTCGGAGTCAGAGACCGAGCCTTCTCTGGTCTATACTCCTCCCGTTACGGGGTCTGAGACGTGAAAGCCTCCCACCATTATCTCTGACAAATTGAAAACCCTAGTCATTGGCGACTCCATTACCTGCAGTATTAGACTTAAAACGAATCATCCAGCGATCATACACTGTTTACCAGGGGGCAGGGCTACCGACGTTAAGGCTAATCTGAAGACGGTGCTGGCTAAAGCTAAAACTGGCGAGTATAGGGATATTGTTATCCACGTCGGCACCAACGATGTTAGGATGAAACAGTCATAGGTCACCAAGCGCAACATAGCTTCAGCGTGTAAATCAGCTAAAAAGATGTGTCGGCATCGAATAATTGTCTCTGGCCCCCTCCCAGTTAGGGGGAGTGATGAGCTCTACAGCAGAGTCTCACAACTCAATCGCTGGTTGAAAACTGTTTTCTGCCCCTCCCAAAAGATAGAATTTGTAGATAATTGGCCCTGTTTCTGGGACTCACCCACAAACAGGACCAAGCCTGGCCTGTTGAGAAGTGATTGACTCCATCCTAGCTGGAGGGGTGCTCATCTTTTCCACGAATATAGACAGGGCTAACTCCCCTAGCTAACTCCCCTAGCTCCACAATAAGATAGGGTGCAGGCCAGGCAGCAGGCTGTTAGCCAGCCTGCCAGCTTAGTGGAGTCTGCCACTAGCACAGTCAGTGTAGTCAGCTCAGCTATCCCCATTGAAACCGTGTCTGTGCCTCGACCTAGGTTGGGCAAAACTAAACATGGCAGTGTTCACCGTAGCAATCTCACTGTAATAAAGACCTCCTCCATTCCTGCCATTATTGAAAGAGATTGTGATACTTCACATGTCAACATAGGGCTACTTAATGTTAGATCCCTCTTCCAAGGCAGTTATAGTCAATGAACAAATCCTGATCATAATCTAGATGTGATTGGCCTGACTGAAACACGGCTTAAGCCTGATGAATTTATTGTGTTAAATGAGGCCTCACCTCCTGGTTAGACTAGTGACTACATCCCCCGCGCATCCCTTAAAGGCGGATGTGTTGCTAACATTTATGATAGCAATTTTTAATTTACAAAAATAAAATTGACGTTTTTGTCTTTTGAGCTTCTGGTCATGAAATCTCTGCAGCCTACTCAATCACTTTTTATAGCTACTGTTTACAGGCCATATACAGCGTTCCTCACTGAGGTCCCTGAATTTCTATCAGACCTTGTAGTCATGGCAGATAATATTCTAATTTTTGGTGACTTTAATATTCACATTGAAAAGTCCACAGACCCACTCCAAAAGGCTTTTTGAGTCATCATCGACTCAGTGGGTTTTGTCCAACATGTCTCCGGACCTACTCACTGCCACAGTCATACTCTGAATCTAATTTTGTCCTGTGGAATAAATGTTGTGGATCTTAATATTTTTCCTCATAATCCTGGATTATCGGACCACCATTTTATTATGTTTGCAATCGCAACAAATAATCTGCTCAGACCCCAACCTAGGAGCATCAAAAGTCGTGCTATAAATTCTCGGACAACCCAAAGATTCCTAGATGCCCTTCCAGACTCCCTCCGCCTGCGCAAGGACGTCAGAGTAAAAACATCAGTTTACCACCTATCTAAGGAACTCAATTTAACCTTGCACAATACCCTAGATGCAGTCGCACCCATAATAACAAAAAACTTTTGTCATAAGAAACTAGCTCCCTGGTATACAGAAAATACAGAAATGGCACCACACCAAACTGGAAGTCTTCTAGCTTGGAAAGACAGTACCGTGCAGTATCGAAGAGCCCTCACTGCTGTTCCATCATCCTATTTTTCCAACTTAATTGGAAAATAAGAACATTCCAAAATGTATTTTTTATACTGTCGCAAAGCTAACTAAAAAGCAGCATTCCCAAGACAGGATGGCTTTCACTTCAGTAGTAATACATTCATGAACTTCTTTGAGGAAAAGATCATGATCATTAGAAAGCATATTACGGACTCCTCTCTAAATCTGCGTATTCCTCCAAAGCTCAGTTGTTCTGAGTCTGCACAACTCTGCCAGGACCTAGGATCAAGAGAGACACTCAAGTGTTTTAGTACTATTGACAAAATGATGAAAATAATAATGGCATCTTAATCTACCCATCGTGTCCGATTTAAAAAATGATTTACAGCGAAAACACAACATAGGATTACGTTAGATCACCACCAAGTCCAAAAAACACACAGCCATTTTCCCAGCCAAAGATAGGAGTCATAAAAAGCAGAAATAGAGATAAAATGAATCACTAACCTTTGATGATCTTCATCAGATGACACTCATAGGACATCGTGTTACACAATACATTTATGTTTTGTTCGATAATGTGCTTATTTATATCCAAAAATCTTAGTTTCCATTGGCGTCATGTTCAGAAATGCCTCCAAAATATCCGGAGAAAATGCAGAGAGCCACATCTAATAACAGAAATACTCATCATACACTTTGATGAAAGATACATGTTTAACATATAATTAAAGATACACTTGTTCTTAATGCAACCGCTGTGTCAGATTTCAAAACAACTTTCCGGAAAAAGCACACCATGCAATTATCTGAGTCGGCGCTCAGATATAAAAAACATTTCTCCGCCATGTTGGAGTCAACAGAAATACGAAATTACATCATAAATATTCCCTTACCTTTGATGATCTTCATCATAATGCACTCCCAGGAATCCTAGTTCCACAATAAATAGTTTTTTTTTCTTCGATAATGTCAATTATTTATGTCCAAGTAGCTACTTTTGCTAGCGCGTTTAGTACACATATCCAAACGCTCGCGCAAGTCCCGCATAACGTCGGACGAAAACTTCAAAATGTTATATTACAGGTCGAATAAACTGGTCAAACCAAGTAGAGAATCAATCTTCAGGATGTTGTTATCATATATATTCAATAACGTTCAACCGGAGCATTCCTTCATGTCTGTAGAAGTAATGGAACGCATGGCGATATCATGTGGAATGCGCATGACCAGTAACTGGCAATCTGCCAGACCACTGACTCATTCCCCTCTCATCCGGCCCCACAACACAGTATAAGCTTCATTCAACGATCTACAGACTGTTTACATCTAGTGGAAGGCGTAGGAAGTGCTAACAGATCCATATCTTACTGGGATTTGAATATCGACCAGCCTCAGAATTTCCACTTACTGTTTGGAAGTTTGTCTCTGTGAATGGTTTGTCCTCTGACAAATCAACTGTACATTTCGGTGTTCCTCAAGGTTCCGTTTTAGGACCACTATTGTTTTCACTATATATTTTATCTCTTGGGGGTGTCATTCGAAAACATAATGTTAACTTTCACTGCTATGCGGATGACACACAGCTGTACATTTCAATGAAACATGGTGAAGCCCCAAAATTGCCCTCGCTAGAAGCCTGTGTTTCAGAAATACGGAAGTGGATGGATGCAAAAGTTCTACTTTTAAACTCGGACAAAACAGAGATGCTTGTTCTAGGTCCCAAGAAACAAAGATATCTTCTGTTGAATCTGACAATTAATCTTGGTTGTAAAGTTGTCTCAAATAAAACTGTGAAGGACCTCGGCGTTACTCTGGACCCTGATCTCTCTTTGATGAACATATCAAGACTGTTTCAAGGACAGATTTTTTCCATCTAAAACCCGAGCCTTACTTATGATTCAGTACTACACAAATTGGTTTAATTATTTATATACTAGCGAACTAAATCGTAACACAGGATAAACATACACACTTAATACAATAAAAAACAGGTCCCTAGCGGACTGACAACAATATGGCTGTGCTACAAAAGACATGCGAGAGAGAGAGAGGGACAGAGACACTTCACGTTGGTAAACTTTGCACATGAACCGCCATCGCTTGGAGTAAGAAATCATGAATGTATTTACGTGAAAGGCCGTATCTCTTGGAACCGGGCCGCTTTGGAAAGGGGGTTGGGCCTTTTTGCAGCACGCTTGTAAGACTCTGATTGTCCAAAAGGGGTTTCTCTGTTGTTCTGCTCTGCAGTCGTCCGGTATCCGGTGACTTGTCGTGTAGTCCTGAACAGAACTACAGAGTTTTTTAAACTTCTTTTTGCTCTGGAAGATGCTTCTTTGAAGATATGCTAGCCGGCCGTGTCAATGGTTCCCAGTGGGGTGATGAGAGTAGTGTACTACGATGGTTTGAAAAGAGTCGTAGAATAGTCCCACTTAAGTTCACTTTTCCAGATACTTTACTTAGGACAGCTAGTCTGCTGTATCGGTGATTGTCCGGGAGGTGACTTTATTGTCTCTACCTCGTTTTGAGATTCAAAGTTCAAAGCACTTTAAACATGAGCTGCAGCTCTACGTCTCTCTGGTCTAAGTCTAATATGTTCATTCTTAACCCGTAACTTTATACAGTTCGTTCAAAAGGGGCGGTTATGTCAGGCTGACATGCTCTCTGACCACACTCAAGGGGGCAGTGACTACTTGCTGTGCATAGTTAAAGAAACAATTTCCTCCTAAAGTTTCTAAAATCACATGCCTCTCTTAAACAATATACATTCATAATTTTTCGTATAGCATGCCGAGGATGGAAACTTCGTACATGTAGTGTGTATACTGCGGATGAGAGGGGTCTGGTTGAAGTTATTTATTGCGAAGCTGATATAACCTGTTTGGATCCTTACAGGAGCGTCATGACAGTATCCTTCAGTATCCTCCATGTTGTGGGAAGGTTGTATTCAAAATAACCATAGGACAGCCACACTCTCACCAAGCTCTAAGAAACATAAGGTTTTCAGAACGTTGCTGCACATCAGTTATCTAATACCAGTACCAGAAAATTAGATGTTTTACATAGCAGGCCTAATAAACATTAATTTAAGGGTGAGTCTACACTGTTGTTGCCCGAGTGGGCAAGGGAAAATGTTTCCTGAAACAACAGCAAATGTGTTTGTATTCTAACCTTCGCATGATCATCTAGCTCCGTGATCAGCGTTGCCAGTGCGCTACCTTTTTCGTATGTACTATTTAACATGCAAGCCATTTGCATCCATTTCCAGTAACGTCTTTGGGGACTCCAGTATGTTTACATGATGTTTGTGCCTGTAAACTGGCAAATTCATTTTGGAGCCACGTGCCAATCATTTTCAAACCTGTGAAAATGTTAGCCAAGTGCCTTTTGAGAGCGTATTGTCAACACCTGGTTAAGACAACTGACACACTTTGTAGAGGTATGGATGAAGTTTAAAACCCTTCAGAGACTGTTGACATATAAGAAAATCCCAATCAAAATCCATCAGTTTAAGATAGAGATATCTGGGGGTTTGCATGGGCTGTGTCTCAATCCACCGCATCCACCAATGTCACCCCTCCGCATCTGCGGTGGAAGGTGGCTGAGCTAAAGCGGTGTTTGTCAGACCATGAAACATTCCAAAACCCGTCTTCAGCCGAAAATGTAAGTAGCATCCTAACAGTTTATGGAAAGATGACTCTCACAAACATGATGGTGTTAGTTAGCTAGGTCTAGCAAAATAGATTATGTATCAGGTATGTGGAGAAACCTTAGTAAGCTAGCTAGCCACCTTCAGTTCAAGACTGTCTAGTAGCTGCAATTGTTGTCAACATACCTATTTAGCTAGTGAAAGAGACCAACGTGGTGGGGCTATCCCCTGACGTTCCCTTAGCCTCCTAATGTTGGGGGAAGGTACACTCAAGTTTACTCCAAATATGTGACCGACCGGCTCAAATTGGTCTTATGTAGTAAAATTTGAAATGTTTTTTACATTAGAAAAACATTGAAACTCAGAGCTACAAAATGGTATACCACGCACTGCATTTTTGGAACAATGGGAAATTAATTATGCTTTGAAAGTTGACAAACTTGTAATCTCACTTTTTAGGAAATGGCCTTTCAATGTTTTGGTACCTACTGGAGAGCTCTCCTTTGTCTACACCAATTCAGCATTGTTCACACCCTCTTAAGCTAGCCCCACCCATCTCTTTAACCATTCACATGTGAGGTCATGTGCTAAACAGTAGTAGAGTAGTGTAGTAAAGATTAAGACTAAAAGTGGTAGTAGCCTACAATAAAAATTCCAAGTAAACAGAAAGTGTCCAGATGAAAATACTTTATAAATATTGGATGACGCTTACCCAGACACACCTGCCTAAAGTGATGGGTTTTGTGAAAGAAATGCTATAACCTCCAGCCACATCTTGCCTAGTGGATGGGTCTCTACAGAAGGTGTAAACGGTACAGCCAAATGGTTACTTGCATAGTAGCAATATCAGAAATAGATAGTGTCATTATAAATAAAATATTATACAGTATGTACAAGAACAATAACAATATCAGTGATAGATGAGGTAGTTATATGCATACAATCAGGGGTAAAGTGGCTGAGGAGCAGGATAAAAAATATACAGTAGCAGCAACGTATAGCGTGTGTGTTACGAGTGAGTCATTCGAATAGAGGCACTGCATATAGTGCTGATGACTGGTCCGTCCGAACAACGCATGAACAAGGGAATCTATATTCGGAGAGCCTGTTTCTGTTCTGCACTTGACTTTGGTGCAGGGCATATGATGTCCATAGCCTCTTCGTCGCTGATCTTCTCAAAAACAGAAGTTTGTCTAGCTGTGTCCAGTCCAGGTGGTGCTTGTACAGGCAGACCATCCATGGGAGGAAGGATGTCGGCGCTGCGCAGCAGCTGAAACCTGGTCCCGACCGAGTCCGAACGCTCCTTGGCGACAACAACACCAGGCTCCAGAGCGTCAAAGCTGTAAAACAGGAAAAGGCATTACAACTTTGCACAACATTAATTAATCTCCCAAGTTTAGATAAGAAGAATAGCCTCATACAGTGCAATGAAAATTATATTCACCTGAAGTGCTGGTACTGCCTGAACTGTGGCAGCGGCCTGAAGTACGGAGTCAGGTGTTGTTGCCAGCCATAGCTTTCCACCAGCACCGTACCATCCTCCAGTCCATCCTTCTGTGGGATGTTGACCCCTGTCACAGTACTGGGTGGTGTCCTGGTAATACTATTGCATTATACTCTGCGTAGTTGTTGATGAAGTTCACTAATCGCACCACTTGCTTCAGGTATAGCCTGTGCTTGCTTCGGCCAGCTCTCTTTTTGAAAGACTTGTACTGAAGACACTCCTGCGTCTTGGGGTTGTTGTCCTGTCGGAAGGTGAACCTTCACCCCAATCTGAGATCCTGAGTGGTCTGGAGCAGGTTTTCATCAAGGATCTCTCTGTACTTTGCTCCGTTCATCTTTCCCTCAATCCCGACTAGTCTCCCAGTCCCTGCCGCTGAAAAACATTCCCACAGCATGAAGCAGCCACAACCATGCTTCACCGTAGGGATGGTGCAAGGTTTCCTCCAGATGTGACTCTTGGCATTCAGGCCAAAGAGTTCAATCTTGGTTTCATCAGACCAGAGAGTCTGGTTTCTCATGGTCTGAGTCTTTTAGTTACCTTTTGGCAAACTGTGATTTTACTGAGTGATTTCCGTCTGACAACAGAGATGGTTGTCCTTCTGGAAGTTTCTCCCATCTCCACAGAGGAACTTTGGAGCTCTGTCAGAGTGACCATCAGGTTCTTGGTCACCTCCTTGACCAAGGCCCTTCTCCCCCAATTGCTCAGTTTGGCAGCAGTCAGCTCTAAGAAGAGTCTTAGTGGTTCCAAACTTCTTCTATTTAAGAATTATGGAGGCCACTGTGTTCTTGGGGACCTTCAATCCTGCAGAAATGTTTTGGTACCCTTCCCCAGATCTTTGCCACGACAGAATCCTTTCTCGGAGCCTTACCAACAATTCCTTCGTCCACATGCTCTGACATGCACTGTCAACTGTGGGACGTTATGTAGATAGGTGTGTGCATTTCAAAATCATGTCAAATCAAGTGAATTTACCACAGGTGGACCCCAATCAAGTTGTAGAAACATCAAGGATGATCAATGGAAACAGGATGCACCTGAGCTCAATTTAGAGTCTCATAGCAAAGGGTCTGAATACTTATGTAAATAAGTATTTCTGTTTAGTATTTCTTCTAATTATGTCAAAAACCTGTTTTTGCTTTGTCATTATGGGATATTTTGTTTAGATTGATGAGGAAAATGTTTATTTAATCCATTTTAGAATAAGGCTGTAAATGTAACAAAATGTGGAAAAAGTCAGGGTCTGAATAATTTCCGAAAGCACGGTTTGTCTACCTGCATACTTCATTTAGCTTGTTCAAGTATCCATCCTCATTTCCAAATTGCACCTCTCATCTGGTTACCAAATATGTGCTCCTCCAAACTTATTTAAAACTTCTTATGGCTGAGATTCCGTTAACGGGATCGATATGACAACAGCCAGTGAAAGTGCAGGCCGCCAAATTCAAACAACAGAAATCTCATAATTAAAATTCCTCAAACATACAAGTGTTTTACACCATTTTAAAGATACACTTGTTGTAAATCCAGCCACAGTGTCTGATTTCAAAAAGACTTTACAGCGAAAGCACCACAAACGATTATGTTAGGTCACCGCCAAGTCACAGAAAACCACAGCCATTTTCCAGCCAAAGAGAGGAGTCACAAAAAGCACAAATAGAGATAAAATGAATCACTAACCTTTGATGATCTTCATCAGATGACACTCATAGGACTTCTTGTCACACAATACATGTATGTTTTGTTCGGTAAAGTTCATATTTATATAAAAAAATCTCAGTATACATTGCCGCATTATGTTCAGTAGTTCCAAAAACATCCGGTGATTTTGCAGAGAGCCACATCAATTTACAGAAATAGTCATAATAAACGTTGATCATAGATACAAGTGTTATACATGGAATTTTAGATCCACTTCTTAATGCAACCGCTGTGTGAGATAAAAAAAGCTTTACGGAAAAAGCAAACCATACAATAATCTGAGTACGGCGCTCAGAGCCCAATCAAGACAAAAAGATATCCGCCATATTGAGCAGTCAACCGAAGTCAGAAATAACATTATAAACATTCACTTACCTTTGATGATCTTCGTCAGAATGCACTCCCAGGAATCCCAGTTCCACAATAAATGTTTGTTTTGTCCGATAATGTCCATCATTTATGTTCAAATAGCTGCTTTTGTTAGCGCGTTTTGTAAACAAATCCAGTCACGAAGCGCGTTCACTAGGAGCAGACGAAATGTCAAAAAGTTCCGTTACAATCCGTAGAAACATGTCAAACGATGTATAGAATCCATCTTTAGGATGTTTTTAACATAAAACTTCAATAATATTCCAACGGGAGAATTCCTTTGTCTTCAGAAAAGCAATGGAACAGAGCTCGCTCTCACATGAACGAGTGTCACGAGCTCAAAGCATTCTGCCAGACCTCTGACTCATTCCACTCTCATTCGGCTCCACTTTACAGTAGAAGCATCAGACAAGATTATATAGACTGTTGACATCTAGTGGAAGCCTTAGGAAGTGCAACATGACTCATATCCCACTGTATCTTCAATAGGGAATGAGTTGACCAACCTCAGATTTCCCACTTCCTGGTTGGATTTTTTCTCAGGTTTTTGCCTGCCATATGAGTTCTGTTATACTCACAGACATCATTCAAACCGTTTTAGAAACATCAGAGTGTTTTTTATCCAAATATACTAATAATATACATATATTGGCAACTGGGACTGAGTAGCATCTCGTTTCCTCTGGGCATCTTATTCATCCAAGCTACTCAATACTGCCCCCAGCCATAAGAAGTTAAATTATTCATTCATAAAATGCAGTATCAACGGTAGGCCTAGGTTATATCTTAGTTATTGAAAATGTGCATCACACCGAGGCAACAACAGGCAATATTAAGCCATGCCCTCATCACACCTACAATTTATTTATTCATCAAAACCCAGCCCTTTCGCGCTACCGCCAGCTATTGCTCCCATGAAAATAGGAACAATATTTCGGACACACCCACGGAAACTTTTGCGCTAATGCTAAGATGTACCATTGCGTTAGGTTTGTTAAAATAGAGCCCCAGATTGAGTTGGGAGTTATACAGCAGTGGTACAATCCTTAACACATAGTTTAAATCAGTTTCCTCTGAAACTGAGCAGTTACTGTAAGGGGTTAATTAAAGGGTAGAATGCTGAATCACCTGAGAGGCTATTATATTAACAGGAGAAGTCTTTTGTGAACCTGAGTTAAAGTTAAAGAAAAGTGGGTCTAAGTCTATGGCCTTTTGCCCTCCAGTCACTCACTAAACGGATAGCTGCTGGCCCTCGACAGCTTCATGACTGACTGCTTCTCCATGCAGGAACCGATTTTTTCACATTACAGCTTGGCTCTGCACCGGATACGCTAACACGCATTTGGCCGTATAGAGAAGTGACTCTGGACTCACTGGGCAAGTGTGTGTAGTGTACGCGTCTACCTTTTCTCACTTGCTGAAACATATCCGTCCAAATTTGACAGCACGAAGCAGACAGCCATGTTGCTGAATTCTGATGATCTAAATGCTCCGAGGCCTGGTTGAATAGCACGGCAGATGTGCGAGGAAAAAGAGCAGCCCTTCACATGCCTTCATACTGCATAAGGGACTCCCTGCCACTTTCGAGTGAAAATAATGCTCACTTGTCAATCTTTCCTGAGCCAGTCAAATACTCCAGTCCCTTTGAGACCACTTGAGGTGTATGCTTTGATTCATCTAGGGCATGCCTCAGAGGAGATGGGACTGCTGTATCAACTAATTGCTTCAAAAAATAGGTTACAAGTATAAATAAATAATACTGTAGCTTACAATTGACATAACCCTCAAAGTCGATTCTCCTAAAAAATGTCAACCTTATTATTCTCTCACCCAATATTCCTTATCTAAGAGAGTGTATCGGGAGCAATATGTAATGTTATAGTCATTTAATGTTAGAGGTTAAAGACTTGAAACCTGATAGGAGGATTAAGGGCTCAGACTGGAGGGTATTTAAGCCCCCATCCATTTTGGCACGACTTTTACATTGTAATCCACAGGAACATGTTCAATAAACCAATTGTCCCAAAGCTTTTTAGGGTAATCAGATAAATCACTGCTCTGATTGCTCAAATAATTACTACACTACACTGTTGAGTACACGACGGTGCTGGCTACAACCAGACATAGTTATCTGCATTCCAAACAAAGATACAATATACAGTATATGAGTGTTAACAGATTGTTCTGTGCACCAAGGCCAATGCAGGAAAGTATTTGTGGCAATGAGGGGCCCAGTCCCCACATTGTCCAGTCTTGTCTAAAGCCAATCTGTATGTCAGTCATGCTGATCGGAAATCAACTTTCAAAATAGAATGACTTAAAGTGGTGTTTTTAGTTTTCATAACCTTGAGATATACATGACTCAACTACTAGCAAGCCCCTTTTATAAAGTTAACTGTGTTGGCTAATGACAATGCACAGACAGACCCAGAGCAGTAAACCATGTCTGTAGCCTACAGCGATTGTGTGAAGAGAGAATTTGCATCACGATTACTCTCATGGGAGGTGTTAAATGGGGAAATGTATATAATTCTATCTCACGGAGTAAATGAAAGTTTAGCAAATTATTTGTGGGTAAAATGAATCACAGTCCATGTCAATATTTTCAACCTTGGAGAAGTTTCTCATTCCATAATAAAAATGCCATGGAAAACATTCTCCAATAAAAATGGAAAAGCAGAGTATCCCATCCGGAAGCTCGTCATAAAATATGGGACATTTTTTCTCAAGGATTGAGGAATGAGGAGTCTGATCTACCAGACTCCTCTATGATTCTAATGACATACTGTACGTTTGTTAAATTATTAATGTCCTGCAAATCTAACGCATTTAGGATTGTGCTAAACTTTTATGAATATACCATATTAATATTGACACTGGAAAAAAGCTCATACATTTTTATTTGCTATTTTTAAACTTTAATTTGCCAGGGAGTCATACTGAGACCACGGTCTCTTTTGCAGATGAGCCCTGCATGAACACATACATAAAGAACAATTACATTATAAATTAAAAGCAAATACAAAACATGAAAAGCAAAACACAATCATATGAAACAAACAATCATATGAAACAAACCAATTCTTCACAATCGTTTGAATAATGTTCGCATACCATGGCTTGCGAAAGTATTGACCACCTTGGCATTTTCCACCATTTTGTTGCCTTACAACCTGGATTTAAAATAGATTTTTGGGGGTTTGTATCATTTTATTTATACAACATGCCTACCACTTTAAAATGCAAAATATTTTTTATTGTGAAACAAACAACAAATAAGACAAAAAAACAAACAACCATTCACCCCCCCCCCCCAAAGTCAATACTTTGTAGGGCCACCTTTTGCAGCAATCACAGCTGCAAGACTCTCGGGGTATGTCTCTATAAGCTTGGCACATCTAGCCACTGGGATTTTTGTCCATTCTTCAAGGCAAAACTGCTCCAACTCCTTCAAGTTGGATGGGTTCCGTTGGTGTACAGATATTTAAGTCATACCACAGATTCTCAATTGGATTGAGGTCTGGGCTTTGACTAGGCCATTCCAAGACTTTTAAATGTTTCCCCTTAAACCACTTGAATGTTTCTTTGGCAGTATGCTAAGGGTCATTGTCCTGCAGGAAGGTGAACCTCCGTTCCAGTCTCAAATCTCTGGAAAACTGAAACAGGTTTCCCTCAAGAATTTCCCTGTATTTAGCTCCATTCATCATTACTTCAGTTCTAAACAGTTTCCCAGTCCCTGCCGATGAAAAACATCCCCACAGCATGATGCTGCCACCAACATGCTCCAATGTGTGGTATGATGTTCTCGGGGTGATGAGTGGTAATGGGTTTGTGCCAGACAGCATTTTCCTTGTTGGCCAAAAAGCTCAATTTTAGTCTCATCTGACCAGAGTACCTTCTTCCATATGTTTGGGGAGTCTCCCATATGCCTTTTGGTGAACACCAAATGTGTTTGCTTATTTTTTTCTTCAAGCAATGGCTTTTTTTCTGGCCACTCTTCCGTAAAGCCCAGTTCTGTGGAATGTACGGCTAAAAGTGGTCCTATGGGGACAGATACTCCAATCTCCTCTCTGGAGCTTTGCAGCTCCTTCAGGGTTATCTTTGGTCTCTTTGTTGCCTCTCTGAGTAATGATTATTGCCCTCCTTAGTTTTGGTAGGTGGCCCTCTCTTGGCAGGTTTGTTGTGGTGCCATATTATTTCCATTTTTCAATAACGGATTTAATGGTGCCCCTTGGGATGTTCAAAGTTTCTGATGTTTTTTATAACCCAACCCTGATCTGAACTTCCCCACAACTTTGTCCCTGACCTGTTTGGAGAGCCCCCTTGGTCTTTGTGGTGCCGCTTGCTTGGTGGTGTCCCTTGCTTAGTGGTGTTGCAGACTCTGGGGCCTTTCAGAACAGGTATGTGTGTATACTGAAATCATCTGACACTTAGATTGCACACAGGTGGACATTATTTAACTAATTATGTGACTTCTGAAGGTAATTGCTTGCACCAGATCTTATTTAGGAGCTTCATAGCAGAGGGGGTGGAAACATATGCCTGCACCACTTTTCCTTTTAAAAATTGTTTGAATTTTTTGAAATAAGTTATTTTTGTAATTTCACTTCACCAATTGACTATTTTGTATATGTCCATTACATGAAATCCAAATATAAATCAATTTAAATTACAGGTTGTAATGTAAAAAAATAGGAAAAACGCCAAGGGGGATGAATACTTTTGCAAGGCACTGTACTGTTTTACCCACTTCATGTGAATATACAGTAGTCTAGTCAAGGCTCATAACTTATGCTGTGCATGCCGTTTCTATTCGTTTCCTGTCCATACTGTCTATACACACCATCATATACACTACGTACAGTATATATTGATATTCCGGTCTCTGACATTGCTCATTCTGATATTTGGGGATTTGTGTGTATTGTTATTTATTACTTCACTGTTGGAGCTAGAAACATAAGCATTTTGCAGCACCTGCGATAACATCTGCAAAATATGTGTACGCAACCAATCAAATGTTTTTATTTATTTATTTTTACAAACACATTATTTTGTTTAAAAAAATGTTCTCATCAATTAAGATTTTCTCACCTACAGTTGAAGTCGGAAGTTTACATAAACCTTAGCCAAATACATTGAAATTCAGTTTTTCACAATTCCTGACATTTAATCCGAGTAAAAATTCTCTGTTTTAGGACAGTTAGGATCACCACTTTATTTTAAGAATGTGAAATGTCAGAATAATAGTAGAGAGAATAATTTCAGCTTTTATTTCTGTCATCACATTCCCAGTGGGTCAGAAGTTTACATACCAAATACTAGTTGAGTGTACCATTGCCTTTAAATTGTTTAACTTTGGTCAAACATTTCGGGTAGCCTTTCACACAGCTTCCCAAAAATAAGTTGGGTGAATTTTGGCCCATTCCTCCTGACAGAGCTGATGTAACTGACTCAGGTTTGTAGGCATCCTTGTTCACACACACTTTTCAGTTCTGCCCAAAAATGTTCTATGGGATTGAGGTCAGGGTTTTGTGATGGCCATTCCAATACCTTGACTTTATTGTCCTTAAGCCATTTTGCCACAACTTTGGAAGTATGCTTGGGGTCATTGTCCAAGCTTTAACTTCCTGACTGATGTCTTGAGATGTTGCTTCAATATATCCACATTATATTCCATTCTCATGATGCCATCTATTTTGTGAAGTGCACCAGTCCCTTTTGCAGCAATGCACCCCCACAACATGATGCTGCCACCCCCATGCTTCACGGTTGGGATGGTGTTCTTCGGCTTGCAAGCCTCCCCCATTTTCCTCCAAACATAATGATGGTCATCATGGCCAAACAGTTCTATTTTTGTTATATCAAACCAGAGGACATTTCTCCATAAAGTACAAAAAGTAGGATCTTTGTCCTCATATGCAGTTGCAAACCGTAGTCTGGATGTTTTATGGCGGTTTTGGAGCAGTGGCTTCTTCCTTGCTTCCTTGCTTCTTCCTTTCAGGTTATGTCGATATAGGACTCATTTTACTGTGGATATAGATACTTTTGTACCTGTTTCCTCCAGCATCTTCACAAGGTCCTTTGCTGTTGTTCTGGGATTGATTTGAACTTTTCGCACCAAAGTACGTTCATCTCTAGGAGACAGAACGCATCTTCTTCCTGAGCGGTATGGCGGCTGCGTGGTCCCATGGTGTTTATACTTGCATACTATTGTTTGTACAGATGAGCGTGGTACCTTCGGGCATTTGGAAATTGCTCCCAAGGATGAACCAGACTTGTGGAGGTCTACAAATCTTTTTCTGAGGTCTTGGCTGATTTCTTTTGATTTTACCATGATGTCAAGCAAAGAGGCACTGAGTTTGAAGGTAGGCCTCAAAATACATCCACAGGAACACAACCAATGTACTCAAATTATGTCAATTAGCCTATCAGAAGCTTCTAAAGCCATGACATAATTTTTGGGGAATTTTCCAAGCTGTTTAAAGGCACAGTCAACTTAGTATATGTACATTTCTGACCCACTTGAATTGTGATATAGTGATTTCTAAGTGAAATAATCTGTCTGTAAACAATTGTTGGAAAAATCAGTTCTGTCATGCACAAAGTAGCTGTCCTAACCGACATGACAAATCTATAATTAGTTGACAAGAAATTTGTAGAGTGGTGGAAAAACAAGTTTTAATTACTCCAACCTAAGTCTATGTAAACTTCCGACTTCAACCGTACATACCTACTGACATGACAGCTAATGATGTCATCACAGAGGCTGGTACTGAGCCGACTTGATACAGGCATCAATTACAGTAACACCGTCTTCAGGCTCATGTGACCCCTTTTCTCCCATTACAGCCCTTTGTCATTATGCAAACCAGCGAGCCTGCCGAGGTGGGTACAGGAATGTGGGGTGGCTAATGAAGGTGAAGCACAATTATACTCCATTTCCATACCAGCTTCCATCTCTCTTTGATCAAAACAACACAAGCATGCAAACAGTGATATGTTTTCTTTACTACGAGGTCAAAGGGTAACTTTAAAAGGAACAGAAGCATGTGCATTACACACAGTGGAAGGTGTTTGGGGGTGGGGGTGCTGCAATTTTTTTGCCGACGCTACAGACCGCTATATCGGTCCACTAATACAGGACTTGTAATTCCCAGTGCACTACTCTTGTGAGATTTTTTTTTTAATACTATTATTAAAAATAAATAAATACAAATATTTCTCATGGGGCGCTGCAGCACCCTCAGCACCCCTACTTCCCTGGGCAATGATACAGATATGTAAATCGCTCACTTTTCTCATTGCAAATGTATTTTCACTCACTATTGAATATGTTTCTCTGGGAATTTGGAAGAGCACCCTGACACCTGCTCATGCTGTTAAAAGCGTATAATGCAAATCCTTGCACATTTTTCCCCAGACAAACATTTCACAGCAAGTAAGGATCTGGCTCGATCTGGCTCGATGCTTTTCTAATGTTAAAACCTGTTGGGGATGGGGGCGCTGTTTAGACTATTTATGCTAATTTGGCTAATTTTTTAAACGGCTTCCCACAAAATCCTTGATCGTACAATATGCATATTATTATTATTATTGGATAGAAAACAGTCTATAGTTTCTATAGGAGTTGAAATTTTGTCTCTAAGTGGAACAGAGCCCATTCTACAGCAATTTCCCTGACATGGAGTCAGATTTGAGAAATGTTGGCCACTCTTCTGAAGTCAGTTAAAAGGGCACTGTCGTTGCTATGACTATACGGACACTTCTTACGTCTTCCCCTGGATGCCTTTACGTGATGACGATTCCAACGGGGTCGATTGCGCGTTCACAGGCCCTACAAATGAAAAAACCCTGAAGCTAGTCATTCTTTGGGAGCTGCGTCATGAGCCTAGAGGACACCGGCGCGCACCTGTTCCAAGCGTTAGTTTAGCCTGTTATATTTCTCTGGTCATCTTTTCACTCGTTATAGGAGTTAAAAACATCATAAGGTAGTTAATTTAAAGCGTTTTATAGCAATTTATATCCGTTTAGTGCGATTTTGGGACATTTATTTTTGCAACGATGTGAAAAGTTGGGCACGCTTTTCAGTTCATCCCGAACGCAGTTGACATTTCCACATGGCAAGAGGACAGCTTTCCACCAAAAGACGATTTCTCCCAAGAAAGGATCCTTTGCCCAAGATACTGATGGAAGAACAGCTCAAGGTAGGACATTTTTATTATGATAAATCGTGTTTCTGTCGAAACATTTTAGTGGCTTAGGACGCCATGTTTTTTGACGTAGCTTCGCTTGGCGCAAACTGTATTGAAAAGTAAGGATAAATTAAAAAATTTAATAACGCAATTGTATTAAGAATTGAATTGTCTATCAATCCCTGTCCACCCTATATTTTTTAGTCACGTTTATGAGTATTTATGTATAAGAGTAGATCACTGTCTAAGTGGCGCAAGGACTTTTTCTTTACCAGCTTGTCTACATTTCACATTGTCTAACCATGATTTTGGTGGCTAAATATAAACATTTTCGATCAAACTGTATATGCATGTTGTAATGTGATGTTACAGGAGTGTCATCGGAAGAATTCTGAGAAGGTTAGTGAAAAAATTAATATCTTTTGGCGATGTTGACTTTTATCGCTCACTTTGGCTAGAATCAATGCTGGGCTGCTAATTGCTATGTGCTAAGCTAATATAACGATTTATTGTGTTTTCGCTGTAAGACACTTAGAAAATCTGAAATATTGTCTGTATTCACAGGATCTGTGTCTTTCGATTCGTGTATGCTGTGTATTTTTACGAAATGTTTGATGATTAGTAGTTAGGTAAACACGTTGCTCATTGTAATTATTCTAGTCCATTTGTGATGGTGGGTGCAATTGTAAACTATGCCATCTACCTGAAATATGCACTTTTTTCTAACAAAACCTATCCCATACCATAAATATGTTATCAGACTGTCATCTAATGAGTTTTTTTGTTGGTTAGGGGCTATAAATATCTTAGTTTAGCCGAATTGGTGATGGCTACTGGTGTTGGTGGACAAATAAAAGATGGTGGATTATGCTAATGTGTTTTTAGGTAATAGATGTACATCTTTACATATTGTGTCTTCCCTGTAAAACATTTTAAAAATCGGAAATGTTGACTGGATTCACAAGATCTGTGTCTTTCATTAGCTGTATTGGACTTTAATGTGTGAAAGTTAAATATTTTAAAAAAATATTTTTTTTGAATTTCGCGGCACTGGTTTTTCAGTGGGGGGGGGGGGGGGGTGCCGCTAGCGCCACGCTGATCCTAGACAGGTTAACTGGCCATTGTCATCTTACAGAGTAATGTAGTGTTGTCTTCGGATTGACTCTAAGTAGCTGCTCTCTCGATCCTAAACACATGGTTCATGTCATTGAACAGCTACGGAGATTAAACACCCAGTATATGACCCCAATTAACACAGTATCTTCTCCAAACAACAAACATTGCAATTCCATAAGGAGGGTTAATAATGATCATCAGCACAGTACAAGTTGTACGCTCGTCAAAGTCAATTTATTAACTTTCAAACTATTGTTCTCAATAAAAAGTATAATCCGCACTTTGATTTTCTTACCAGGTGCATGGAGAAAAGGTGAATGCTAAATTAGAAAGAAACACCAGCACACTGGTGATCTTGATGCCCCCAGATTTAGATTATCCTTGTTAAAATCCCCAGCTACAATGAATGCAGCCTCAGGATATGTGGTTTCTAGTTTACATAGAGGCCAATAAAGTTCATTCAGGGCCGTCGATGTGTCTGCTTGGAGGGGGAGGGAGTATATACGGCTGTGATGATAATCTAAGAGAATTCTCTTGGTAGATAATGCGGTCGACATTTGATTGTGAGGAATTCTAGGTCAGGTGAGCAAAAGGACTTTCCGTGAAACAAAGAACGTTACAATCTCTGATGTCTCTCTGGAAGGCAACCCTTGCTTGGATTTCGAGTAGTAAACTCGGGAGCGGTGTGCGATGTGCCCGTCTAGGGAGCCTGACCAGAAGAACGCTTCGTCTGCCCCTCCTGCGGCGCCGTTGTTTTGGGTTGCCGGTTAGGATCCGATCCATTGTCCTGGGTGGTGGAATAAACAGAGGATCCGCTTCGGGAAAGGCATATTCCTGGTCGTAATGTTGGTAAGTTGACGTTGCTCTTACATCCAATAGTTCCTCCCGGCTGTATGTAAAAAAAAATTAAGATTTACTGGGGTAACAGTGTAAGAAATAATACATAAAAAACAAAATACTGCACAGTTTCCTGAGCACGCGAAGCGAGGCGACCATCTCTGTTGGCGCCGAACGTTTTGTTAACAAGACTCCCAAAATTTTATCAGCATATCGAATGCGCTACCCGGGCGGGAAAAAATCCTGGACAATTGTTACTCTAACTTCCGCGACGCATACAAAGCCCTGCCCCGCCCTCCTTTCGGAAAATCTGACCACCACTCCATTTTGTTGCTCCCAGCCTATAGACAGAAACTAAAACAAGAAACGCTCGTGCTCAGGTCTATTCCATGCTGGTCCGACCAATCTGATTCCACACTTCAAAGATTGCTTCGATCACCTGGACTGGGATATGTTCCGCATAGCATCGGACAATAACATTGATGAATACGCTGATTCGGTGAGCGAGTTTATTAGCAAGTGCATCGATGATGCTGTACCCACAGCAACTATTAAAACCTTCCCCAACCAAAAACTGTGGATTGATGGCAGCATTCGTGCAAAACTGAAAGCGAGAAACACTGCTTTAAATCAGGGCAAGGCGACCGGAAACATGGCTGAATACAAACAGTGTAGCTATTCCCTCCGCAAGGCAATCAAACAAGCTAAGTGTCAGTATAGAGACAAAGTAGAGACGATATTCAACGGCTCAGACACAAGAGGTATGTGGCAGGGTCTACAGTCAATCATGGACTACAAAAAGAAAACCAGCCCCGTCGCGGACCACAATGTCCTGCTCCCACACAAACTAAACAACTTAGTTGCTCGCTTTGAGGACAATACAGTGCCAACGAAACGGTCCACTACCAAAACCTGCGGACTCTCCTTCACTGCAGCCAACGTGAGTAAAGCATTTAAACTTGTTAACTCTCGCAAGTCTGCCTAGCCGCGTCCTCAGAGCATGCGCAGACCAGCTGGCTGGTGTGTTTACGGACATATTCAATCAATCCTTATCCCAGTCTGCTCTTCCCACATGCTTCAAGAGGGCCACCATTGTTCCAGTTCCCAAGAAAGCTAAGGTAACTTAGCTAAATGACTATCGCCCCGTAGCACTCACCTCTGTCATCATGAAGTGCTTTGAGAGACTAGTCAAGGATCATATCACCTCCACCCTACCTGATACCCTAGACCCACTCCAATTTGCCGCCCCAATAGGTCCACAGACGACGCAATCGCAATCACACTTCACACTGCCCTAACTCATCTGGTCAAGAGAAATAGCTATGTAAGAAAGCTGTTGATCAACTAAAGATCAGCATTTAACACCATAGTACCCTCCAAACTCGTCATTAAGCTCGAGACCCTGGGTCTCGACCTCGCCCTGTGCAACTGGGTCCTGGACTTCCTGACGGGCCGCCCCCAGGTGGTGAGGGTAGGAAACAACTTCTCCACCCCGCTGATCCTCAACAATGGGGCCCCACAAGGGTGCGTTCTCAGGCCTCTCCTGTACTCCCTGTTCACCCATGACTGTGTTTCCATGCATAACTCCAACTCAATCATCAAGTTTTCAGACGACACTACAGTGGTAGGCTTGATTACCAACAACGACGAGACGGCCTACAGGGAGGAGGTGAGGGCCCTTGGAGTGTGGTGTCAGGAAAATAACCTCACACTCAACGTCAACAACACAAAGGAGATGATCGTGGACTTCAGGAAATAGCAGAGGGAGCACCCCCCAATCCACATCAACGGGACAGTAGTGGAGAAGGTGGAAAGTATTAAGTTCCTCGGCGTACACATCACGAAGAAACTGAAATGATCCACCCACACAGACAGTGTGGTGAAGAAGGCGCAAGAAATTTGGTGTGTCACCAAAAACACTCAAACTTTTACAAATGCACAATCGAGAGCATCCTGTTGGGCTGTTGGTACAGCAACTGCTCCGCCCACAACAGCAAGGCTCTCCATAAGGTAGTGAGGTCTGCACAACACATCACTGGGGGCAAACTACCTGCCCTCCAGGACACCTACACCACCCGATGTCACAGGAAAGCCAAAAAGACCATCAAGGACAACAACCACCCGAGCCACTGCCTGTTCACCCCACTATCATCCAGAAGGCGACATCAGTACAGGTGCATCAAAGCTGGGACCGAGAGACTGAAAAACAGCTTCTATCTCAAGGCCATCAGACTGTTAAACAGCCATCACTAACATTGAGTGGCTGTTGCCAACAACTCAATCTCTAGGCACTTTAATAATGAAAAATTGGATGTAATAAATGTATCGCTAGTCACTTTAAACTATGCCACTTTATATAATGTTTACATACCCTACACTACTCATCTCATATGTATATACTGTACTCTATACCATCTACTGCATCTTGCCTATGCCGTTCGGCCATTGCTCATCCATATGTATTTTTATGTACATATTCTTATTCATTTCTTTACACTTATGTGTATAAGGGAGCTGTTGTGAAATTGTTAGATTACTTGTTAGATATTACTGCATGGTCGGAACTAGAAGCACAAGCATTTCGCTACACTCGCATTAACATCTGCTAACCATGTGTATGTGACAAATATGATTTGATTTAATGGATCATTTCAACAACTTAAAAAATATCCATTACATTTGTGGAAAATCAAGTTCTGTAGCTTCTGTTCAAACTTTAGGTTTTCAACATGTATCTACAGATAGATTAGGCTCATCCTTTAAAGTATATTTCTGGATGTAAAGGGATACAACCAAGGAGGGAAACATCAGCACTTATACTGGGCGTGGGGCTTTACGACACTAGGTAGGTTTCCATTGACCCAGGTGTATTCAACAAAAGCAATGTCGCAAACATGTTCTGAAGATCAACATTTTTATCAATTTGATGAGGATGGATTTGTCTTTTGTCGAACGTTCTTTATTTAGTTATTTATTTAGTTAAACAGGAAAGGGCCATCCCCAAACTGTTATCACAAAGGTGGAAGCACAGAATCATCTAGAATGTCATTGTATGCTGTAGTGTTAAGATTTCCCTTCACTGGAACTAAGGGGCCTAGCCCAAACCACGAAAAACAGCCCCAGGCCATTATTCCTCCTCCACCAAACTTTACAGTTGGCACCATGCATTCGGCAGGTTGCATTCTCCTGGCATCCGCAAAACCCAGATTCGTCCGTTGGACTGTCAGATGGTGAAGCGTTATTCATCACTCCAGATAACGCGTTTCCACTGCTCCAGAGTCTAATGGCGGGGAGCTTTACACCACTCCAGCAAACACTTGGCATTGCGCATGGTGATCTTAGGCTTGGTGCAGCTGCTTAGCCATGGCAACCCACTTCATGAAACTCCCCACGAACAGTTATTGTGCTGGCATTGCTTCCAGAGGCAGTTTGGAATTTGGTAGTGAGTGTTGCAAATGAGGACAGATGATTTTTACGCACTTCACGCTTCAGCTCTCTGCGCTCCCATTCTGTGAGCTTGTGTGGCCTACCACTCTGTGGCTGAGCCGTTGTTGCTCCTAGAGGTTCCACAATAACAGCAATAACAGTTCACCAGGACAGCTCTAGCAGGGCAGAAATTTGACAAACTGACTTGTTGGAAAGATGGAATCCTATGACAGCGCCACGTTGAAAGTTACTGAGCTTTTCAGTGCGGGCCATTCTACAGCCAATGTTTGTCTATAGAGATTGCAAGGCTGTGTGCTCGATATAATACACCTGTCAGCAACGGGTGTGGCTGAAATAGCCAAATCCCCAAATTTGAAGGGGTGTCCACATACTCTTGGCCATGTAGTGTATCTTTAAAGCTCCACTCCACATTTAATTCTAAATGCTTAGTGCTTACTAAAAACCTTTTTGCAAGTACAAAGTAATGTTTTTTTGCAGAACAAGGATTGTCCTGACTTTCAATAATGCTTGAATTGCTTAGCTTAGCTTTTTTTGGTTGGCTGGATGCAAGGTTCATCATCAAATTATTTCCAATCTGCAGTGCAAGTTTCACCACCATGCCATGGACCATGTCAATACCAGTGGAGGCTGCTGAGGGGAGAACGGCTCATAATAATGGCTGGAACAGAGCGAATGGAATGGCATCAAACACGTGGACACCATGTGTTTGATGTATTTGATACCATTCCACTTATTCCGCTGCAGCCATTACCACGAGCCCCCTCCCCCCCCCCCCCCCCCCCCCCCCCCTCCCCCCCCCCCCTCCCCTCAATTAAGGTGTCACCAACATCCTGTGGTGAATACGTTAGTACATGAGAATTAATAGAATATGCCAAATATTAGTAAATTCTTGCTTTCTATCCATGTTGCCACTTGCGGGCTGCCTGAGACATGAAACAGATAAATGGGAGTCGTCAATTTATTAATGCGCAATTTGCCTAAATGGGTAATGGATACAATTCAACCACTAGATTTTGAATCAACACTATAGTTTTCTGGGGTCGGTGGGGTGGGGGTGGATCGGGAGCAATGTCAGAGTCCAGCTGTTATTGAATATACACGTCTGCGGTTGTGAGGCCGGTTGGACGTACTGCCGACGTCTATATAACATGACGTTGGAGGCGGCTTATGGTAGAGAAATTAATATTAAATTATCTGGCAACAGCTCTGGTTGGTGCACAGTCTTGCAGCCAATTGCACAATCTGGCATCTGTGGCTTTGTGTTGTTTGACAAAACAGCACATTTTAGAGTGGCCTTTTATTGTCCCCAGCACAAGGAGCACCTATGTAATGACATGCTTGTT
Organism: Salvelinus fontinalis; assembly: GCF_029448725.1. NCBI lineage: Eukaryota > Metazoa > Chordata > Actinopteri > Salmoniformes > Salmonidae > Salvelinus > Salvelinus fontinalis. The sequence goes on along the minus strand of NC_074678.1, from coordinate 53,850,973 downwards.
GATATGCAACACCTGTCAGGTGGATGGATTGTCTTGGCAAAGGAGAAATGCTCACTAACAGGGATGTAAACAAATTTGTGCTAAACATTTGAGAGAAATAAGCTTTTTGTGCGTATTTCAGATCATGAAAAGTGGGATCAACACTTTACATCTTGTGTTTATATTTTTGTTCAGTGTAGTAAAAATAAACACTCATAAATAAATAGTAGCACCAGTGTGGTGGTTGTGTGTGTGTGTGGTTGTAACGTAGAGAAAAGTCCATGGCTATGGTGGCTGGAGTTACAGGCCTTCCTCAGACATTGCCTGGTGTAGATGTCCTGTAAAGCTTGCAACTCGAGGGCAGTTCAACTGCCATACCATGCCGTCATGCAGCCAATAAAGATGCTCTCGATCTTTAGAAGTTTGTCAGTATCTGAGGAGCCATGCCAAATTTCTTCAGCTGCCTGAGGAATACGACACGCTGGTGCACCTTATTTACTACTGTACTGGTGTTATGGGTCCATGTCAAGTCTTTAGTGATGTGTACACCAAGGAACTTGAGGCTGCTGACCCTCTTGATGATTAGCTCCTTTCTTTTACTGGGGTTGAGGGAGAAGTTGTTGTGCCAGCACCAAACTGTCAGGTCTCCCCGTTTCATTGTTCATTGTCATTCCTACAAAGGTGGCGTCATCAGTAAACTTTATTCTGGAGTTGGATTCGTGCTTTGCCATGCAGTCGTGGTTGAACAGGGAGTACAGGAGGGCACTGAGCACACAGCCATGGGTTGCCCCTGTGTCGAGAGTCAGTGTGGACGAGAACTTATTGCCTTTCATCGCGACCTGTGGTCTGCCCGTCAGGAAGTCCAGGATCCAGGGTGGTGTTCTAGTCCAGGGCCCTGAGCTTGAATACAAATGTATGTGTATATGTGCATGCCATTTCAAATCAAAATCCAATATTATTTGTCACATACACATGTTTAGCAGATGTTATTGTGGGTGTAGCGCAGTGCTTGTGTTTCTAGCTCTAACAGTGCAGTAATATCTAACAAGTAATATCTAACAATACACACAATCTAAAGTAAAGGAATGGAATTAAGACTCTAACTATTTGGACAAGCAGTGTCAGAGCTGCCTACAGTAGAGTAGGACAGTATACATTATATACATATGAGATGCTAATGCTGAGCGCAGATGAAGTGCACCGATTTTCAATGCAGATAATCATCTTGTTTGTTTTTCAGATTAGCCTCTCAGCTGTTGATTATTGCTGCTGATCAAATATGTACACAGGGACGAGTCAATACACAACGCAAATTTAATGAATTGGACCTTTGTGTACCCGTAGTGAGCCTATCCCCGGCCTTGTTCCGTCACACATTGTTTCACTATTGATCAGGATAGACATCCTTAGACAGATAAAGAAACGTATCTTTTTAACTTGACTGCTCTCTCCCTCCCATCTCTTTTCTTCTCTCTATCTATCCCTCCCTGGCATCCTCAGGGAATGTGCAGGCTCGGTTGGTGGAGGTCCATTGAGCATTCTATCAGTCGAGGGGAGGCAGTATCCGCCCATGTCTGTTGCCCTGACCCTCATGGACCTTCTAGCACCATCAACCAAGTGACACCAGTCTACCATTAAGGAAAAACATTTTCTTCCTTCCACGGAGGTCCCATAGGGGCGCAGGGAGAGCACTGCGATATAACTGACACCGGGTAGCAAACACTTTGAACTCCTGAACAGGAAATGAATGCAGGGAGCACCGCTTCCAGGAGCAACACGTTGCATGTTGCACATTTAAATTGACACGTCTTGCCAGATGACATGCTGATATTACGTTATGGCCTAAGCACCACTTGTGATTCTCTGTGGTTGCTTGTCCTGCGAGCGCTTGGCACATTGTTGTGCACATAAAGGCCTTGCAGATAGAAGGCCAGGGAATACAAAATGGGGTTTTGGGTAAACTCTACTTCAGAGCGAATCTCAACATAGAACTGTGGTGGTATTAAAAAGCTATGAAAGGAACCATGGTGCTAATCAAAGAGACAGTTGAATTCAAAATACCTATGTGACAACCTACATGTGGAATATCTATATTAAATATCTAATTTCAACAATTGATTTTTGTGACCAACAGCTGTAAGCTACTGCAACAAAGAGAGTCGATAACGTGGTTTAGACTTCATATCACCTCCAAACTGAAGCTCTTAATGCGCCCAAGACAAAACAGCCATTCCACATCTGTCAGGATCCCCCTGGCTGTAGTTAAATGGCACGAACGAGGGCATGTTTCGTGAGGATGCCCAGGAGCGACCAAGCATATGTTATATAAATAAATAAAAAGTTTCTTACGGAAAACTTTTATCAACTGTAAATATATTCTTAATTTTATCAAATCAAATCACATAACCATAAACTGATATTGAGTGTAACCATTTTTTTCAGCAATACATACTCTGTTTCCCCAAAACACCTTCTGCAGATGTCATTAACATCACATCATCAAACCTTCAATGTTTGTTTACTGAAACACAAACACAATGGGATTATTTGGTTTATCTGTCTACAGGATTCGGCACTACCACATTTTAAAATGATTATTGTAATTCCTTATTGCATAAATATGGCTGTTTTCTAATATGTGCTTGTATACCTGCATTGAAACTATGATAAAACATGTAATTACTTATTGAAATTCTTATGTATTTATAATTTTTAAGAAGTTATTTTGAGAACAAATTAGTGCCTCACACTAGAAGAAGACAGGAGTGTGATATTTATTGTGTAAATATTTTTTTTCTTAAGAAATATGTTTAAGTTGTGGTGCTAATGGCCGTTTGGCAGTAATGAAAGAATTATGAGAAATTGCATTAGTTGTTAAATATAACTGTGTGTAAATGGGTATTTACAATATGATTGGTTGCTATAAAGAAAGATAAAGATTATGTGATAAGCAGTATTGAGCGGGCGTTTATCCATTTTATACAAAAGCTATACAAAAAGTCACTACTTTGTAATGGCAACAACATGTAAATCGTCATTGCCGAAACATTTTGTTTGTGGTAACGACAGTGTTGATAATGATTATTTGCAACTGTTTTGTATTTACTTTGTTAATATGATCAGCTGTCATTTGATAAACACAACAGAATGAAATGTATTTTTTCAAATAGAGGACAATCTTCACGGGTTAGTCACTCATTCAAAGTGAATTATCTTGGAGGTGGATATACAGTGCATTCGGAAAGTATTCAGACCCTTTGACTTTTTCTACATTTTGTTTCGTTACAGCCTTATCCTAAAATGTATTAAAAAAAAGTTTTACTCATCAATCTAAAGACAATACCCCATAATGACAATGCGAAAACAGGCTTTTAGAAATTTGGGCATATTTATTAAAGATAAAAAACAGATACCTTATTTACATAAGTATTCAGACCGTTTGCTATGAGACTCGAAATTGAGCTCAGCTGTATTTGGGGAGCGCGGCTGAACTTAACGATTCTGCCCCTTTTTCAGATTGATAATTAAGAAATGCAGAAGCAATAACTGAAGCCAAGGGAAAGTTGTGTTGGGGAGTTGGTTTAATGTGGGTGTCTCTTGTGTGTGTGTTCACGCCTGGCATGTGTTTGTACAATTCACTCTGCTAAAACAGTACACCAGTACAGGGCAGCAGGTAGCCTAGTGGTTAAGAGTGTTGGGTTTGAATCCCTGAGCTGACTAGGTGAAAAGTCTATTGATGGGCCCTTGAGCAAGGCACTGAACCCTAATTGCTAATGTAAATCACTCTGGATAAGTACATCTGCTGAAATGTAAAAAAAGTACTCCGTTACAGTGACTCACCCTTCTAGATAACTTGAAACAGTCTAACCTGGTCTTGAAGTGGCCTACACTAGCTTGTGCTAGTCAACTTCTTCCGCCAATTAGCTGCACATTACAAAGTTGCTTGGGCTACTTAGGGACCGTAAATAAATGATACAATGTAAATGGGACAATATCTTTCAGCTGTCTCATTAAATTCTTTGTGTATGAATTTCTACAATTTATAGTTGGTTTGAGGTTTTAAGTAATTGAAATTTGGAGCTATTGACATTTAAAAATATATCATCCTTTGATGGTCCCTAACTAGCCCCATAGGGATATTGAATGTCAAACCAAATTGACCATGGGCATTACGATCAGGTTGCGTGAAGCTGCGCTCCGAATTGATGATTAGTTTGGTGCTGCCAGCTGTGGGCATGAACTGAAATGTAGTACAATGTTCAACCCTGAACCATTGAATCATACAATATGATTTAGATTGGATTAGAAAAAAACTTGTGTTGCCACACAGCAGTAGTGGCACAAGAGCGTTGGTTTGTCAAAAGCTGTGAATTGAGGTGACAAAGAAAATGTGGTCAATTGATGCATGGAGCAAGCAATAAAGCAAGCAACTGACTACATTTTTACATTATCTAATGGTTAAAACCATAAAAATAAGTGTAATCCACACATATATATTCTTAAATGTCAATAGCTTCAAATTTCAATTGGTTGTCCAGGAAAACATGATATGTTACCATTATGCATACATTTTCATGTGCAACTTAAAAAAAAAAAAAATCATGAATGACATAATGCACCCTTTCCAATGATAGAATGAGTGGCAGCATGTACTCTTTACAATAATTAATTACAGTATGTACATTTTTGCATTACTTAGATATGCAAACTCTTGTTATTACTGAAATTCCCCCCCAAAAATTGCCGTCATTATTTTCAGAACAGTATAAGACTAGTTTTGACATCAGCGGTTGTGCTAGTGGTGATAGCCTTGAGTGAAATGATCTGTTGATATACATCAAAAAGTGAAATTGATTTCTTGAAATGCATTCTTATTTTAATAAACTGAAATTAGATTAGATCTCGCCACACTTCACTCATGTTATATTGAAACTGACCCAGGGTTCAGAAGATATTAAATTATAGAGGATGAATTCCTCGATCTCACAAATCTCAGATATGTTTATCTTTTATTATTTTATGTCTGCCTCATTTAATTGCATGTGAACCAGATGACAAAGAACAGTAAATAAAATAACTGACCTGAATTACAATGACATTCTAGATCCAACACATCGTTTGATAAATGACAATATACAATCAAAGCATTGATGTACTGTAGACCTACAGTACATACAGTCCTACATACTGTACAAACCTACTCTTTTCTCACATTGCTTTAGACATAAGACTGAACCACTATAGTCTGTGTTTCTAATACTCCTGAAATGAATTGAATACAAGTGATTTTAATACAGACACACACTATATATATACAAAAGTCTGTGGACACCCCATCAAATGAGAGGATTAGGATATTTCAGCCACACCCACTGCCAACAGGTGATGCAGGAAATGTCTAGGAGCAACAACGGGTCAACTGCGAAGTGGTAGGCCACACAAGATCACAGAACGGGACCGCCGAGTACTGAAGCACGTAGCATGTGAAAATCGTCTGTCCTCAGTTGCAACACTCACTACCGAGTTCCACACTGCATCTGGAAGCAACGTCAGCACAGAACTGTTAGTCGGGAGCTTCATGAAATGGATTTTCAAGGCCGAGCAGCCGCGCACAAGCCTAAGATCACCATGTGCAATGCAAAGCGCTGGCCAGAAATGTTGTAAAGCTTGCTGCCTTTGGACTCTGGAGCAGTGGAAACGCGTTCTCTGGAGTGATGAATCAGTCTTCACCATCTGGTAGTCTGACGGACTAATCTGGGTTTGGCGGATGCCAGCAGAACGCTACCTGCCCCAATGCATAGTGCCACCTGTAAAGTTAGGTGGAGGAGGAATAATGGTCTGGGGCTGTTTTTCATGGTTCGGGCTAGGCCCCTTAGTTCCAGTGAAGGGAAATCTTAACGCTACAGCATATAATAACATTCTAGTCAATTCTGTGCTTCCAACTTTGTGGTAGCAGTTTGGGGCCCTTACCTTGATCAGCATGACAATGCCTCAGTGCTCAACGTGAGGTCCATACAGAAATGTTTTGTTGAGATCGCTGTGGTAGAACTTGACTGGCCTGCACAGAGCCCTGACCTCAACTCCATCTAACACCTTTGGGATGAATTGGAACGCCGATTGCAAGCCAGGCCTAATCTCCCAACAACAGTGCTCGACCTCACTCAAGCTCTTGTGGCTGAATGGAAGCAAGTCCCCGCATCAATGTTCCAACATCTAGTGGAAAGCCTTCCCAGAAGAGTGAAGGCTATTATAGCAGCAAAGGAGGTACCAACTCCATATTAATGCCCATGATTTTGGAATGAGATGTTCGAGCAGGTGTCCACATACTTTTGGTCATTTAGTGTAGATATCAGAGGACAGTACAAGTAACACAAAAGCTATGACTACCATGATCCTTTGTGGTTCATTTGATAGAGCATGGTGCTTGCAACATCAGCACCGTGAGTTTGATTCCCGTTGTGCCCACCATACTAAAATGTATGAACGCACCACTGTAAGTTGCTTTCTATAAAAGCATCTGCTAAACGGCATTATAGTATATACTATAGCTATAAACGACTACATTTCGAAAAAAGCGAAAAAAGCTTTGATAGAAATTAGTGCTCTCCGTCCCAGTTACCAGCTCCTTGGACCCAATGGTACCACTATATCAGGATTAACATGACAAGGTTCTTCCCTGCCTCCTAATTAAATACAGCCGAGACATGTAATAATATATTGTAAATCTTGTCTTCTCAGACACCTTGCACCTTGTCCGTCAGCAAGGAAACTTGGAATCAATATTATGTTGCAATACATAACTTTACTCTGGTTACAACCTGTTTTTCCTCAACTTATTCGTTTAAAAAGTATGCCCAAGTCTGTTTTATGGAACAAATCTTCCTCTCACTATAAATAGAGTTCCCAGAAAGAGTGTGATTATTAACACGAAGGATGAATGATCGGCAGCGCTTGGTATTTTGTTAATTGGAATAGGGGACTGGCATTTTATTGCATTCCATATTATTTATTCAAAACATTGCAAATTGTTTCCTACATTTACTACGACATGCAACTCATTATGCTTGAGATGATTATTTTCACTATCAGTATGTCGCATTCGTATCGAGCACAAAACAAGCTTTGCAAAGTCGATGAAGTGGTAATAATTCATGCCCATATTCTTTGTGCTCACCAGCGAGGTTTAAATATTGAACGAATTATGAAACGCTCTCTTGTATTAAGTTATTAAAAGATGGATAAAATGTAGAGTGAGAGAAACACAAACCCTGAGAGATTTTCAAATACATATTTTAAAGTCCAGGAATGACCTTCTGAAAAGACTTGATTTTCAATGCAATGACCTAACTGGAGATCTTGTGATGCTCTGGAGTGAAGAACTATTGTCCGAATAGGTCAAAAACACTGAAATACTAAAAACATACTACACAGAGCCTGTGTTAGCCTACTTTTTAGACATGGTTTCTCAGTCTTCTCCTCTTGATTTGCAGTGAAGGGATTGAGCAGACTGGAGAAGCTAACAGTTCGTATACATGGTGGCCATCTTCAAACAAACAAAAAATATTACACTGAGTGTAGTAAACATTAGGAACATCTGCTCTTTCCATGACATAGACTGAGCAGGTTTATTCCAGGTGAAAGCCATGATCCCTTCTTGATGTCACTTGTTAAATCCACTTCAATCAGCGTAGAAGAAGGGGAGGAGACAGGTTAAATAAGGATTTATAAGCCTTGAGACAATTGAGGCATGATTGATAAAGATAAAATATTTAAGTCCTTTGAACGGGGTATGGTAGTAGGTGCTAGGCGCACAGGTTTGAGTGTTTCAAGAACTACAATGCTGCTGGGTTTTTTACGCTCAACAGTTTCCTGTTGGTATCAAGAATGGTCCACCATCCAAAGGACATCCAGCCAACTTGACACAACTGTGGGAAGCATTGGAGTCACATACAATGAAGACATATTATCATTATTAAAAAATTTTATCATGTGGCTGGTTTTCCTTTTATAGTCCGTGATTGTCTGTAGACCCTGCCATTTACGTCTTGCGTCTGAGCAGTTGAATTGAGACTCCACTTTGTCTCTGTACTGACGTTTTGCCTGTTTGATTGCCTTACGGGGGGAATGACTACACTGTTTGTATTCTGCTATAATCCCAGTCACCTTGCAGTGGTTAAATGCGGTGGTTCGCGCTTTCAGTTTTGCGCGAATGCTGCCATCTATCCACGGTTTCTGGTTAGGGTGTGTTTTAATAGTCACAGTGGGTACAACATATCCTATACACTTTCTTATAAACTCAGTCACCATATCAGTATATTCCTCAATGTTATTCTCAGAGGTTACCCGGAACATATCCCAGTCCGCGTGATCAAAACAATCTTGAAGCGAGGATTCCAATTGGTCAGACCAGCGTTGAATAGTCCTTAGCACGAGTACTTCCTGTTTGAGTTTCTGCCTATAGGAAGGGAGAAGCAAAATGGAGTCGTGATCAGATTTGCTGAAGGGAGGGCGGGGGAGGTCCTTGTGGGCATCCCGGAAGTTGGAGTAGCAGTGGTCAAGTGTTTTGGCAGTGTGAGTACTGCAGTCAATTAGTTGATAGAACTTCAGTAGCGAGTTCCTCAAAATTTGCTTTGTTAAAATCCCCAGCTACAATAAATGCAGCCTTTAGGATTTGTAGTTTCTTGAGGGCCTTCGTGGTATCGGCTTGTGGGAAAAATACACAGCTGTGATTGTAACCAAAGAGAATCCTCTTGGGAGGTAATACGGTCAGCATTTGATTGTGAGGTTTTCTAGGTCGGGTGAACAAAAGGTCTTGGGTTCCTGTATGTTATCACAATCACACCATGAGTAGTTAATCATGAAAGATACACCCCGCCCTTCTACTTCCCAGAGAGATATTTATTCCTGTCTGCGCCATGAACTAGGAAACCAACTGGCTGTACGGACTCAGACAGTAAATCCCAAGAGAGCCATGTTTCCGTGAAACAGAGTATGTTATCCCTGACGTCTCTCTGGATGGAAATCCTCGCCCTCAGCTCGTCAACTTTATTATCCAGAGACCGAACATTAGCAAGTAATATACTCGGAAGCAGTGGGTGGTGTGCGCGCCTCCTGAGTCGGACTAGAAGTCCACTCCAAGTACCTCTTCTCTGCCGCCGATGTTTTGGGTCAGACTCTAGAATCAGTTCAATTGCCATGGGGGATACAAACAAAGGATCCGATTCGGGAAAGTCATATTCCTTGTCATAATGCTGGTAATGCTGGTGCGTTACCGCTGGTCTGATATCCAAAAGTTCTTCCCGGCATTATGTAATAACACAAAACATTTCTGCCCTAATAATGTAAGAAATAGCACATAAAAAAGACGAAATACTGCAAAGTTGGCAGATGTATGGTGAGATGCCGGTGGACGCTTTGAATAGGTCAGTAGCCTATAGAGTAATTTGAGAAGAATGCAATTGCTGAATATATGTAGATATTCTAAACTAAGTGTTTTGATAACTTTCAAATGTAGTAACAGGTCCATGTAGAATTCTCTTCGATCATAATCACAGCCGTATATATTCCCCCCCAAGCAGAGACATCGATGGCCCTGAACGAACTTTATCTGACTCTTTGTAAACTGGAAACCACACACCCTGAGGCTGCATTCATCGTAGCTGGGGATTTTAACAAGGCTAATCTAAAAACAAAACTCCCTAAATTCTATCAGCATATCGATTGTGCTACCAGGGCTGGAAAAACCCTAGATCATTGTTATGCTAATTTCCGCGACGCATATAAGGCCCTCCCCCGCCCCCCTTTCGGAAAAGCTGACCACGACTCCATTTTGTTGATTCCAGCCTACAAACAGAAACTAAAACAACAAGCTCCCGCGCTCAGGTCTGTTCAACGCTGGTCCGACCAATCTGATTCCACGCTTCAAGACTGCTTCGATCACGCGGATTGGAATATGTTCCGCATTGCGTCCAACAACAATATTGACGAATATGCTGATTCGGTGAGCGAGTTCCTTAGGAAGTGCATTGACGATGTCGTACCCACAGCAACGATTAAAACATTCCCAAACCAGAAACCGTGGATTGACGGCAGCATTCGCGTGAAACTGAAAGCGCGAACCACTGCTTTTAACCAGGGCAAGGTGACCGGAAGCATGACCGAATACAAACAGTGTAGCTATTCTCTCCGCAAGGCAATCAAACAGGCTAAGTCCCAGTACAGAGACAAAATCGAGTCGCAAATCAACAGCTCAGACACAAGAGGTATGTGGCAGGGTCTACAGTCAATCACGGATTACAAAAAGAAAACCAGCCCCGTCGCGGACCAGGATGTCTTGCTCCCAGACAGGCTAAACAACTTTTTTGCCCGCTTTGAGGACAATACAGTGCCACTGACACGGCCCCCTACCAAAACCTGCGGGCTCTCCTTCACTGCAGCCGAGGTGAGTAAAACATTTAAACGTGTTAACCCTCGCAAGGCTGCAGGCCCAGACGGCATTCCCAGCCGCGTCCTCAGAGCATGCGCAGACCAGCTGGCTGGTGTGTTTACGGACATATTCAATCAATCCTTATCCCAGTCTTCTGTTCCCACATGCTTCAAGAGGGCCACCATTGTTCCTGTTCCCAAGAAAGCTAAGGTAACTGAGCTAAACGACTACCGCCCCGTAGCACTCACTTCCGTCATCATGAAGTGCTTTGAGAGACTAGTCAAGGACCATATCACCTCCACCCTACCGGACACCCTAGACCCACTCCAATTTGCTTACCGACCCAATAGGTCCACAGACGACGCAATCGCAACCACACTGCACACTGCCCTAACCCATCTGGACAATAGGAATACCCATGTGAGAATGCTGTTCATCGATTACAGCTCAGCATTTAACACCATAGTACCCTCCAAACTCGTCATTCTAAAAAATGTTGTGTTACAGACATAATTTTAAATTGTTTTTTTTGTCACTGGCCTACACGCAATACCCCATAATGTCAAAGTTGAATAATGTCTTTCGAAATTTCTACAAATTAATTTCAAAGGAAAGCTGAAATGTTTAAAAAAAATACCCAACAAAATCCATTAGTTTAAGCTAGACATCCGTTTTTTGTTGCATGCGCTGTGTCTCATTCCACCGAATCTATCGGCCTTCCGCATTGGTGAAGGGTGGCCGAGCTTCAGCAGTGTTTGTCAGACCATGAGACATCCTGAAAATCGGTCTTGTCACGAAATATCTGTAGCGTCCGAACGGTTTGGATTACAAACTATTATGACCACTCTATGGAAAGGGCAGACTTTCATGAACACAATGTTGTTGCTCTACGACCCCCACAGGTGTTACGGGACTCAACTAAAGGTAACCCATACAGACTAATGGAGGTATGGAGGTAGTTTTGTGCCAAAAAACTAGGGAGCTAAATATGTGTCAAAAAAACAAAAAAAACATTTCTTTAGCTTTCTTATATCTCCTAGATATAGGACAAATACTTCCAAACCTTATTCCTTATGATCATTTATTTTACAATTTTAATTCAAATCCATATGTTAGCTTAGAAAAAAATATATACCTAAAAGGGTCCTAAAATTCTAAATCTAATAGATAAATGATCCATGGTATGACGGTTTTAAAACAATTTGGATTTATTCTCAGGTTTTTGCCTGCCATATGAGTTCTGTTATACTCACAGACATAATTCAAACAGTTTTAGAAACTTCAGAGTGTTTTCTATCCAATACTAATAATATGGATATATTAGCAACTGTGACTGAGGAGCAGGCCGTTTACTCTGGGCACCTCTGTGCACATTTCATCCAAGCTACTCAATACTGCCCCTGCAGCCATAAGAAGTTAAACACAATGCCAAATCTACATTGGAGTTGCTTAACAATAATATAGTGGCTGTTCCTGAGTAGCCGAGTTACAGTTTTGACTTAAATCTACTTACCAATCTATGGCAAGACCTGTAAATGGCTATCTAGCAATGACCAACAATCAATTTGACAGAACTTGAAGACTTTTGAAAAGAGGAATGGGCAAATGTTTCACAATCCAGGTGTGGAACGCTCTTAGAGATTTACCCATAAAGACTCAAAGCTGTAATTGCTGCCAAAGGTGCTTCTACAAAGTATTGGCTCATTGGGTGTGAATACCTACAGTGGCAAGAAAAAGGATGTGAACCCTTTGAAATTACCTGGATTTCTTCATACATTTTGCATAACATTTGATCTGATCTTCACCTAAGACACAACAATAGACAAACACAGTGTACTTAAAAACTTCTTACGGCTGAACTCCCGTTAACAGGATCGATATGACAACAGCCAGTGAAAGTGCGGGGGGCCAAATTCAAACAGAAATCTCATAATTAAAATTCCTTAAACATACATGTATTATACCCCATTTTAAAGATAAACTTGTTGTTAATCCCACCACAGTGTCCGATTTCAAAAAGGCTTTACGACGTAAGCATAGCATGTGATTATGTTAGGTCAGCACCTAGTCACAGAAAAACACAGCCATTTTTCCAGCCAAAGAGAGGAGTCACAAAAAGCAGAAATAGAGATAAAATGAATCACTAATCTTTAATGATCTTCATCAGATGACACTCATAGGATTTCATGTTACACAAAACATGTATGTTTTGTTCGATAAAGTTCATATTTATATCCAAAAATATCAGTTTACATTGGCACGTTATTTTCAGTAATGTTTTGCTTCCAAAACATCCAGTGATTTTGCAGAGAGCCACATCAATTTACAGAAATACTCATAATAAACATCAATAAAAGATACAAGTGTTATGCATGGAATTATAGATAAACTTCTCCTTAATGCAACCAGATGTCAGATTTCAAAAAAAAAATATTAAATATTCACTTACCATACTTTCTGAAGGCAAGACATTATAAATGGTGGTCACGATAAGCATGGAAGAACCAACCTGATTGCTGCATTCACCTTTCTAATTCACTTCAGATATCATGATATGTGAAGTGAAATTTAATGCGAAAAGCAGCGGTCTGGCTGGTTCCATGTGGCAAGTTTATGATGGTGAATTGGAACAAAACTCAAAACAGTTTTGACCTTTGACCAGGACAAATTTAGTCCTGTGTAGCTCAGTTGTTAGAGCATAGCGCTTACAGCGCCACGGTTGTGGGTTTCATTCCCATCGGGGACCAGTATTAAAATGTATGCACTTGCTACTCTAAGTCACTATGTTTAAGAGTCTATGTGAAATGTAAGTGTCCTCCCTGTTCCAATAATCTGAATGCTCACAGAGAGGGCATTTCTGCATGATGCTTTAGGTCTCCTTGTTGGTCTTCTATATGTTGCATGTTCAACTGCAAACTAGACATTTCTCAAACAACTGCAGCAGGCAAACCTCATAAACAATGTGCTTCCTCATCTTATGAGGTGGTGAAGACTGCGAGGGCCTGTGACATTGTGATACAATAGTCAGCCAAGTGGTAAATTACATTTTGTTGAAAAGAATGGACAAAGCTCTTTGATAATGCACTTCACAACCAAAATGACTCTACTACTTGTATCTGCTTGGCTGGGTAATTAACCTACTAGTTTATCAAACCAGTTTATTATTTATAACATTTTTACCTCTTTTTCTCGACACTTTCGTGATTATGATCTCGTCTCAATCCCTGCAACTCCCCAACGGGCTCGGGAGAGGCAAAGGTCGAGTCATGCGTCCTCCGAAACATAAGGATCCTCCCCTTTTTTTCAATTTTCGCCTAAAATGTCATACCCAAAGTTAACTGTCTGTAGCTCAGGCCCCGAAGCAAGGATATGCATATTATTGATACCATTTGAAAGGAAACACTTTGAAGCGTATAGAAATGTGAAAGGAATGTAGGAGAATATAACACATTAGATCTGGTAAAAGATAATACATAGAAGAAAAAAAAAATGCAAAAGAAAGGGCAAAATGAATCAATCTAGCTCAGGCGCAATTTAAACTTTGGCCACTAGATGGCAGCACTATTTACACAAAGTTTGAGTGATCCAGTGAAACCTTGCATATATATTCAAAATGTTGTATCAAGACTGACCAAATGTGCATAATTGGTTTAATCATACATTTTCAAGTTCATAATTGTGCATGGTATTCTTTCACTCTAATAGCTACTGTAAATTGAACAGTGCAGCTAGATTAATAATAATTTCAGCTTTCTGCCCATAACAGATATGTCTATGTCCTGGGATTTTTTGTTTTGTTTCTTACAACCTCATGCTAAAGTCACATTAGCCTACGTTAGCTCACATGTCCCGCGGACGGGACACCGATCCTGAAGAACACCCACCAGCTTAACCCGGAAGCCAGCTTCACCAATGTGTCGAAGGAAACACCGTTCAACTGACGACCAGAGTCAACCTCCAGGTGCCCGGCCCGCCACAATGAGTCGCTAGAGTGCGATGAGCCAAGTAAAGCCCTCCCGGCCAAACCTTCCCCAACCCAGACATTGCTGTGCCAAATGTGAGCCACCTTATGGGTCTCCCCGTCATAGCCGGTCCTGAATGGCAGGAAGCTTGGCCCCAGTGATGCATTGGGCAGTACGCACTACACTCTGTAGTGAATTGCAGTCGGAAGTTGCGCAGTTGCCATACCAGGCAGTGATGCAACCAGTCAGGATGCTCTCGATGGTGCAGCTGAAGAACTTTGAGGATCTGAGGACCCATGCCAAATCTTTTTAGTCTGTTGAGGAGCAAGGAACTTGAAGCTCTCAACCTGCTCCACTACAGCCCTGTCGATGAAAATGGGGGCGTGCTCGCGTCTCCTTTTACTGTAGTCTACAATCATCTCCTTTGTCTTGATCATGTTGAGGGAGAGGTTGTTATCCTGGCACCACACTGCCAGGTCTCTGACCTTCTCCCTGTGTCATCATTGTCAGTGATCAGGCCTACAACTGTTGTGTCGTCAGCAAACTTAATGGTGTTGGAGTAGTGCTTGTCCATGCAGTCATGGGTGAACAGGGAGTACAGGACGGGACTGAGCCCACACCCCTGAGGGGCCCCTGTGTTGAGGATCAGCATGGCGGATGTGTTGTTACCTACTCTTACCACCTGGAACCCCTCAGAAAGTCCAGGATCCAGCTGCAGAGGGAGGTATATAGTCCCAGGGTCCTTAGCTTACTGATGAGCTTTGAGGGCACAATGGTGTTGAACACTGAGCTGTAGTCATTGAATAGCATTCTCACATAGGTGTTATTTTTGGCCAGTTGGGGAAGGGCTGTGTGGAGTGCAATTGGAACTATGGTGGTCTGCTTGAAACATGTTGGTATTACAGAATCGGTCAAGGACAGGTTGAAAATGTCAGTGAAGACACTTTCCAGATAATCAGCGCATGCTCGGAGTACACATCCTGGTAATCTGTCTGGTCCTGAGGCCTTTTGAATGGTGACCTGTTCATGTAACAGACACATCTCAACATCCACTGTTCAGAGGAGACTGCATGAATCAGGCCTTCGTGGTGGAATTGCTACAAAGAAACCACGACTAAAGGACACCAATAAGAAGAGAGCCTTGCTTGGGCCAAGAAACATGAGCAATGGACATTAGACTGGAGGAAATCTGTAATGTGGTCTGATGAGAGCAAATGGAAGATTTTTGGTTCCAACCACCGTGTCTTTGTGAGACGCAGAGTAGGTTAACGGATGATCTCCGCATGTATGGTTCCCACTGTGATCATGGAGGAGGAGGTGTGATGGTGCGGGGGTGCTTTTCTGTTGACACTGTATGTGATTCATTTAGAAATCAAAGCACACTTAACCAGCATGGGTACCACAGCATTCTGCAGCAATACGCCATCCCATCTGGATTGCGCTTAGTGGGACTATCATTTGATTTTCAAAAGGACAATGACCCAACAAATAAAATCAAATTGTATTGGTCACATACACATGGTTAGCAGATGTTAATGCAAGTGTAGCGAAATGCTTGTTCTTCTAGTTCCGACAGTGCAGTAATAACTAACAATTAATCTAACAAATTCACAACGACTACCTTAGACACACAAATGTAAAGGGATGAATAAGAATGTGTACAAATATAAATCTATGAATGAGCGATGGACGTGTGAAAAAAGGCAAGATGCAGTAGATAGAATGCAGTACATACAGTTGAAGTAGGAAGTTTACATACACCTTTTCACAATTCCTGACATTTAATCCTAGTAAAAATTCCCTGTATTAGGTCAGTCAGGATCACCACTTTATTTTAAGAATGTGAAATGTCAGAAAAAAAGTAGAGAGAATTATTTATTTCAGTATTTATTTATTTCATCACATTCCCAGTGGGTCAGAAGATTACATAGCTTTGCCTTTAAATTGTTTAACTTGGGTCAAATGTTTCGGGTAGCCTTCGACAAGCATCCACAATAAGGTGGGTGAATTTTGGCACATTCCTCCTGACAGAGCTTGAGTAACTGAGTCAGGTTTGTAGGCCTCCTTGCTCGCACACGCTTTTTCAGTTCTGCCCACAAATTCTCTATAGGATTGAGGTCAGGGCTTTGTGATGGCCGCTCCAATACCTTGACTTTGTTGTGCTTAAGCCATTTTGCCACATTTTTGGAAGTATGCTTGGGGTCATTGTCCATTTGGAAGACCCATTTGCGACCAAGCTTTAACTTCCTGACTGACGTCTTGAGATGTTGCTGCAATACATCCACATAATTTCCCTCCCTCATGATGCCATCTATCTTGTGAAGTACACCAGTACCTCCTGCAGCAAAGCACCCCCACAACATGATGCTGCCACCCCCATGCTTCACAGTTGGGATGGTGTTATTCAGCTTGCAACCCTCCCTCTTTTTCCTCCAAACATAACGATGGTCATTATGGCCAAACAGTTCTATTTTTGTTTCATCAGACCAGAGGACATTTCTCCAAAAAGTACGATCTTTGTCCCCATATGCAGTTGCAAACCGTAGTCTGGCTTTTTTTTGTTGTTGTTGTTGTTTTATTTATTTTTTAATCCCATTTTCTCCCCAATTTTCGTGGTATCCAATCGCTAGTAATTACTATCTTGTCTCATCGCTACAACTCCCGCACAGGCTCGGGAGAGACGAAGGTCGAAAGCCATGTATCCTCCGAAGCACAACCCAACCAAGCCGCACTGCTTCTTAACACAGCGCGCCTCCAACCCGGAAGCCAGCCGCACCAATGTGTCGGAGGAAACACCGTGTACCTGGCCCCCTTGGTTAGCGCGCACTGCGCCCGGCCCGCCACAGGAGTCGCTGGAGCGCGATGAGACAAGGATATCCCTACCGGCCAAACCCTCCCTAACCCGGACGACGCTATGCCAATTGTGCGTCGCCCCACGGACCTCCCGGTCGCGGCCGGCTGCGACAGAACCTGGGCGCGAACCCAGAGACTCTGGGGGCGCAGTTAGCACTGCGATGCAGTGCCCTAGACCACTGCGCCACCCGGGAGGCCTAGTCTGGCTTTTTAGGGCGGTTTTGGAGCAGTGGCTTCTTCCTTGCTGAGCGGCCTTTCACGTTATGTCAATATAGGACTCGTTTTACTGTGGATATAGATACTTTTGTACCTCTTTTCTCCAGCATCTTCACATGGTCCTTTGCTGTTTTTCTGTGATTGATTTGCACTTTTCGCACCAAAGTACATTCATCTCTAGGAGACAGAACGCGTCTCCTTCCTGAGCTGTATGATGGCTGTGTGGTCCCATGGTGTTTATACTTGCGTACTATTGTTTGTACAGATGAATGTGTTACCTTCAGGCATTTGTAAATTGCTCCCAAGGATGAACCAGACTTGTGGAGGTCTACAATTTTTTTTCTGAGGTCTTGGCTGATTTATTTTGACTTTCCCATAATGTCAAGGAAAGACGCACTGAGTTTGAAGGTAGGCCTTGAAATACATCCACAGGTACACCTCCAATTCACTCATATCA
The DNA here is from genome assembly GCF_029448725.1 of Salvelinus fontinalis. NCBI lineage: Eukaryota > Metazoa > Chordata > Actinopteri > Salmoniformes > Salmonidae > Salvelinus > Salvelinus fontinalis. The sequence goes on along the minus strand of NC_074678.1, from coordinate 53,833,080 downwards.
AATCAAATGTATTTATATAGCCCTTCTTACATCAGCTTATATCTCAAAGTGCTGTACAGAAACCCAGCCTAAAACCCAAAACACGCAGGTGTCGAATCACAGTGGCTAGGAAAAACTCCCTAGAAAGGCTAAAACCTAGGAAGAAACCTAGAGAGGAACCAGGCTATGAGGGGTTGCCAGTCCTCTTCTGGCTGTGCCGGGTGGAGATTATAACAGAACATGAACAAGATGTTCAAATATTCATAAATGAGCAGCATGGTCAAATAATAATAATCACAGTAGTTGTTGAGAGTGCAGCAAGTCAGCACCTCAGGAGTAAATGTCAGTTGGCTTTTCATAGCCGATCATTAAGAGTATCTCTACCGCTCCTGCTGTCTCTAGAGAGTTGAAAACAGCAGGTCTGGGACAGGTAGCACGTCCGGTGAACAGGTCAGGGTTCCATAGCCGCAGGCAGCACAGTTGAAACTGGAGCAGCAGCACGGCCAGGTGGACTGGGGACAGCAAGGAGTCATCATGCCAGGTAGTCCTGAGGCATGGTCCTAGGGCTCAGGTCCTCGCCAACCCAGACAGGAAGATCACGTCAGTGACTCAACCCACTCAAGTGACTCACCCCTCCTAGGGACAGCATGAAAGAGCACCAGTAAGCCAGTGACTCAGCCCCTGTAATAGGGTTAGAGGCAGAAAATCCCAGTGGAGAGAGGGGAACTGGCCAGGCAGAGACAGCAAAGGCGGTTCGTTGCTCCAGAGCCTTTCCGAACACCTTCACACTCCGGGGCAGACTACACTCAATCATATGACCCACTGAAGAGTTGAGTCTTCAGTAAAGACTTAAAGGTTGAGACCGAGTCTGCGTCTCTCACATGGGTAGGCAGACCATTCCATAAAAATGGAGCTTTATAGGAGAAAGCCCTGCCTCCAGCTGTTTGCTTAGAAATTCTAGGGACAGATGATGTCAATAAGCCTATCAGAAGCTTCTAAAGCCATGACCAAATTTTCGGGGATTTTCCAAGCTTTTTAATGGCACAGTCAACTTAGTGTATGTTAACTTCTGACCCAATGCAATTGAGATAAGTTAAATAATCTGTAAACAATTGTTTCAAAAATTACTTGTGTCATGCACAAAGTAGATGTCCTAACCGACTTGCCAGAACTATAATTTGTTAACCTCTCTGGGATATGTGGGACGCTTGGCCAATAGCCAGGGAAAATGTAGAGCTCCAAATTCCCCAAAAATATATAAAATCAAACTTTCATTAAATGACACATGTAAGATACCAAATTAAAGCTACACTCGTTGTGAATCCAGCCAACATGTTAGATTTCAAAAAGGCTTTTCGGCGAAAGCATAAGATGCTATTATCTGATGATAGCACAACAGTAAACAAAGAGATTGTAGCATATTTCAACCCTGCAGGCGCAACACAAAACGTAGAAATAAAATATAAATCATGCCTTATGTCCCATAAACATCACAAATGGTCCTTTTGTTCGATTAATTCCGTCCATATATGTCCAAAATGTCCATTTATTTGGCGCGTTTGATCCAGAAATAAACAGCTTCCAATTTGTGCAACGTCACTACAAAATATCTAAAAAATGACCTCTAAACTTTGCCAAAACATTTCAAACTACTTTTGTATTTGTAAACGTTAATAATCGATCAAATTGAAGACGGGTCTATCTGTTTTCAATACAGGAGGACAACAAACTAACAATACTTTTCTAGTCTTGCGCAACTCTCAAACAGTACACATAACGTTACACTGATTCCAGATGGCCGTTCTTCTTCATTGCACAAAGGAATACCCTCAACCTATTTCCAAAGACTGGTGACATCCAGTGGAAGCGGTAGGAACTGCAAACAGGTTGATTAGAAATCTAGTATCCGAATGAAACCTCATTGAACAGACGGTGACCTCAAAAACAAAATCTGAATGGTTAGTCCTCGGGGTTTTGCCTGCTACATAAGTTCTGTTATACTCACATACATGGTTCAAACAGTTTTAGAAACTTCAGAGTGTTTTCTATCCAAATCTACTAATAATATGCATTATATTCTGGTGTTGAGTAGAAGGAAGTTGAAATTGGGCACGCTATTTATCCAAAAGTGAAAATGCTGCCCCCTATCCTAGAGAAGTTAACAATAAATTGTGGAGTGGTTGAAAAAAGAGTTTAAATGACTACAACTTATGTGTATGTAAACTTCTGACTTCAAAATATGAGATGAGTAATGTTGTATATGTAGACATTATTAAAGTGACGTTGTTTAAAGTGAATAGTGATACCTTTAATTAAATCCATGTATTTAATTTATTAAAGAGTCCAGAGTCTGTATGTTGGCAGCAGCCACTCGATGTTAGTGATGTCTGTTTAAAAATCTGATGGCCTAGAAGTTGTTTTTCAGTCTGTCGGTCCCAGATTTGAATCACCTGTACTGACCTCGCCTTCTTGGATGATAGGGAGGTGAATAGGCAGTGGCTCGGGTGGTTATTGTCCTTGATGATCTGTTTGGCCTTCCTGTGACATTGGGTGTTGTAGATGTTCTGGAGGGCAGGTGGTTTGCACCCGGTGATGCCTTGGGAAGACCGCACTACCCTTTAAAGAGCCTTGCAGTTGAGGGCGGAGCAGTTGCTATACAAGGCGGTGATAAATCCCCACAGGATACTCTCGATTGTGCATCTGTAAAAGTTTGTGAGTGCTTTAGGTGACAAGCTAAATTTCTTCAGCCTCCAGAGGTTTAAGAGGCGCTGTTATGCCTTGTTCACCACACTGTTTGTGTGGGTGGACCATTTCCGTTTGTCCGTGATGTGTACGCCGAGGACCTTAAAACTTTGTCCCTCTGCTGTTTTCTGTAGTCCACGATCATCTCCTTTGTTTTGTTGACGTTGAGTGTGAGGTTATTTTTCTGACACCACACTCTGAGGGGCCACACCTCCTCCCTGTAGGCCGTCTCATCGTTGTTGGTAATCAAGCCTACCACTGTAGTGTCGTCTGCAAATTTGATGATTGAGTAGGAGACGTGCATGGCCACGCAGTAATGGGTGAACAAGGAGTACAGGAGAGGGCTGAGAACGCACCGTTGTGGGGCCCCAGTGTTGAGGATCAGCGGGGAGGAGATGTTTTCTACCCTCACCACCTGGGGGCATCCCGTCAGGAGGTCCAGGACCCAGTTGCACAGGGCGAGGTCGAGACCCAGGGCCCCGAGCTTAATGATGAGTTTGGAGAGTACTATGGTGTTTAATACTGAGCTGTAGTCAATGAACAGCATTCTTACATAGGTATTCCTCTTGTCCAGATGGGAAAGGGCAATGTGCAGTGTGATGGCGTCATATGTGGACCTATTGGGGCGATAAGCAAATTGGAGTGGGTCTAGGGTATCAGGTAGGGTGGGAACAGCAGACTGGGATAGGGATTAATTGAATATGTCTGTAAACTCACCCGCCAGCTGGTCTGCACATGCTCTGAGGAAGCGGCTAGGGATGCCGTCTGGGCCGGCAGCCTTGCGAGGGTTAACACATTTAAATGCTTTTCTCATGTTGGCCACAGTGAAGGAGAGCCCACAGGCTTTGGTAGTGGGCCGTATTAGTGGCACTGTATCATCTTCAAAGCGAGCAAAGAAGTTGTATAATTTGTCTGGGAGCAAGATGTCGATGTCCGCGATGGCGCTGGTTTTGTTTTTGTAGCCTGTGATTAACTGTAAACCCTGCCACATAAGTCTCGTGTTTGAGCCGTTGAATTGTGTCTACTTAGTCTCTATATTGACACTTTGCTTGTTTGATTGCCGTGTGTAGAGAATAGCTACACTGATTGTATTCAGTCATGTTTCCAGTCACCTGCTCATGATTAAAAGCGGTGGTTCGCAGTTTCAGTTTTGAGCGAATGCTGACAGAAATCCATGGTTTCTGGTTAGGGAAGGTTTTAAAAGTCACAGTGGGTACAACATCACCGATGCACTTGCTAATAAACTCGCTCACCGAGTCAGCGTATACATCAATGTTGTTGTCTGTTGCTATCCGGAACACATCCCAGTCCACGTGATCAAAGCAATCTTGAATCGTCGAATCTGATTTGTCAGAACAGCGTTGGAAAGACCTGAGCACGGGCGTTTCCTGTTTTAGTTTCTGTCTAGAGGCTGGGAGCAACAAAATGGAGTCATGGTCAGACTTGCCGAATGGGGGGCAGGGGAGGGCTTTGTATGCATCACGGAAGTCAGAGTAGCAATGGTTCAGAATGCTACCAGCTCGTGTCGAGCATTCGATATGCTGATAGAATTTAGGAAGCCTTGTTCTCAGATTAGCTTTGTTAACCTTTACTGCTCAGGCGTTCTGCCAGCGGAACTCCCACATTCCACTGAAAAGGCAGAGCGCGAAATTCAAAATATATTTTTTAGAAATATTTAACTTTCACACATTAACAAGTCCATTACAGCAAATGAAAGGTACACATCTTGTGAATCCAGCCAACATGTCCGATTTTTAAAATGTTTTACAGCGAAAACAGCACGTATATTTGTTAGCTCACCACCAAATACAAAAAAGGACAGACATTTTTCACAGCACAGGTAGCATGTACAAAGCTAACCTAACTAACCAAGAACCAACCAAACTAACCAACAAACAACTTCATCAGATGACAGTCTTATAACATGTTATACAATAAATCTATGTTTTGTTCGAAAAATGTGCATATTTCAGGTATAAATCATAGTTTACATTGCAGCTACAATCAGAAATTGCACCGAAAGCAGACAGAATAATTAGACACCAACGTCAAATACCTAATACTCATCATAAAACATTTCTGAAAAATACATAGTGTACAGCAAATGAAAGACAAGCATCTTGTAAATCCAGCAAATTTTTCCGATTTCTTAAGTGTTTTACAGCGAAAACACAATATAGCGTTATATTACCTTACCACAATAGCCAGAAAAACAAGCCATTTCCCAGAAGTAAAAGTTAGCGATCGTAACACACCAGCAAAAGATATATAATTTTTGACTAACCTTGATAAGGTTCATCAGATGACAGTCCTATAACATCAGGTTATACATACACTTATGTTTTGTTCGAAAATGTGCATATTTAGAGCTGAAATCAGTGGTTATACATTGTGCTAACGTAGCTACTTTTTCCCACAACGTCCGGATTTTTTTCTGACACTTTTTCTGACACACATATTCTGACCAAATAGCTATTCATAAACATAACAAAAAAATACATGTTGTATAGGAAATGATAGATACACAATTCTTAATGCAATTGCCGTGTTAGAATTCTAAAAATAACTTCATTACCACATAAGGCTTACGTTATGTCGACCGAGTGCCCAAAACCTGGGCGCAAAACTAATAGTACACAGTTCGACAGATATATGAAATAAAATCATAAAATGGGTCCTACTTTTGCTGATCTTCCATCAGAATGTTGTACAAGGTGTCCTTTGTCAAGAACAGTCGTTGTTTGGATTTAGAACGTCCATTTTCCCTCTTGAATTAGCAAGCGCACTAGCCAAGTGGCGCGAAGCTCTCCTTTCTGAACAAAGGCACACAACACAACACGCCTAACGTCCCGAATAAATTTCAAAAATCTAATAAAACTATATTGAAAAAAAACATACTTTACGATGATATTGTCACATGTATCAAATAAAATCAAAGCCGGAGATAATAGTCGCCTATAACGAAAGCTATTTAGAAGGCAAATCCAGGTCCGACGTCGCACCTTCCTGAAAACAGGAAATGGGTGACACGTCATTCCAAGAGGACGTATTCCATCTCAGACCAAGATAAACACTCCATTTCTTCTCTCACTGTATCTTGACATCCAGGGGAAGGTGTATGACGTGCATGTATACTAATAGGTATCATACCCATTTATAGGCAGGACCCAGAAGAGAGCATCGATTTCAAATTTTCCACTTCCTTGTCAGGAAGTTTGTGCCAAATGAGTTATGTTTTACTCACAGATATAATTCAAACGGTTTTAGAAACTAGAGAGTGTTTTCTATCCAATAGTAATAATAATATGCATATTGTACGAGCAAGAATTGAGTACGAGGCCGTTTAAATTGGGCACGTTTTTCCCCCAAAGTGAAAACAGCGCCCTCTGTCCTCATCAGGTTAAAATCCCCCAGCTACAATAAATGCAGCCTCAGGAAATATGGTTTCCAGTTTACATAGAGTCCAGGGAAGTTCTTTCAGGGCCGTCGAGGTATCTGCTTGGGGGTGGGGATATACACGGCTGTGACTATAACCAAAGAGAATTCTCTTGGTGGATAATGCGATCAGCATTTGATTGTAAGAATTCAGGTGAACAAAAGGACTTGAGTTTCTGTATGTTGTTATGATTCTGACCAGAGAGATGTTTGTTTCTGTTGGTGCGATGCGTGAAGAAACCTGGTGGCTGTACCGACTCTGACAACATATCCCGAGTGAACCATGTTTCCGTGAAACAGAGAATGATCCAATCTCTGATGTCTCTTTGGAAGGCAACTCGTGCCCTTATTTCGTCCACCTTGTTGTCTAGAGATTGGATATTGGCAAGTAATATGCTCGGAAGCGGTGGATGGTGTGCTCGCCTTTTATGTCTGACCAGTAGGCCGCTCAGTCTGCCTCTCCTGCGGCGACCTCGTTGTTTTGGGTCGGCCTTTGGGATAAGATCCCATGTCCAGGGTGGAGATCCGAACAAAGGATCCGCTTCGGGAAAGTCGTATTCCTGGTCGTAATGTTGGTAAATTGATGTCGCTTATATATTCAGTAGTTCTTCCCGGCTGTATGTAATAACACTTGAGATTTTCTGGGCTAACAATGTAAAAAATAAGACATAAAAAAACTAATTACTGCATAGTTTCCTAAGGACCTGAAGTGAGGCGACCATCTCTGTCGGCGCCATGTCTCCCCATTAACCTCCAGGCTGTGTAAGGGCTATTTGACCAAGAAGAAGAGTGACGGAGTGCTCCATCAGATGATATGGCCTCCACAATCATCCGACCTCAACCCAATTGAGATGGTTTTGGATGAGTTGGACCGCAGAGTGAAGGAAAAGCAGCCAACGAGTACTTAGCATATATGGGAACTCCTTCCAGACTGTGGGAAAAGCATTCCAGGTCAAGCTGGTTGAGAGAATTGTGCAAAGTGTGCAAAGCTGTCATCAGCTGAGAGAAGTGTCCAAAGCTGTCATCAAGGCAAATTGTGGCTACTTTGAAGAATCTCAAATATAAAATATATTTTGATTTGATTAACACGTTTTTGGTTACTACATGATTCCATGTGTTATTCCATAGTGTTGATGTCTTCATTATTATTCTACAATGTAGAAAATAGTAAAAATGTAGAAAAACCCTTGAATGAGTAGGTGTGTCCAAACTTTTAACTGGTACTGTATATACTGTGTGTGATGGGATGTACAGTATAAACATTATGGACAGTATGTGAATAGGATATTTAGTACATGTGTAGAGTATGTATGATAGAATAGTATATATATATAGAAATAGTTGAATAGGATGGCATTCACTAGCATACACTATATAAATATTAAATGAGTAAAACAGTGTGTGAACATGATTAAAATTACCAATGTTCCATTATTGAAGTGATTAGGGATTCCATGTCTATGTAGATAGTGTAGCAGTCTCTAAGGTGCAGGGTTGAGTAACCGCGTGATTGCGGTGACAGTGACTGAGTTCAGGGTAGGGTACTGGGCGGATGCCAGCTAGTGATGGCTATTTAACAGTCTGATGGCCTTGAGATAGAAGATGTTTTTCATTCTCTCGGTCCCAGCTTTGATGCAGCTGTACTGACCTCCTCTTCCGGATAATAGCGGGGTGGACAGGCCGTGGCTCGAGTGGATGATGTCCTTGATAATCTTTTTTGCCTTCCTGTGACATCGGGTGCTGTTTGTGTTCTGGAGGGCAGGCAGTGTGCCCTACAAGGTGATGATACAGCTCGACAGGATGCTTTCAATGGTGTAAAGGTTTGTGAGCCTGTCTGTGTTTGTGAGCCACATTTCTTCAGCCTCCTCTGTGTGGGTGGATGGACCATTTCAGATTGTCAGTGATGTGTACGCCGAGGAACTTGAACGTTTCACCTTTTCCACCGTGGCCCCGTCGATGTGGATGGGGGTGTGCTCCCTCGGTTATCTCCTGAAGTTGACGCACCCTTGTGTGGCCCCTGTGTTGAGGATCAGCATAGTGGAGGTGTTGTTGCATTCTGTCACCACCTAGGGCACCCCCCCACCCCAGACACGCGGCTCCAGATTCAGGACGACGCCAACCAGGAGGATTGCCCCGAGGGCGAGGAATGGGCCGGTCGCACGGTGGAGATGGAAATCACGGACAATGTTGGGTCCACTACTGATGAAATCCGAGCACGGGTAACATTCCAGAGAGACATCAGGGATTGCAACGTGCTCTGCTTCACGGAAACATGGCTAACTCAAGAGACGCTAACGGAGTCGGTGCAGCCAGCTGGTTTCTTCACGCATCGCGCCGACAGAAACAAACATCTTTCTGGTAAGAAGAGGGGCGGGGGGGTATGCCTCATGATTAACGAGACGTGGTGTGATCATCATAACAACACACAGGAACTCAAGTCATTCTGTTCACCTGATCTAGAACTCCTCACAATCAAATGTCGACCGCATTATCTACCAAGGGAATTCTCTTCGATCATAATCACAGCCGTATATATTCCCCCCCAAGCAGACACATCGATGGCCCTGAACGAACTCTATCTGACTCTTTGTAAACTGGAAACCACACACCCTGAGGCTGCATTCATCGTAGCTGTGGATTTTAACAAGGCTAATCTAAAAACAAAACTCCCTAAATTCTATCAGCATATCGATTGTGCTACCAGGGCTGGTAAAACCCTGGATCATTGTTATACTAACTTCCGCGACGCATATAAGGCCCTCCCCCGCCATCCTTTCGGAAAAGCTGACCACGACTCCATTTTGTTGATTCCAGCCTACAAACAGAAACTAAAACAACAAGCTCCCGCGCTCAGGTCTGTTCAACGCTGGTCCGACCAATCTGATTCCACACTTCAAGACTGCTTCGATCACGCGGATTGGAATATGTACCGCATTGCGTCCAACAACAACATTGAAGAATATGCTGATTCGGTGAGCGAGTTCATTAGGAAGTGCATTGACGATGTCGTACCCACAGCAATGATTAAAACATTCCCAAACCAGAAACCGTGGATTGACGGCAGCATTCGCGTGAAACTGAAAGTGCGAACCACTGCTTTTAACCAGGGCAAGGTGACCGGAAACATGACCGAATACACACAGTGTAGCTATTCTCTCCGCAAGGCAATCAAACAGGCTAAGTCCCAGTACAGAGACAAAATAGAATCGCAATTCAACAGCTCAGACACAAGAGGTATGTGGCAGGGTCTACAGTCAATCACGGATTACAAAAAGAAAACCAGCCCCGTCGCGGACCAGGATGTCTTGCTCCCAGACAGGCTAAATAACTTTTTTGCCCGCTTTGAAGACAATACAGTGCCACTGACACGGCCCGCTACCAAAACCTGCGGGCTCTCCTTCACTGCAGCCGAGGTGAGTAAAACATTTAAACGTGTTAACCCTCGCAAGGCTGCAGGCCCAGACGGCATTCCCAGCCGCGTCCTCAGAGCATGCGCAGACCAGCTGGCTGGTGTGTTTACGGACATATTCAATCAATCCTTATCCCAGTCTGCTGTTCCCACATGCTTCAAGAGGGCCACCATTGTTCCTGTTCCCAAGAAAGCTAAGGTAACTGAGCTAAACGACTACCGCCCCGTAGCACTCACTTCCGTCATCATGAAGTGCTTTGAGAGACTAGTCAAGCACCATATCACCTCCACCCTACCGGACACCCTAGACCCACTCCAATTTGCTTACCGACCCAATAGGTCCACAGACGACGCAATCGCAACCACACTGCACACTGCCCTAACCCATCTGGACAAGAGGAATACCTATGTGAGAATGCTGTTCATCGACTACAGCTCAGCATTTAACACCATAGTACCCTCCAGACTCGTCATCAAGCTCGAGACCCTGGGTCTCGACCCCGCCCTGTGCAACTGGGTCCTGGACTTCCTGACGGGCCGCCCCCAGGTGGTGAGGGTAGGTAACAACATCTCCACCCCGCTGATCCTCAACACTGGGGCCCCACAAGGGTGCGTTCTGAGCCCTCTCCTGTACTCCCTGTTCACCCACGACTGCGTGGCCATGCACGCCTCCAACTCAATCATCAAGTTTGCGGACGACACTACAGTGGTAGGCTTGATTACCAAAAACGACGAGACGGCCTACAGGGAGGAGGTGAGGGCCCTCGGAGTGTGGTGTCAGGAAAATAACCTCACACTCAACGTCAACAAAACAAAGGAGATGATTGTGGACTTCAGGAAACAGCAGAGGGAGCACCCCCCTATCCACATCGACGGGTCAGTAGTGGAGAAGGTGGAAAGTTTTAAGTTCCTCGGTGTACACATCACGGACAAACTGAATTGGTCCACCCACACAGACAGCGTTGTGAAGAAGGCGCAGCAGCGCCTCTTCAACCTCAGGAGGCTGAAGAAATTCGGCTTGTCACCAAAAGCACTCACAAACTTCTACAGATGCACAATCGAGAGCATCCTGTCGGGCTGTATCACCGCCTGGTACGGCAACTGCTCCGCCCACAACCGTAAGGCTCTCCAGAGGGTAGTGAGGTCTGCAGAACGCATCACCGGGGCTAAACTACCTGCCCTCCAGGACACCTACACCACCCGATGTCACAGGAAGGCCATAAAGATCACCAAGGACAACAACCACCCAAGCCACTGCCTGTTCACCCCGCTATCATCCAGAAGGCGAGGTCAGTACAGGTGCATCAAAGCAGGGACCGAGAGACTGAAAAACAGCTTCTATCTCAAGGCCATCAGACTCTTAAACAGCCACCACTAACATTTAGCGGCCGCTGCCAACATACTGACTCAACTCCAGCCACTTTAAAAAGGGTAATTGATGGAAATTATGTAAAAATGTACCACTAGCCACTTTAAACAATGCCACCTAATATAATGTTTACATACCCTACATTACCCATCTCATATGTATATGTATATACTGTACTCTATATCATCTACTGCATCTTGCCATCTTTATGTAATACATGTACCACTAGCCACTTTAAACTATGCCACTTTATGTTTACATACCCTACAGTACTCATCTCATATGTATATACCGTACTCTATACCATCTACTGCATCTTGCCTATGCCGTTCTGTACCATCACTCATTCATATATCTTTATGTACATATTCTTTATCCCTTTACACTTGCGTGTATAAGGTAGTAGTTGTGGAATTGTTAGGTTAGATTACTTGTTGTTATTACTGCATTGTCGGAACTAGAAGCACAAGCATTTCGCTACACTCGCATTAACATCTGCTAACCATGTGTATGTGACTAATAAAATTTGATTTGATTTGATTTAAAGGACACCAATAAGAAGAAGAGACTTGCTTGGGCCAAGAAAAATGAGCTATAGACATTAGACCAGTGGAAATCTGTACTTTGGTCTAATGAATCCAAATTTGAGATTTTTGGTTCCATCCGCCTTGTCTTTGTGAGACACAGAGTAGGTAAACGGATGATCTCCCCATGTGTGTTTCCCACCGTGAAGCATGGAGGAGGAGGTGTGAAGGTGTGTTTGTTCTTTGCTGGTGACATTGTCAGTGATTTATTTAGAATTCAAGGCACACTTAATCAGCATGGCTACCACAGCATTCTGCAGTGATATGCCATCCCATCTGGTTTGCGCTTAGTGGGACTTTCCTTTGTTTTTCAACAGGACAATGGCCCAACTGTGTAAGGGCTATGGCCCTGTAAGGGCTATTTGACCAAGAAGGAGAGTGATGGAGTGCTGCATCAGATGACCTGTCCTTCCCAATCACCTGACCTCAAACCAATTGAAATGGTTTTGGATGAGTGAAGGAAAAGCAGCCAACAAGCGCTCAGCATATGTGGGAACTCCTTCATGACTGTTGGAAAAGCATTCCAGGTGAAGCTGGTTGATCGAATGCCAAGAGTGTGCAAAGCTGTCATCAAGGCAAAAGGTGGCTACGTTTTGATGTCTTCACTATTATTCTACAATGTAGAAAATAGTAAAAACAAAGGAAACCCTTGAATGTGTAGGCATGTCCAAACTTTTGACTGCTACTGTATATACTGCAAAGTTGCTCAGAGCTAGAAGCAGAGCTGCCATGTCTATCGGCGCCATCTTCAGGGAGGTTGACATAATTATAACCCAATCCAAACTTGAATTTACTCGTTGTGATGCACTGAGGTTCTAAACTCCATTTTAGACGAAACTGACTTTTTGACCAGAACTATAATATTTATACTTTGTAGTCAATGTAGCTTTTTAGGGACAGTTGCTCTTTAATCACCATGTGCCGTCTGTGTTGCGCCATTTTGGACTGAAATATTCACGCCGTGTTTTCACCCCTTTTCAACTATGACCCTGGCCATATGAATTACCTATTCTCCCTGGAGCAAAGAAAGGATGGGTGCAAAATTAAATATCAGCCTGTGTGCTGCCTGTCTGGCTCACTTGCATTATTTCATCTCCATGCTTTGCAAAGTAGAAGTCGCTCTTATCCTTTTTCATTTGAAATCCTGCATCTGGTAATTTCATAATTATGGGAGGGGATTATCGGGCCAGCAGCTGGAGCTGCAGGTTAATTGGGTTTTTCACCTCGGTGGGACTGGATCTAAGTCTCGAACAGGCCGCAAATCCACATATTTGAAGTTGAGACAGGACAAAAGAGCGTTAGAGAAGAAAGAAGCAGCATAGTTAAAGGTTATCCTTTAACTTAAAGACTTCTAAATAAGTTACTCTGCACTGTGAGTTGGGGTTTGTGACTCATGAGACTTTTTTTCAATCACCTTCATCCACCAAACGGATGGTGTCCATGCTTGGCACGGTGTGGTAGGTTCACAGAGGGTGTTGCTACAGTATGTTGGTAATCCCTCCTCAACACTGAGAAGTTGCATTGAACAGGTCACCATCACAAACACACTTGAATATGGAAGTGGAGAAACTAGGAATGAACATGGTTGCAGAATGATATAATATGGTTTGTATCATATGAATGCCATTTTTCAGTTGATCCTAGTAAGACACCTTATTGATGAAATGTTTGTGAAACTTTTATTATCACTCTGCATTCATTCACCTGCACATTGTTCCTGTATGAGGTAAAAATCGAATCCAAAGTAGATCCAAACCATCAAAATACCAAAGGCCACATTATTTATATGTACAGTAGCTACATGCCCCTTCATTTTTCAGTTCACATACTGCACTTCCTGTGCTCAACTTCTCTTCTGATAAATATTAAAACATAGCTCTACTGCAGAAGCTTCCAACTTACCAAACTGTGTTGTTAAAGTATAAAAACCGAACCTGCTCACAGGGGTGGTTAACTCTTGAGGTTCCTTGGGTCTCCACCGAACTAGGCACAGTAAATCCGTTTTTAATTTTAATGCACCTCGTTGCTGGAACCAACTACAAAAGAAATGACAATTGACAAGGTCCAGTCAATCACAGGGGGATGAGTGGAAGACAGCCTTCAACACAGCCAGTGGATATTATGTGTACCAGGTCATGCCATTTGGACTCTGACGCTGTCTTTGGTCAATGATGTGCTTCGGGGACATGCTAAACTGGTTTGTGTTCGTCTACCTGGACGACATCCTGTTTTTTTCCCCGATCTGCCCAAGAACATGTTCTCCATGTCAGAGAGGTCCTTCAGCGCCAACTGGAGAACCAATTGTTTGTGAAAACTGAGAAGTGTTAGTTCCACCACTCTACAATCACCTTTCTGGGATATGTCACTGCTGAGGGCAATGTTCAGATGGATCCTGGAAAGGTGAAAGCAGTGGTGGATTGGCCTCAACCAACATCCAGGGTGCAGTTGCAACGGTTTATTGGGTTTGCAAACTTCTAACGCCATTTAAATTTAATTACAGCACCCTGGCGGCCCCCCTCTCGGCTCTCACCTCCCCCAAGGTATCGTTCAAATGGTCTCCAGCTGTCGACAAAGCCTTTGGACCTAAAGCATCGGTTCACAACAGCACCAATCCTCATCCATCCGGACCCCTCGTGTCAATTTGTGGTGGAAGTGGATGCTTCGGATGTTGGCGTGGGGGCCATCTGTCCCAGCGATCCGCCCAGGACCAGAAGCTTCATTCCTGTGCCTTCCTGTCCCATAGGCTCAATCTTGCTGAAAGAAAGTACAATGTTGGCAACCGAGAACTCCTGGTGGTGAAGATGGCATTGGAAGTGTGGAGCCACTGGCTGGAAGGAGCAGAACAGCCATTCCTGGTCTGGACCGACCATAAAAACCTGGACTATCGTCGTACAGCCAAGCGCCTCAACTCCAGGCAGATCCAGTGGGCCCTCCTGTTCACCAAATTTAACTTCACCATCTTCTACCGCCCAGGGTCAAAGAATGTGAAGCCTGATGCCCTCTCCCGCCTATACAGTTCCTCTGCCACACCCTCGACCTCTGAAATCATTCTCCCTACCTCATGCCTTGCTGCCACTGTGGATTGGGGTATTGAGAACCTGGTCCGCGAGGCACAACACTCCCAGCCTGGACCTGAAGGGGGCCTGGCTAACCGGCTGTTTGTCCCTAATCCAGTCCTGTCCCAGGTCCTGGAATGGGTTCATTCCTCCAGGCCGACCTGTCATCCAGGGTTCCGTCGCACACTAGCCTTCCTTTGACAACGTTTCTGGTGGCCCACAATGGTCCCTGACGTCTCTGCCTTCGTCACCGCATGTACTGTGTGTGCTCAAAACAAGACTCCACGGCAAGCTCCTTCTGGCCTCTTGCAGCCACTACCGGTCCCTCGTCGTCCCTAGTCTCATATCTCTGGACTTTGTCACTGGGCTTCCTCCATCTGATGGCAACACTGTCATTCTGACAGTAGTCGACCGGTTCTCCAAGGCCGCCCATTTCATCCTAACCCCAAACCAAGGAGACGGGCCAGCTTATGTTGCAGCATGTCTTCCGGATCCATGGACTCCCGGTAGACATGGTCCCAGATTGGGGTTCTCATCTCAGTTCTGGAAGGCATTCTGCACCCTTGTTGTGTCGTCGGCCAGCCTGTCATCCGCATTCCATCCCCAAACTAACGGTCAGTCGGAGCGAGCCAACCAAGACCTGTTGACCACCTGGAGACCACCTCCACTAGCTGGAGCCATCAACTGGTCTGGGTGGAGTATGCTCGGAACACTCTTCCCAGTTCTGCCACGGGACTCTCCCCTTCCGAGTGCGCCATGGTGTATCAGCCTCCACTCTTCCCTGAAAAAGAGCAGGAGGTCAGCGTACCCTCGGCCCAGATGTTTGTCCGCCACTGTCGACGTATCTGGAGAAGAGAAAGGGCGGCTATTTTCAAGACCAACTCCAGGTATCGTCGACAAGCGGATCCCCCCCCCCCACCTTCGTGTCATTGATGGCCATCCGGCATACACGGTGAGATGTCTCCTGGGTGTTCGACCACGGGACAGGGGTTTCCAGTACCTGGTTGACTGGGAGGGTTCCGGCCCGGAGGAGAGGTGCTGGGTTCCCGCTATGGACATCCTGGATCCAGCCCTCATCGCCGATTTCCACCACCGACACTCCGGTCAACCAGGTATGTGCCCAGGTAGGATGCCAGGTGGCCCCCCTAGGGGGGGGGGGGGGTACTGTCACACCCTGATCTGTTTCACCTGTCCTCATTATTGTCTCCACCCCCTCCAGGTGTCGCTTTTCCCCCCAGTGTATGTATCCCTGTTTCCTGTCCCCTTGTGCCAGTTCGTCTTGTATGTCAAAGCCTACCAGCGTTTTTTCCTGCTTTACCTTTACTCGTTTTTCCAGTCCACCCGGTTTTGACCCTTGCCTGTTTCTGGACTCTGTACCCGCCTGCCTGACCATTCTGGCTGCCCTGACCTCGAGCCTGCCTGCCACTCTGTACCTCCTGGAATCTGGTTTTGACCTCTTGCCTGTCCACGACCATTCTCTTGCCTATTCCCTTTGGATGTATTAAACATCTTAAACATCAACCATCTGCCTCCTGTGTCTGCATTTGGGTCTCGATAGGAAGGGGTTGTAAGCATGTCCAATACGGGACCTGCATGGCTAAAATAACGTGGGCCTGCCTACAATGCATAGATAAAAAGGGAATGTCAGCTCACTGTTTTACTCCTGTCAAACTTTATATTTTAATAAAGCTTTGGTGATTAAGATCTATTTCTAAGTGGTCTCAGGGGCCAAACCCTTTATTGACAGTCGTGACTTTTTTGCGATTGCATTGGGCAGGACAAAAAAAAAGCCTTCATTGAGAGGGGAGGCTAAGCTTGGTTTTGAACCAAATTAAACAAAATGTGAAACATTCGTTTTTTATTTTTCTAAATACGAGGTATACATGCACAAAAGGCTAGTCACGGCTGGATAGGCTGCGTTTCCGCATGACCACTAAAGCGTTCATCCACCTCTGGCCTGCTCGCCTCCCTACCTCTGGCCTGCTCGCCTCCCTACCTCCCTACCTCCCTACCTCTGAGGAAGTACAGTTCCCGCTCAGCCCAGTCAAAACTGTTCGCTGCTCTGGCACCCCAATGGTGGAACAAACTCCCCCACGACGCCAGGTCAGCGGAGTCAATCACCACCTTCCGGAGACACCTAAAACCCCACCTCTTTAAGGAATACCTAGGATAGGATAAAGTAATCCTTCTACCCCCCCCCCCCCTTAAAATATTTAGATGCACTATTGTAAAGTGGTTGTTCCACTGGATATCATAAGGCGAATGCACCAATTTGTAAGTCGCTCTGGATAAGAGCGTCTGCTAAAGGACTTAAATGTAAATGTAAAAACAGATTTTGGTTGGTGTTAAATATCTCTATCAGTGCTGCCTGAAATTGGCACTTTGGATCATGTTTTAAGGACACACCTCATATATTTCCACCTCTCCAATCTGAGCGCAAGTGAGATAATATAAGACCAGGTAACCAGCCGAACCTGGGGTTAGGGCTGGAAAATGCCAGTGAGACAGTTTTTACATGATGAAATAGCAAACTAATGTACATTTGACACTAGCACCGCCTTAACACCAGCCGGCAATAGAGACATATGTTGGTGTTTCCTTTTGTGCAAAATAACCTAAGAAATTAGGTTAAATGGCCAGAGATTCTTATGTGGCTTATTATGGGCTATGTCAGCCTATAGGCCAGACATAGGTTGAAAGAGAGCCAGAGTTGGAGCAAGAGAGGACACTTGGACAGAGGACAACTCTTAATGATCGGCTATGAAAAGCCAACTGACATTTATTCCTGATTATTATTTGACCATGCTTGTCATTTATGAACATTTTGAAAATCTTGGCTCTCTCTCATTTTCTCCTTCTCTCTTTCTTTCTCTCTCTCGGAGGACCTGAGCCCTAGGACCATACGTCAGGACTACCGGGCATGATGACTCCTTGCTGTCCCCAGTCCGCCTGGCCTTGCTACTATTCCAGTTTCAACTGTTCTGCCTGCGGTTATGGTACCGCCACCTGTCCCAGACCTGCTGTTTTCAACTCTTAATGATCGGCTATGAAAAGCCAACTGAAAATTATTCATGATTATTATTTGACCATGCTTGTCACTTATGAAAATTTTGAACATCTTGGCATAGTTCTGTTATAATCTCCACCCGGCACAGCCAGAAGAGGACTGGCCACCCATCATAGCCTGGTTCCTCTCTAGGTTCCTTCCTAGGTTTTGGCCTTTCTAGGGAGTTTTTCCTAGCCACCGTGATTCTACACCTGCATTGCTTGCTGTTTGGGGTTTTAGGCTGGGTTTCTGTACAGCACTTCGAAATATTAGCTGATGTACGAAGGGCTATATAAAATAAACTTGATTGAAACTTGATTGAACCTTAGCTATGTTTTGCATATAGCCTACCTCTTAGGAATGGGAAGATTTCCTGTCAGAGACAAAGACATGGGTTATCAATATTTATTTCCAAACAATGTAAGAAACTATGGGCTAATCATATATTAATGATGTTAATTTCCTTGGAAAGAGGCTAACTGCCTCATTCTTTTCCGCCCATAAATATATAGCCTAGCCTAGGCTATAGGTTACGCCTGTGCTTAATTGAGATGACACGTGTAGGCACACTTAATCTCGCACGCCCAACGAGAAGAGGACAGGTGTTCTACTGAACTTGAAACAGCAAATATGATTAGAGAGCGGACACTTGCACTTCTTGAGCTACATTTTGCATATAGACCTACCTTTTAGGAGTGGAGCGGGAGGATTTGCAGGCAGAGTCCAATAAATGGGTTATCAATATTTCTTTCCAGACAATGTAGTAAACTATAGCCTATGACATTCAGGAATTTTATTTATTCGGAAAGATAACTGTCCCTTGCTTCTCTGCATATAGCCTCTCTTTTTAATTGAGACGACACAAGCTAAAGACACACGTGATCTTGCACGCCAACTAGGAGAGGAGAGGTAGTCTAGGTACTGAACTTGAAGCAGCAAATGATTAGCGTGTGAATAGTGCAACAGAGGTGATTTTATTACAATAGATAGGCTAACGTGTACAGAAAGACAAAAAATATGCCGACAATTATGAGCTGTACCACCCATTTCATAACAAAGACAAACCAAACTCTCTTGAAAACCCAGTTCAATACTCTTCCAACTTCAACACAGCATGGGATGGGGCAATGCCCTTAGTGTACAGGAAGCTCATAATTATTGATCCTTAACAGATTATCATTTTGATTGAGTGTTTACCGAAATCCAATGTCTGTCACAAAACTCCAACAAGACTTTTCAAAAGCCAGCTCTTTTTGGAAAACAACATTGGCACCTTCCCAATACATTTTGTGATTTGGAGAAACCCTCGATTCTAGAGCACAATCAGTATCAGAAAGGTTAATCGTCATCATTCATCAACCATAACATTTACAAATGTATCAATAATCATTTAAATGTGATCACATTGTGAGTAGTTGGTAAGAGTTTGCCAACATGACAACGCTATTGTCAACAACATTTGTCAGCTGCCAGTGTGTCTCTCCTTTCAGAAGTTTACCCATCAATCACAATTCATTTCTCCTGATTCCGCTGACAGTATTCTATAGTATTCCCCAGAGACCGTGTTCTCCTCTACGGGAGAACCACAGAGCCATGCGTCCCTTGACTCCCATGGCCTTCTTCTAAATCAATGTTTGACAAAGAGTGAGTCTCCACCGGTGCTTGTGGGGGTTATGGAGGCTCTTAGATTGAGAAGGCCACGTACAAGGCTAGAGGGGTGAGTTCAAACTCCCTGTTTCACCATGATAGCTAGCTAATCCTGGATCATATTGCCCCTTAATAATGAAAATGAACCCTGCGTGCCAGCCAAGCTTGTCTGTGCCTAAGGCTGCAATGTCAGGTAAACAAACTGCAGTGAGAGGTGAGTAGTGGGTTGACTATTTGTTTTCTTTTATGTTTTTTTTTCTTCGTCTGAAGACAGGCTAGAGTCAGGCACTCTTCGGGGTAAAGCTTAATTTTGGGTTTGATTAATGAGCAATATTTGATTTAATTAAACCTGAATTCAATGTTCATTTATTAAGTTATGCATGGAATATTATATGTCAACAGTTTCCAGCATTTTGGGGGCCCTAAGCAAGATTTGGTTGGGGGCCCGCACCACCAAGTGGGCACAACATTTTAGTGGCTCCCCTCTTGGCGATGGAGAGAAAAATGTGTCGCTAAAAGCTAATTTCTTGCTGTTCTAACATTTTTGCCATGGGATGAGTTGACAATGTTGCAGGTTTATTGCTAATTTCCTGCAGTTCTACATATTTTGCCATGAGATGGAGTGAAAATGTTGCAGTTTTAAAGCCTCCATTATACAGAAACTATATCTAAATCCAAACTGTTTTTTTTCCAGCAGGCTACCAAGAGATGCACATCCTATGTTTACAACAAGCTCTCACAGTCGCACGTCAGAATTAGATGTTTATCCATGTTTCACAAACGTCAAATTTTGAAGTGTTTAAGGTTAAGTTTAGGCATTAAACACAGAAATCTTAAGGTTAGGCATTAAGTCCAAATGTTTAAGCTAACGGTTAAGGTTTGGCATAGGCTTTAAACAAAAACCTAAAAAAAACATTTTTTATTGCTGGATTTGAACATGATCCTTACTCCCATTAGCCATCCCCAACCACAACACCCCAACCACAACACCCCAACCACAACACCCAACCGCAAATCCGAAACCTTCTTGAAAGTAAAAGCGCTCACTGTAGTCGCCGGTTTCAACATCATCGCCCGACATCCTCAGACAAATGTAAAATACTGCATCGTATCACTGGTGACCTGGCTGTATATTTAAGAGGGGGCTGTATGCCTTTTTTTTTGCAGATTAACCCCACACATTTGTGGTGGATTGACAGTGGAATCATATTTCAAGTATTCTTCCTTTTTAAATGAAGCTCTACAGAGTTGGCTGCCATTTTAATTTCATCCTCCAGAAAAGGTAGATCAAATTTTGCAGAAAATAATATGGTTAAACGATAAGGCTGTAATATTTATGAAGGACATTGTAAACAAGGATGTTCAAATTGTCACCCAAGTGTACGGAGGTGTATGCTCAATACAAAATTATAACCAACCCATCATGGTTATACCACGAAATTGGAAGAGACAGTAGAAATGAATGAGCCTGTCTGTTACCCATTAAAAACCATAAATGGCTTAAAAGTATTTGTATAAATAAAAAGTATATAGCAGTTTCACTTAAAGTCAAAAGGTTTGAAAGCAATGTTGCATAAAATTCAAGTCAGTTGGGAACAGGTCTTTGATGTCCCAATACCTTGGCATCGGGTCTATGAACTATTACATAAAACAATTGAAACATCAATCTGTTCATTTCCATTTAAGCTGTCATATAAAATACTTGCTACAATATAATGCTCAATATATGGGGCATTCAACAGTCAGCCCTGTGCAGACTCTGCCACAAGGAAACAGAATCAATAAATCTCTCTGGTACTGTCCATCGGTGGTTCGCTTTTGGAGTCAGGTCCAGGA
Organism: Salvelinus fontinalis; assembly: GCF_029448725.1. Taxonomy (NCBI): domain Eukaryota; kingdom Metazoa; phylum Chordata; class Actinopteri; order Salmoniformes; family Salmonidae; genus Salvelinus; species Salvelinus fontinalis. The sequence goes on along the minus strand of NC_074678.1, from coordinate 53,811,977 downwards.
ATGATTGTTACTGTACGTCATAATATCAGGGTTCAGATGGACCTGCAAACTGTATTGTTAGGGGATCTGTGAAGCCACTATCAGTCAATGGGAAATATAATTATACTATTGGCCAAAGTATTTATTTTTATGGCAATATGTGTAGAAATGTTACAAATAGGGAGGTTCAAGACACTCATAAGACATCACAGTAAAATGGAGGGATGCATTGCAAAAGGAAATAGCAAAATTGTATTATACTGGGGAAGATGGATTAATCTGTGGACATCGGAGGGTGCTGCAGAACCCCCTGAAAAATCACAACACAAAAGATATACTGAAACTTAAAAAAAATATATATATAATTTTTTCACAAAAGTTGTGCACTGTGCCTTTACTAGACCTGTGTTAGTGGAACGGTATACCCGTCTGTAGCACAGGTCAAACATGTTTTCAACTCCAAAAGGAGTCTGTGAAGGAAAAAAACACATGGAAAAGTGGTAATATAGGTCCAAAAAACAAATTTCATTTTCATTCAGGCATATTCATTTATTGTGTTATCGGTTTCATGATGCTTGTATCTACACCAAAGTAGATCATTTTAAGATTGTTCTATTAATAAGTTGCGGTCTCTATGAGCTTCAATATGAGGTCCTAAACCTAGCATGAAAGTGCATCCTTGTAGATGTGTGGGCTAATATAGTTCAAATGTTTGCCTTGGGGTAAGCTGACCCCATAGCTAAGTTGAACCAATGTGTCACGTTCCTGACCTATTTATGTTAGTTTTTGTGTGTTAGTTGGTCAGGACGTGAGGTTGGGTGGGCATTCTATGTTATCTGTTTCTATGTTGGTTTTGGTTTGCCTGGTATGGCTCTTGATTAGAGGCAGGTGGTTTGCGTTTGTCTCTAATTAAGAGTCATATTTAGGTAGGGCATTCTCACTGTTTGTTTGTGGGTGGTTGTCTCCTGTGTCTGTGTCAATGTTTGCACCATACGGGACTGTTTACGGTTTGTTCATTTCATGTAGTCTGTTCCTGTTCATTTCGTTCTTCACGTTGTATGTAAGTTCGTCGTTCAGGTCTGTCTACTTTCGTTTTGTTATTTTGTATCATTTTCAAGTATAGTTCGTTTTGTCTTGTTAAATAAATTCATCATGTCATTTCAACGCGCTGCACCTTGGTTCAATCCCTGCTCCTCCTCTTCTGATGAAGAGGAGGAGGATTATCGTAACAGAACCACCCACCAACCCAGAGCCAAGCAGCGGAGTCAAAGGAGAAAGGGACAGGAAAAGAAGGAGCAATGGACATGGGACGATGTTTTGGACGGAAAGGGTTGCTACACTTGGGAGGAGATCCTGGCTGGAAGGGATCGCCTCCCATGGGAACAGGTGGAGGCACTGAGGAGAGCAGAGGCTACTGGAGTGAAGAACCGGAGTTATGAGGGGACGCGTCTTGCACGGAAGCCCGAAAAGCCCGTGAGTAATTCCCAAAAATTTCTTGGGGGGGGGCTAAGGGGTTGTGGGCCAAGGGCAGGTAGGAGACCTGCGCCCACTTCCCAGGCTAACCGTGGAGAGCGGGAGTACGGGCAGACACCGTGTTACGCAGTAGAGCGCACGGTGTCTCCTGTACGTGTGCATAGCCCAGTGCGGGTTATTCCACCTCCCCGCACTGGTAGGGCTAGATTGGGCATTGAGCCAGGTGTCATGAGGCCGGCTCAACGCGTCTGGTCTCCAGTGCGTCTCCTCGGGCCGGCATACATGGCACCTGCCTTACGCATGGTTTCCCCGGTTCGCCTACATAGGCCGGTGCGGGTTATTCCACCTCCCCGCACTGGTCGGGCAACCGGGAGTATTCAACCAGGTAAGGTTGGGCAAGCTCAATGCTCAAGAGTGCCAGTACGCCTCCACGGTCCGGTATTTCCGGCACCACCTCCCCGCCCCAGCCTAGTACCTACAGTGTCTACACTATGCACTAGGCTACCAGTGCGTATCCTGAGCCCTGTTCCTCCTCCACGCACTCTCCCTGTAGTGCGTGTATCTAGCCCGGTGCCTCCAGTTCCGGCCCCACGCACTAAGCTACCAGTGCGTCTCCAGAGCCCTGAACCCACTGTATCTTCTCCCCCTACTAATCCTGATGTGCTTGTCCTCAGCCCGGCGTCACCAGTGCCGGTACCACGCATCAGGGATAGAGTAGGCTTTGAGAATACAGTGTGCCCTGTCCCTGCTCCCCGCACTAGTAGGAAGGTGCTTGTCATTAGCACGGTGCCTCCAGTTCCGGCAACACGCACCAGGTCTACAGTGCGCCATATCCGGCCAGAGCCATCCGTCTCCCCAGCGCCATCTGAGCCATCCGTCTCCCCAGCGCCATCTGAGCCATCCGTCTCCCCAGCGCCATCTGAGCCATCTGTCTCCTCAGCGCCATCTGAGCCATCCGTCTCCCCAGCGCCATCTGAGCCATCCGTCTGCCAGGAGCCTGCAAAGCCGCCCGTCTGCCATGAGCCTGCAAAGCCGCCCGTCTGCCATGAGCCTACAGAGCCGTCAGCCAGACAGGAGCCGCTAGAGCCATCAGCCAGACAGGAGCCGCTAGAGCCGTCAGCCAGACAGGATCTGCCAGAGCCGCCAACCAGACAGGATCTGCCAGAGCCGCCAACCAGACAGGATCTGCCAGAGCCGCTAACCAGACAGGATCTGCCAGAGCCGCCAACCAGACAGGATCTGCCAGAGCCGCCAACCAGACAGGATCTGCCAGAGCCGCCAGCGAGCCATGAGCAGCCAGAGCCGTCAGAGCGCCATGAGCAGCCAGAGCCGTCAAAGAGCCATGAGCAGCCAGAGCCGTCAGTGAGCCATGAGCAGCCAGAGCCGTCAGAGAGCCATGAGCAGCCAGAGCCGTCAGAGCGCCATGAGCGTCGTGAGCCGTCAGCCTGCCATGAGCGTCGAGAGCCGTCAGCCTGCCATGAGCGTCGAGAGCCGTCAGCCTGCCATGAGCGTCGAGAGCCGTCAGCCTGCCATGAGCGTCGAGAGCCGTCAGCCTGCCATGAGCGTCGAGAGCCGTCAGCCTGCCATGAGCGTCGAGAGCCGTCAGCCTGCCATGAGCGTCGAGAGCCGTCAGCCTGCCATGAGCGTCGAGAGCCGTCAGCCTGCCATGAGCGTCGAGAGCTGTCAGCCTGCCATGAGCGTCGAGAGCCGTCAGCCAGCCATGAGCATCGAGAGTCGTCAGTCAGCCATGAGCTGCCCTTCAGCCTGAAAAGGCTGGATACCCAGAACTGCCCATCAGTCCAGAGCTGTCTCTCTGTCCGGAGCTGCCTTTCAGTCCGGAGTTGCCCCTCTATCCTAATCTCCCTCTCTATCTTCATCTATCTCTATAGTCTTATCTATCCCTCTATCTTGATTTATCTCTCTGTCCTGGTGTTATCCTTATTTAAGATATTATTAAGAGAATTGTGTGGGGGAAGAAAGAGGGTGGACATTCTTTGTGGGAGGAAGTTAGGATGGATTATGGTGGGGTGGGAACCGCGCCCGGAGCCTGAGCCACCACCGTGGTTAGATGCCCACCCAGACCCTCCCCTAGACTTTGTGCTGGTGCGTCCGGAGTTCGCACCTTGTGGGGGGGGTACTGTCACGTTCCTGACCTATTTATGTTAGTTTTTGTGTGTTAGTTGGTCAGGACGTGAGGTTGGGTGGGCATTCTATGTTATCTGTTTCTATGTTGGTTTTGGTTTGCCTGGTATGGCTCTTGATTAGAGGCAGGTGGTTTGCGTTTGTCTCTAATTAAGAGTCATATTTAGGTAGGGCATTCTCACTGTTTGTTTGTGGGTGGTTGTCTCCTGTGTCTGTGTCAATGTTTGCACCATACGGGACTGTTTACGGTTTGTTCATTTCATGTAGTCTGTTCCTGTTCATTTCGTTCTTCACGTTGTATGTAAGTTCGTCGTTCAGGTCTGTCTACTTTCGTTTTGTTATTTTGTATCATTTTCAAGTATAGTTCGTTTTGTCTTGTTAAATAAATTCATCATGTCATTTCAACGCGCTGCACCTTGGTTCAATCCCTGCTCCTCCTCTTCTGATGAAGAGGAGGAGGATTATCGTAACACAATGGTTCAGCCAATGGCAAGTTGGGCAAATTGAAGTGTTTTATTGCTGGGATATGAGGTAATGACAGGGCCTGGCCGATGTAAAAAAAAATAAGTACAAGGTGTTTGTTAGGTATTAAGCCTTTGTTAAAATATGCTCAAAATGATTCAACGACACACACAAAAAAAAGATTGTGATTGTGTTGAATTGTGTTTGGGAAAGAAAGATAGAGATAGTTTTAAAAAGGTAGTGGTAATATTTAAGTCAGTACAGACATTTGCAGGCAGCTTAACACTACAACTGCCAAGACGGTCAATCTGACCATTTTCAATTTTGTAATTTCAATAACTTAAATTCAATAAAAGCCTTGAACCCACTTGTCCCTGACTTTTCCTAAATATGGGTATTTTACACTCTACCAGAACATTGAGCATATGCATATTTAACAGTAGAATAGACGGGCCTCAACAAGTTCCAAAAGTTAATTAAATCAATTTAATATACACAAGAAGTTTATTAAGATTTAGTTTAGGAAGGTCATAAAAAACGTAATACTAAGAAATGTATTTCAAAAGAACAGGATACCATTTTTCTAGTTTTATTTCAGGCCTACAGTATCTGTGCTTATGGCTTCTCCATGAAATCAACTTGTTCATTTAGCAGACATCATGCGCTTATATTATTAAAAGAGACAGTAGAAAAAGAGAGATTATTATTATTATTAACCCTAAATCATAATGATATAAAAGCCCCTTAGATATTCTCACAGATCAGTTTTGCCCTAACGACAAATGCCCCTTATATTCCCCTGCCCCACCACAGTCAGCACACATATATTTTAGAGTAAGAATACAATAGAATATAACAGAATAGCATAGAAAGTATATTTTTCCCAAATGGCTATAGCTGATTGTCACAAGTACTCACATGAGGAAGGAGTGATGGGAACACATGGAGATGCAGATATTCTAGGAAAAAGTTGTATTTTGAAAATGAACCCATCTGCGCAATTTTGAGATAATTCTGGCAAGACTAGGTTCATTAGAAACCTCAGAATAGACTCTTTTTCAATAGGGTATAGCAATCAAAACGTCTGGACTTCTGGAGGATTATTTGAAAAAATGCTGTTTGGTAAACTCTGTTCCCTTCTTTGTCAAAAAATGCTGAGCGGGTCAACAGTCTCTTCATTCTCAATTTGACAATTGATAATATTGTCACCCATCAGACTATTGTCCATTTTTGTTTTAAGGCCATATCTACTATACAGTGCCTTCGGAAAATATTCAGATCCCTTGATTTTTTCCCACATTTTGTTAGGTTACAGCCTTTTTTTCCAATCTACACACAATACCCCATGATGACAAAGCAAAAACTGTTTTTTAGAAACTTAAATATCACATTTCCATATGTATTCAGACCCTTTACTCAGGACATTGTTGAAGCACCTTTGGCAGCGATTACAGCCTTGAGTCTTCTTGGGTATGACACTACATTGGTTCCTCAATTAAAAGTTTTCAGATTATGCAGCGGGGTTTAGAGGTCATTTGTGGTTACCCTGCATTTACATTTTACATTTAAGTCATTTAGCAGACGCTCTTATCCAGAGCGACTTACAAATTCATCACTGCTTCATTGCGCCAGACAACTTCAAGGGGGAGTTAAAGCATTGATTATGCTTTTGGAAGCTGTAAAAAAAAAATATATATATATATTCCATAATATTCTTAAGATATATGTGTTGACTGAATATAAGCAGCAAGTGATGTTTGCTAAATAATCAAGTTGATGTGTAACGGCTTTCCTCCTCCTCTTCATCAGAAGAGGAGGAGCAGAGATTGAACCAACATGCAGCGGAGTTTGAAGACATAATTTATTAAAGAATAACACGAAAACACGAACTTGACTAATAAACTAACAAAACAACAAACGGTGTAGACAGACCTGGACGACGGACTCACATAACACGAATAACGCACGAACAGGGAAAATAGCCTACACATAAATTAACGATGAACAAACAAACCGAAACAGTCCCGTATGGTGCGACAAACACAGACACAGGAGACAACCACCCACAACGAACACTGTGAAACAACCTACCTAAATATGACTCTTAATTAGAGGAACGCCAAACACCTGCCTCTAATTAAGAGCCATACCAGGCAACCCATAAACCAACATAGAAACAGAAAACATAGAATGCCCACCCAAACTCACGTCCTGACCAACTAACACATACAACAAACTAACAGAAATAGGTCAGGAACGTGACATAACCCCCCCCATAAGGTGCGAACTCCGGGCGCACCAGCACAAAGTCTAGGGGAGGGTCTGGGTGGGCATCTGACCACGGTGGTGGCTCAGGCTCCGGGCGAGGTCCCCACCCCACCATAGTCAATCCCAGCTTCCATTTTCCCCTATTAATGACCACCCTCATCTTACCCCCACTAAATCCTTTTGGTAACATCGACACCAGGGGCAGCACCGTGACAGAGGGATAGCTCAGGAGGAGGAAAACCGTTACATGATGGCACAGTCATATAGCCTCGGTACCTACATAAAGCTGACTCACTCATTCATGGCTTTGGATCAAAATAAATTACTACCAACATTCTTTCTGATAGTTTAGAAGTGAAAAATAGAAAATAGAAGTGATTATAAAAAGACACAACTCTACAATTGATCGCTAGTTTTGGTCTCAAATAGGCACAGTGTGTAACTAAAATAAGCCATTTTGTGAAAAACACCAGGAACATATAGACCTAGACCTATGAAGACTTAAAAAACGAGAGTCAGGGTTAGTGCTTTGTGTATAATATTGGTTATCCTGACCTGGATGCCATGTATTACAGTCTCTAAAAGGAAACATTTTACCACCGTCTCCTGCGCATGTCATTTTCTTTTCATAATGCATCCTTATTTACAAAGAGATTATTATTATTATTAACCCTGATTTATATTGATATAAAAGCCCCTTAGATATTCTCACAGATCAGTTTTGCCCTAACGACAAATGCCCCTTATATATTAATTTAGAATCCTCCAATCCTCTAAATTGTATTATTGGCGGAGAGTGACGTCATTGGCGGAGAGTCATGCGGAGAGCGACCTGTTTAAATTATATGAGCAAAAAATATTCAATTTTATTTGGAATGGCAAGCCAGACAAAATTAAAAGGATAACGATAAGGATAATTAAAAGGATAACTATTGTCTCACCCCATGTTCAAGAATGGCCTTTTCCCCCTTTATTCAGATTAAAAACGCTCACTTTCGGATATTTGAAAATATAATCTCCAAAATATTGTTATTTTTTAAACAAGGACTTGAAAATGAGATTGTGAACTCTGCAAACAACGTTTCCAGTCGGAGAATGAGAATGGTAAATAACTGTAATTAATACATTAAATCCATACTTTGGAATACAAAAGAAGCCATCCATCCACCCATTATGGGCTATTAACCGAACAATAGACTCTTACCAAGGAGGGTAGGGGGAGAATTGTATCGTCAATTTCTCAAGCCTAAACGTGATAATGTCCTTCACCAGTTCATCTTCAAAGGGGGTGACACTCTAGACCCAAACTGCTACAGACCTATATCTATCCTACCCTGTCTTTCTAAGGTCTTCGAAAGCCAAGTTAACAAACAGATTACCGACCATTTCAAATCCCACCATACCTTCTCCGCTATGCAATCTCGAGAGCATCTCGAGAGCATCCTGTCGGGCTGTATCACCGCCTGGTACGGCAACTGCTCCGCCCACAACCGTAAGGCTCTCCAGAGGGTATTGAGGTCTGCACAACGCATCACCGGGGGCAAAATACCTGCCCTCCAGGACACCTACACCACCCGATGTCACAGGAAGGCCATAAAGATCATCAAGGACAACAACCACCCAAGCCACTGCCTGTTCACCCCGCTATCATCCAGAAGGCGAGGTCAGTACAGGTGCATCAAAGCAGGGACCGAGAGACTGAAAAACAGCTTCTATCTCAAGGCCATCAGACTATTAAACAGCCACCACTAACATTTAGTGGCCGCTGCCAACATACTGACTCAACTCCAGCCACTTTAAAAAGGGTAATTGATGGAAATGATGTAAAAATGTACCACTAGCCACTTTAAACAATGACACTTAATATAATGTTTACATACCCTACATTACTCATCTCATATGCATATGTATATACTGTACTCTATATCATCTACTGCATCTTGCCATCTTTATGTAATACATGTATCACTAGCCACTTTAAACTATGCCACTTTATGTTTACATACCCTACATTACTCATCTCATATGTATATACTGTACTCTATACCATCTACTGCATCTTGCCTATGCCGTTCTGTACCATCACTCATTCATATATCTTTATGTACATATTCTTTATCCCTTTATACTTGTGTGTATAAGGTAGTAGTTGTGGAATTGTTAGGTTAGATTTCTTGCTACAGTTTATCTACAAGTCTCTGCTAGGTAAAGCCCCACGTTATCTCAGCTCACTGGTCACCATAGCAGCACCCACTTGTAGCACGCACTCCAGCAGGTATATCTCACTCGTCACCCCCAAAGCCAATACCTCCTTTGGTCATCTTTCCTTCCAGTTCTCTGCTGCCAATGACTGGAACGAACTGCAAAAATCTCTGAAGCTGGAAACACTTACCTCCCTCACTAGCTTTAAGCACCAGCTGTCATATCAGCTCACAGATTACTGCCTCTATAATTTAGCCCAAACAACTACCCCTTCCCCTACTGTATTTATTTTGCTCCTTTGCACCCCATTATTTCTATTTCTACTTTGCACATTTTTCCACTGCAAATCTACCACTCCAGTGTTTTACTTGCTATATTGTATTTACCTCGCCACCATGGCCATTTTTGCCTTTACCTCCCTTATTTCACCTCATTTGCTCACATTGTATATATACTTATTTTTCTACGATATTATTGACTGTATGTTTTGTTTATTCCATTTGTAACTCTGTGTTGTTGTATGTGTCGAATTTCTATGCTTTATTTTGGCCAGGTCGCAGTTGCAAATGAGAACTTGTCCTCAACTAGCCTACCTGGTTAAATAAAGGTGAAATGAAAAAATGAAAATAATCTTTCCTTGTAGGCTTGGCACAGTTACGGATTAATGTTTTCCTTTTATGCCCAGAAAGTTAGACTGAGTTTAAATCAGGAGAATTCGGAAGTTTACATACACTTAGGTTGGAGTCATTAAAACTCGTTTTTCAACCACTCCACAAATTTCTTGTTAACAAACTATAGTTTTGGCAAGTCAGTTAGGACATCTACCGTGTGCATGACAAAAGTAATTTTTCCAACAATTGTTTTAAGGAAGATTATTTCACTTATAATTCACTGTATCACAAATCCAGTGGCTTAGAGGTTTACATACACTAAGTTGACTGTGCCTTTAAACAGCTTGGAAAATTCCAGAAAATTATGGCTTTAGAAGCTTCTGATAGGCTAATTGACATAATTTGAGTCAATTGGAGGTGTACCTGTGGATGTATTTCATGGCCTACCTTCAAACTCAGTGCCTCTTCCGTTGACATCATCGGAAAATCTAAATAAATCAGCCAAGACCTCAGAAATAAATTGGAGACCTCCACAAGTCTGGTTCATCCCTGGGAGCAATTTCCAAACGCCCGAAGGTACCACGTTCATCTGCACAAACAATAGTACGCTATTATAAACACCATGGGACCACACAGCCGTCATACTGCTCAGGAAGGAGACGCGTTCTGTCTCCTAGAGATGAACGCACTTTGGTGCGAAAAGTGCAAATTAATCCCAGAACAACAGCAAAGGACCTTGTTAAGATGCTGGAGGAAACAGGTACAAAAGTATCTATATCCACATTAAAACGAGTCCTATATCAACATAACCTGAAAGGCAGCTCAGCAAGGAAGAAGCCACTGCTCCAAAACTGCCATAAAAAAAGCCAGACTACGGTTTGCAACTGCACATGGGGACAAAGATCATACTTTTGGAGAAATGTCCTCTGGTCTGATGAAACAAAAATAGAACTGTTTGGCCATAATGACCATAGTTATGTTTGGAGGAAAAATGGGGAGGCTTGGAAGCCAAAGAACACCATCCCAACCGTGAAGCACAGGGTGGCAGCATCATGTTGTGGGAGTGCTTTGCTGCAGGAGGGACTGGTGCACTTCACAAAATAGATGGCATCATGAGGGAGGAAAATGATGTGGATATATTGAAGCAACATCTCAAAACATCAGTCATGTAGTTAAAGCTTAGTCGCAAATGGGTCTTCCAAATGGACAATGACCCCAAGCATACTTCCAAAGTTGTGGCAAAATGGCTTAAGGACAACATAGTTAATTGGAGTATTGGAGTGGCCATCACAAAGCCCTTACCTTAATCCCATAGAACATTTGTGGGCAGAACTGAAAAAGCGTGTGCGAGCAAGGAGGCCTACCAACCTGACTCAGTTACACGAGCTCTGTCAGGAGGAAGGGCCAAATTCCACAAGGTTGGAACCTTGTGGAAGGCTACCCAAAGGCTATCCTTGCTTTAGGTCCTGAGATACAGGCAGTTAGATTTGGGTATGTCATTGAGGTCACCGAGAAAGTCTGGACATGGCCTGCTCTCCCTTATGTAAGGAATTAGGCAATTTACTACGTACTGTAGGCTATGTTTACTTGTCAGACTGCACAGTAGCCTAATAAACATATGCAGGCAGTTTCCATCTTCAATATGCTTTCAATGCTTTATTATCCAAATGTTTAAAGTGCGTGTGGGCGACCTCATGCAACCGCAAAATGTCAGATAAAGCATATACTGCATAGTATTTCTTCATCAACATCTTTATGCTTTTGCATTTTTTTAAAATGCAGATGTTTATGAGGTTGGGAATAAATATCACTGAACGACAGAAATATTGGAACAAAGTAGGCTAATGAAGGTTAACAAATTGTTGTTTACTGGAAAACCAAAAGTCAAACTATCCCTAACTAGCATTAATTGTAACAATGGCTGACACGTAAATAACGTGCCATAGAATTATGCGGCAGCCTGCAAGGTGTGTTGCAGTATGACCAAACTTTTAAAGGAGGAACCACTGTGCATGTTTGGCACACCTGTATTTGGAGTTTCTCCCATTCTTCTCTGCAGATCCTCACATGCTCTGTCAGGTTGGATGGGGAGTGTTGCTGCACAGCTATTTTCAGGTCTCTCTAGAGATGCTCGATCAGCTTCAAGTCCGGGCTCTGGCTGGGCCACTCAAAGACTTGTCTCGAAGCCACTCCTGCGTTGTCATGGCGGTGTGCTTAGGGTCATTGTCCTGTTGGAAGGTGAACCTTCGCCTCAGTCTGAAGTCCTGAGCACTCTGGAGCAGGTTTTAATCAAGGATCTCTCTGTACTTTGTCACGTTCATTTTTCCCTCGATCCTGACTAGTCTCCCAGTCCCTGCCACTGAAAAACATCCCGACAGCGTGATACTGCCCCCACCATGCTTCACATGTAGGGAAGTGCCAGGTTTCCTCCTTGACTTTCAGGCCAAAGAGTTCAATCTTGATCTGAGAGGCTTTTAGGTGCCTTTTGGCAAACTCCAAGCGGGCTGTCATGTGCCTTTTACTGAGGAGTGGCATCCGTCTGGTCACTTTACCAGAAAGGCCTAATTGGTGGAGTGCTGCAGAGATGGTTGTCCTTCTGGAAGGTTCGCCCATCTCCAGAGAGGAACTCTAGAGCTCTGTCAGAGTGACCATCGGCTTCTTGGTCACCTATCTGACCAAGGCCCTTCTCCCCCGATTGCTCAGTTTGGCCGGGTGCCCAGCTCTAGGAAGAGTCTTGGTGGTTCCAAATTTCTTCCATTTAAGAATGATGGAGGCCACTGTGTTCTTGGGGACTTTCAATGCAGCAGAAAAGTTTTTGGTACCTTTCCCCAGTTCTATGCCTCGACACAATCCTGTCTCGGAGCTCTGACATGCACTGTCAACTGTGGGATCTTATATAGACAGGTGTGTGCCTTTCCAAATAATGTCCAATCAATTGAATTTACCACAGGTGGACTCCAGTCAAGTTGTAGAAACATCTCATGGATGATCAATGGAAACAGGATGCACCCGAGGTAAATGTACAGTATCATAGTAAAGGGTCTGAAACGTATATAAATAAGGTAATTCTGTTTTTTATTTTTTATACATTTGCTAAAACGTTCAACAACCTGCTTTCGTTTCGTCATTACAGTGTATTGTGTGTAGATTGATGAGGGAAAAAAATAGTCAATCAATTTTAGAATAAGGCTGTAACGTAACAAAATGTGGAAAAAGTCAAGGGGTCTGATTACGTTCCCGAATGCACTGTAAGGAATGAAAAAAGCTGTAAGTAGCAGTAGAGGACGTACTGTTGTCCTGTAGTTTGCTCTAATCAGGGAAGGACGGTAGGGTTGGGGGAAAAAATAAATAAGGGGGTTAAGAATTATGCAAACAACTAATTTGATTGAACCCAAAATGTATCTGCAATATTAAAGTTGAGAAATGTCTCTCGCTATATAATGAATTATTGCATGAAGCTTCTATTCTGATAACAACGTTGAATAGTAGCACAAGACTCCAGGGTGGACTTTTGACATTGAAAGAAATCTCAACAAGTCCAATCTTTACTTACAGGAACCAGTAATCACATATCACTTGAGAGCAAGGACATATTCAAGACACAACATTTAAATAATACCTGTGTCAACACACCCGAAATGGTCAACCAACCCAAAATGGTTTTCGTCCGTGGCATTTCACAACCCTCTCATTTTGTGTAAAGCAAACAGACACATTTCAACTTGACTGTCCATGGCGACCAAGGTGAAGGATGATTTTAATTAACTTTTATTTAAGCAGGGGAAAAAATACGTTGAGACCTAGGTCTCATTTGCAAATGTGCCCTGGGAACAATACAGAAAATAAAATTACACAATATAAAACGCAAAATAAAAAAATAGCATATATTATATACACAATAAACAATCAAAATAAAACAAACACATTTGTGAATATAAAAATCCAGAGCCTTTCTCCTAAACTGACTCAGAGACAACAACACATTCAAATGAAACGTTACTTGGAGATTATTCCACATGATAGGGGCCTGGTAGATTTAACCAACTCTGTGGATACACGTGGAGTCTCCAGCATTAACCAACCCTGCGACCTATTGTTGTAATCAGAGTTTCTATATTTCAACAGTGATCTTAAGTAAATTGGTAGTTTATTGAATAAGGCTTTATGAACAAAAACAGAATAATGATGTGACCTACTTATTTTTATTGAGGTCCAAATAACCTTATGATAAAGGATGCAGTGGTGAGTGTCAAAATTGTCAGATGTTATAAAACGAAGTGCGCTATGATAAATTGTGTCCAAGGGCTTCAAAACCCTGGGTGCTGCATTCATGTATATAATATTGCCATAATCTATAACAGTGATAAATATAGACTGAATTATCTGTTTTCTACTCTTTAATGAAAGGCAAGCCCTATTCCCATTTAAGAAGCCCAACTTAATTCTCAGGTTTTTGACTAACTTGTCAAAATGCTTTTTAAAAGATAGCTTTTCATCAATCCAGATGCCCAGATATTTATAGGCGGGGACACGATCAATAAGGGCACCATCTAACGTACTTAATCACAAATCATCAGTTATATTATTACATGATTTGGAAAATAACATGTACTTGGTTATACCAGCATTTAGTACCAACTTCAGGTCAACCAAGGCTTTCTGCAAGATAGTAAAAGCAGATTTGTAACGTTCCTGACCTGTTTTATGTTGTTTTTGTATGTGTATATGGTCAGGGCGTGAGTTTTGGGTGGGCAGTCTATGTTTTCTGTTTCTATGTTGGTTTTGGTTGCCTGGTATGGCTCTTAATTAGAGGCAGGTGTTTTGCGTTTTCCTCTAATTAAGAGTCATATTTAGGTAGGGTGTTCTCACTGTTTGTTGGTGGGTGATTGTCTCCTGTGTCGTCGATGTATATACCATACGGGACTGTTTGGCTGTTCGTTCGTTTTGATGTAGTCTGTTTCCTGTCCGTGAGTTCTACGTTTAGTTAGTTAAGTTCATGTTCAGGTTTCGTCTACGTCGTTTTCTTGTTTTGTAATTTTGTAAGTGTTTTGTTTTCGTGTTGCCGTCGTTTCAAATAAAGAGATGGCTTATTTCCCTAATGCTGCGTATTGGTCCACTGATCCTTCTCTCCTCTCCTCGTCCGAGGAAGAGGAGGACAACAGCCCTTACAAGATTGAAGAGTCAACAGAGCCTGAGCTGCTGTGGGGGCAGTAGCGTATACAACAGTGTCATCTGCGTACAAGTGGAAGTTACAGTTTTGTACAGATATGCTGTTAATATAAATAGTGAAAAGAACTGGACCAAGAATCGAACCCTGTGGGCCACCTTTTGTTATGTCTAGAAATCCTGATTTAACGCCATCAGTAAGTACACACTGTGTTCTGTCTTTTAAATAATTCTCAAACCAGCTACATACAGGCTGATATAAGCCAATCGTAGAGAGTTTCTGAATAAGTAAGGTGTGATCCACAGTGTCAGATGCCTTGGACAGGTCAATGAAGAGGGCAGCACAGTATTTCTTCGTATCTAAACAATTTATGACATAATTTAAAACCATAGATGTAGCAGAGATGGTCCTATGACCTGGTCTGAACCCTGACTGTTTTACATTCAGAAAAGATGTACCAGTTAAAAGGGATGTAAGCTGAGTATTAATCAATGATTCCAGGATTTTTGCTAGTTAACAATTATTTAGATCACTCGGGTTGCCACCTGTGTGTAGAGGAAGTGCATCGGCCGCCTTCCAAACTCTAAGGATGCTACTTGATATTATTGTCAAGTTAAAAATATGTGTTAATGCTTCTGCAATCAATGGCGCAGAAAGCTGTAATAACAATGAATCAAGCATATCAGCCCCAGTAGATTTTAGCTGTTGTTCCATTGCATCAAATGTAAATGTATGTGTCACATGTGCCGAATACAACAGGCGTAGTCCTTACAGTGAACTGCTTGCTTACATTCCCTTAACCAACAATGCAGTATTAAGAGAAATATGTGTTAAGTAAAAAATAGGGAAGTAAAAAATGTAAATAACAAATAGTTAAAGAGCAGCAGTAAAATAACAGTAGCAAGACTATATACAGGGAGTACCGGTATAGGGTCAATGTGCAGGGGCACAGGTTAGTCGAGGTAATTGAGATAATATGTAAACAATACGTAGGTAGAGTTAAAGTGACTATGCATAGATAGTAAACAGAGAGTAGCAGCAGTGTACAAGAGGGGGTTGAGCAGGGGGACAATGCAAATAGTCTGGGTAGCCATTTGATTAGCTGTTCAGGAGTCTTATGGCTTGGGGGAATAAGCTCTTAAGAAGTATTTTGGACCTAGACTTGGCGCTCCAGTACCGCTTGCCATGAGGTAGCAGAGAGAACAGTCTATGACTAGGGTGGCTGGAGTCTTTGACAATTTTTAGGGCCTTTCTCTGACACCTCCTGGGATATAGGTCCTGGATGGCAGGAAGCTTGGCCCCAGTGATGTACTGGGCTATTTGCACTACCCTCTGTAGTGCCTTGCGGTCGGAGGCCGAGCAGTTGCCATACCAGGCAGTGATGCAACCAGTCAGGATGCTCTCAATGATGCAGCTGTAGAACTTTTTTAGGATCTAAGGACCCATGCCAAATATTTTCAGTCTCCTGATGGGGAATATGCTTTGTCGTGCCCTCTTCACGACTGTCTTGGTGTGTTTGGACCATGATAGTTTGTTGGAGATGTGGACACCAACGAACTTGAAGCTCTCAACATGCTCCACTACAGCCCCGTTGATGAGAATGGGGAAGTGCTCGGTCCTCCTTTTCCTGCAGTCCACAGTCATCTCCTTTGTCTTGATCACGTTGAGGGAGAGGTTGTTATCCTGGCATCACACGGCCAGGTCTCTGACCTCCTCCCTATAGGCTGTCTCATCGTTGTCGGTGATCAGGTCTACCACTGTTGTGTCGTCGGCAAACGTACTGATGGGGTTGGAGTCATGCCTGGCCATGCAGTCATGGGTGAACAGGGAATACAGGATGGGACTGAGGATGCACCCCTGAGGGGCCCCTGTGTTGAGGATCAGCATGGCGGATGTGTTGTTACCTACTCTTACCACCTGGGGGCAACGCGTCAGGAGGTCCAGGATCCAGTTGCAGAGGGAGGTTTTTAGTCCCAGGGTCCTTAGCTTAGTGATGAGCTTTGAGGGTACAATGGTGTTGAATGCTGAGCTGTAGTCATTGAGTAGCATTCTCAATTATGTGTTCCTTTTGTCAAGGTAGGAAAGGGCAGTGTGGATTGTAATAGAGATTGCATCATCTGGGAAAATGACCAGCCTTTTATAGCACTTCTTGGCTACAGACGTCAGTGCTACGGGTCGGTAGTCATTTAGGCAGGTTACCTTAGTGTTCTTGGGCACAGGGACTATAGTGTTCTAATTAAACCATGCTGGTATTACAGACTCAGTCAGGGACAGGTTGAAAATGTCAGTGAAGACACTTGCCAGTTGGTCAGCGCATGCTCGGAGTGCACGTACTGGAAATCCGTCTGGCCTCACGGCCATGTGAATATTGACCTGTTCAAAGGTCTTACTCACATCGGCTACGGAGAGCGTGAACACACAGTCGTCTGGAACAGCTGATGCTCTCAAGCATGGTTCAGTGTTGCATGCCTCAAAGCGAGCATATAAGTAATTTAGCTCGTCTGGTTGGCTCATTTCACTGGGCAGCTCGCGGCTGTGCTTCCCTTTGTAGTCTGTAATAGTTTGCAAGCCCTGCCACATCCAACGAGCATCGGAGCTGATGTAGTACGATTCAATCTTAGTCCTGTATTTACGCTTTTCCTGTTTGATGGTTTGTCTGAGGGCATAGCAGGATTTCGTATAAGCGTCCGGGTTAGAGTCCCGCTCCTTGAATGCGGCAGCTCTGCCCGTATGTTGTCTGTAATCTATGGCTTCTAGTTGGGGTATGTAATTACAGTCACTGTGAGGACGACTTATGTGATGTACTCCTCAACGCCATCGGAAGAATCGCAGAACATATTCTAGTCTGTGCTAGCAAAACAGTCCTGTAGCTTAGCATCTGCGTCATCTGACCACTTCTTTACCAGCATGATAAATGTGCAACCAGAGAAAAAAGAACTCTAGACCACCTTTACTCCACACACAGAGACGCGTACAAAGGAAGTGGTGCTTCCTGCTTTAGTTTTTGCTTATAAGCAGGAACCAGGAGGATAGAATTATGGTCAGATTTGCCAAATGGAGGGCCAGGGAGAGCTTTGTACGCGTCTCTGTGTGTGGAGTAAACGTGGTCTAGAGTTCTTTTTCCTCTGGTTGCTGGTAGAAATTTGTTAAAATGGATTTAAGTTTCCCTGCATTATACCCCGGCCACTAGGAGCACCGCCTTTGGATGAGCGTTTTCCTGTTTGTTTATGGCCTTATACAGCTCATTGAGTGCGGACTTAGTGCAAGCATCGGTTTGTGTTGATAAATAGACAGCTACGAAAAATATAGATGAAAACCCCCTTTGTAAATCAAATCAAGTTTATTTTATATAGCCCTTCGTACATCAGCTAATATCTCGAAGTGCTGTACAGAAACCCAGCCTAAAACCCCAAACAGCAAGCAATGCAGGTGTAGAAGCACGGTGGCTAGGAAAAACTCCCTAGAAAGGCTAAAACCTAGGAAGAAACCTAGAGAGGAACCAGGCCTCTTCTGGCTGTGCCGGGTGGAGATTATAACAGAACATGGCCAAGATGTTCAAATGTTCATAAATGACCACCATGGTCAAATAATAATCAGGAGTAAATGTCAGTTGGCTTTTCATAGCCGATCATTAAGAGTAACTATACCGCTCCTGCGGTCTCTAGAGAGTTGAAAACAGCAGGTCTGGGACAGGTAGCACATCCGGTGGACAGGTCAGCGTTCCATAGCCGCAGGCAGAACAGTTGAAAATGGAACAGCAGCAAGGCCAGGTGGACTGGGGACAGCAAGGAGTCATCATGCCCGGTAGTCCTGACGCATGGTCCTAGGGCTCAGGTCCTCCGAGAGAGAGAAAGAAAGCAAGAGAGAAGGAGAGAATTAGAGAGAGCATCGTCAAATTCACACAGGACACCGGATAAGACAGGAGAAGTACTCCAGATATAATCAACTGACCCTAGCCCCCCGACACATAAACTACTGCAGCATAAATACTGGAGGCTGAGACAGGAGGGGTCAGGAGACACTGTTGCCCCATCCGATGATACCCCCGGACAGGGCCAAACAGGAAGGATATAAATATTTTGGTCCACAGCTTATCATGAGATACTCTACCTCAGGTGAGCAAAACCTTGAGACTTCCTTAATATTAGACTTTGTGCACCAGCTGTTGATTACAAATATACACGGACTGCCACCCCTTGTCTTACCGGAGGCAGCTGACCCATCATGCCGATGCAGCGTAAACCCCGCCAGCTGTATTCTATCCATGCGGTTGTTCAGCCACTACCCGATGAAACATAAGATATTACAGTTTTGAATATCACGTTGGTAGGATATTCGTGATCGTTGCTTGTCTATTTTGTTATCCAATGATTGTATGTTGGCTAATAGGACTGATGGTAGAAGCAGTTTACCCACTCGCGTTGGATCCTTACAAGGCACCCCGACCTACATCCCCGATATCTCTGACTCTTTATCCTGCGAATGACGGGGATGTGGGCTTTGTCAGGTGTCTGAAGTAAATCTTTTGAGTCCGACACGGTGAAAAAAAAAATCTTCGTCCAGTACGGGGTGAGTAATCGCTGTCCTGATATCCAGAAGCTCTTTTCGGTCATAAGAGACGGTGGCAGAAACATTATGTACAAAATAAGTTACAATTAACGCGAAAAAACACACACAATAGCACAATTGGTTAAGAGCCCGTAAAACAGCAGCCAACTCCTCCTGGCGCCTTTCATCTTCACAAGGTAGACAGTTGATCCAGAGAGTACAAGGATTCACAGGGGGTTGTCTGGTCCTCCATCAAATCGATTTGCAGCTGGGAGAGGGACGAGCAGTCTATTAAACCAAGATTTCTTTCAAACAAAAACAGTGGACAGACATTTTTGATAAAAAGCATGACCTATCTCATTTTTTCAATAATGATGTCAGAGTTCAGTATAACTTGCTTGGGTAGGGAAGCATTTAAAAGGAGTGTGTTTATCTGCAAGTTATATAAAAATAGATGAGAAATGCTCAATAGCTAATTCAGGGTCAGGTATACACTTGATGGTACAAGTCATGAATAAACACTTGGTTAGAAAAGTTTAAAAAATGTATCTTCCTAATAACACAGGGATCAGAATTCTGCTGTCTAGTATCTCCAAAACAGGCTATAGGACAATGATCACTAAGTTTGCAAACACACCAAAAGACACACACTTACGGAGGTTATTTGTGAAAATTCAATTCAATCATGAGGATCTATTGAGATTTTTCACATTTAACTGAGTTGGTTTTGTGATCAGCTGGGTTATTATTAAGATCAAAACAAATGTTCTTAAAGTTATCCGAGATCGGTGTCAGCCAGTCCAGGTTAAACTCACCTAAGACCACCAGTTCAGATGATAGAAAAGGTTGTAAAGCTAGGATACTAATCCCATGAATTAAAGCAGCAGGAGGCCTATACTGTACACTCCAGCAACAAATACATGCACGTTTTGGCTCATGGTCATATCTAAAACCAGGATTTCACATTTCTGGGGTATGGTGATATTAAGAGCACATGACGCTACAAAAGTGGATTTTACTTACATCGCCACCCCTCCACCTTTTCTCTGCCTATCACATCTAAAAATCGTGTAATTAGCAATGTCAACGTCCTTATCCATGATCAAATCATTTGAACCAAGTCTCTGATAAAACAAGAATGTCTGCGTTCGTGTCATGCATCCAGATATCGATAAAGGCAATCTTTTACATCATGCTTCGCACAATTAAATGTAGCAAACCCATCCCTTCTCCAGACTTAAAAACAGCAGCGGTGTCCATATTTACCGTAACCAGGTCGTTATGAACTTGATCATTAAGTAAGTCAGGAAATTTCATAGGAATAGAAATTAGATTGTCAAAGCTTGCCCCGATGGGCCTGCGGCTGCATCTATTTGGTGTCTGTTAAAAATACTATTGATCTTAAGACAGGGATATTGTACATTTCCTTGACGTGACTAGGGTATTTCAACGTGAGGAATCCTTATTGAAAATGAGACGCTCATCCAGATGTTTAATTTCCTCAAGTAACGATCCTCTTCTTGGCAGCATTTAGTTCATGGCATTTGACACAGGTGAAGTTTTCATAAAAGTCCTTCACTCGGATGACGGTGAACATGGCACATAAAATGCATTTAATGGCTCTATGGTCGGCGATAGAGTCAAAGGAGTTTTCACTGCTTTATGCTGAAAGAACACCCGTTACTCAATTCAGCCATTTTGCCTGCTAGCCAATAGGCTACTAAAAGGATCCAGGGACAAATATAGCGGTCCCAGCACTGTGGCAATCTGCGTCGCTGGATCCAAAATAAATAATAAAACTGGATATAAAATACTAGATATAAAATAATATTATATAATAATCATATAATTCAAAGTATTCACTAAAACCGTTTGTCAGAGAACCACCATGGCAGCATTCATCAGCTGTTTCCGATGATAAACCGAGAATGTGAGAAACCCGAGAATTCGTAGTTAATAAATTGTTCCTCTGATAATTGCAACAATATCTCACACTCAATTATAAGAAAAGCAACATCAACAAAGTCTATGCAACTTAAAAGTATACTTCACCGAAATTGCAGTTATTCATTTGTAATTTGGGTGAACTGTCCCTTTAATGTGAACTTCCTCTGACAGTGAGAGGGTCTGGGCGGTGCAGATCCTGAGTCATTTCCTTCCATGGCAAATGATAAACAATGCAATTTCCAGAATCCCTGCAGTGAGCTGTCATCCTGCTCTAACCGGTGGCTTATTTACCCTATTAGAATGTGTCATAAATTAGCAATACCTGAGGCATTAACCAAGGACTGACTTTTGTCCTCAGCGGGAGTGGGCATTAATTGGTGCAAATATGTGTCATAAATAAGACATATTTACTGTGATGTACTGTATTTCTCCAAACCGCCTGCAACTATAACAGCGACCCTTGTAAAGCATCAGACTCATTTCCACTTACATATTATTAAAAAGCCAGCTGATGAGTTACAGAATTGTATCACCTAGATTTTAATGGTGTCTGGTGAAGTGCTTAATAATATACTAAGCGGACAATGTTATGAACCGGTGTAATTTTCAAACTTTTATTGGAGTGTTACAACCACACAGAGGAACATTTACAATGTAATTTTCCTACCTGAGTTTCTCATAATTTAAAACACATGGAAAGATTTGGCTTATCAACACAAAAGGTGAAATGAGCTTGACTAATAGACAATGTCTTTGATAGAAAACAAAAGCAAAGCAATCCCTCTGAAAACATATCACTGATAACCTTCCAAGGTGCTTGGGATGAACTCGTGACTTGAGTCAAAAGTGTATTTTGTCCATAGCAAAATTAATCAAACCTATAATTTCTCCAATGGTACAAAAACACAAAACATGAATAAAACTGTCATTTTACAAAAAAATCTCACATTTATTTATTTGTTAAACAAGTGTTGAACTTTACATTTGTCTTTATTGATGGGCCCCTTAATAGCATGTATACATAAAAAGAAGGACTATGTATACCAGTGCTGGAAAATATTACATTTTCCAATGTATAATCTTTTGAAAATATTTCAATAAATAAATGTCCATACCCAGGCAGAAGAAATACATGTATAATGAAAAAAAATGTATGGTCAATTTTTTTTGAGTGGCTGTTAGTCTTGAGTGGCCCATTTCTATGTCATGATTGTTTATCCGATTAGATTATTTAAATCAAATTCACCCCCCCAAAAATGGTATGGCATGACTTTCATAGGTCACTGTTGTATTCCCACTTTACTAAAATAATGACCTTTTAGCAATATAAAATCATATAAATTTCAATGGACAACATACTGTATATGAATTCAGTATGCAAAAACACCACAAGTGGAAAAAATTAGTATGCATTAACCTTGTTCTTTGTAGACTTATTTTTGTTTATCTGCATTTTTTGTTCAAACATACGATAATGAATGATGTGTAAGAACTATAAACACATTTTATAACATATGTGCAACTTTTACACAATATTCTCTTCAAATGTTACATTTTCAATTAAAAGATTTCTTTATATTTACGGGTTTCCATGAATTTTATTTTACACTAGCAAAATATATATTAATTTTGCCATTTCCCTTGACAACAGCTCAATTGAGAAAATATAAGGCCTGGGGCTTGATTGCTAGTGGTTAATCCAACCTCCACGGTGATGGGGACAACTCTAGGATCCAGGACCTTATATTCCTAACTAATAGTCTGATCAGGAACACCATCAAACAAATAAGTCCTTATCCTGGTCCGAGAGCCTCATTTTGTATGTAATACGAAACAGGCTTGACAAGGATGGTGGGAGTGTATGTACAACCTTTGGCCAGAAAAAACTGCTGAACTGGAGTGGCCGATTACATTTTTTAAATTGTTTTTTATATCCTTTTTTTAAATTCAACAGCAGCAGAATAATTAAATACAGAAATGGCATGTGTCTTAAATTGAACTCTGCATTTTATATACAGTCTGTTTAAAACTCCACTCCAGCGGTCGGGGTAATGTTGCACTGCCATCGCAGTGCACTTAAGTCTGTTGGTTTGTGAGGAGAATGGGGTGTGGCGAGTCTGGGGGGAGAGGAGCGACTGAGTGTGTGTGTGTGTGTGTGTGTGTGTATGTTGGGGGCTCTAAGGCTCTCTGAAAAAAACTTCCCCGGCATCTCTCAGAGTACAGTACTGTTTGTCCTCGAGGATGTCGGGACTGCGGACAGGGGACGATGATTTAAATATATTTTAAAGGCTTGTCACTAACTGCATCTGTCCTTCCCGTACATCTCCTTCAGGGATGCAGCCCTCTTTAGTAATAGGGATGATGTAACCGTCACTGTTTCCTCTACTTATCTGGTAGTACGCTTGGAGCTGGTGTCCTGCTCCTAAGTTAGGCATGCTCTTGTAGTAAACGTCCTCGTTCTCGCTCCTCTTAGAGGGGCTCGAGAGGTCCTCCAGCTCCTCCGCATCGGGGCTGCTCTCGGGGTATGGAGAGTCCCTTAGGGTGGGCATACTAGTGTACAAAGAGTCTCTGTTCGGGGACTGTAGGCTGTCCCCGTGCTCGTTGGTCGTGAGCTGGCTGACGTAGCTCTCCAAGCCCCCCTCAGTGGTCTTCACTCTCTTCTGCGGCTGGTACAGAAGTGAGTGAGTCCGCTGGGGGATGAGCGGAGCCTCCAGCTCCCGGTGGTGCAGCTCTATGCCCAGGCCCACCGGTGTGTTGATAGTGTGGCCGTGCACCAAAGATGAGGTGTCAGCCACGATGACGTCATCTTCGCTGCTGCTCCCGCCCACAACGTGTACCTTCTTGGACGACGGAGGAAGAGGAGCCCCCCGCTCCACACGGTGGTTGTGGCTCTTGTTGCAAGCCCGGAGGTTATTGTGCACCAGCTCCGATATTAGCATTTTTTCAAAGGCTGCGTCGTCCAGGCTGAATCCGCAGTCCACCACCTGCACACTGTCGCCGTAGTCCCCGTTGCGAAGCGAGTAGCTATTGTTAAAGTTACCATTTAGCGGTAGAGTATCCATTGCACTGGTGTCCCTGGGATGGTTCAGTGTGTGTGAGTGTCCTGGAATGAGAAAACATATGAGGGGATTTACATTAGTCACAACCATTCTTCCCGAAAGCAATATGAAAAAAATGAGAAAAGTGGTTTAATGCTGTTCAGGACGCTGGAGATAATTTGGCACAAGACTAAGAATCAGCTGTACCATGTTACTAATTATACAATCTGTAAGGAGAATGTGTATGCTTGCATATACACAATGAACAGTCATTTTACATTCTCAGTTATGGGGTAATTTGGAAAATATTTGTATATCATGAACTAATACTTTCTCTAAAAGCCTTTCCAATTCACAAAAATATTCTGCCTTTGTCTCTCTAGTAACAAAGGGACAGACGTGATCCCAAACAACATTAAAAAACGTGAAAAAAAATCATGAAGATCACAACACACATGTCAGAGGTAAATGTACAGGGCCCGGTTTCCCAAGAGCATCTTAAGGCTAAGTTCATCATTAAAACCTTCGTAGGAGCATCGTTAAATCTCCGAGCCGTTTCCCAAAACCATCGTTACTAAAGATGATCTTGAAAACGTTTTGGTATTTAACGACTGCCTCAGACCACTTGTAGAATAGCTAAGTACATCGTTAGATTCTTTTTCCCCCTTCCGCGTCACTTGATACACAGAAGATCTCCCCTAAACACAAAATCAAGATGTTTATCTGTCTTTCTGTGACCGCTGAAAGCTTCAGAACGATGTGACAGTGACAACACATAGAAAGTTGCCCATTTCTTTGCATAACAAGCAAAGGATATAAAGACGCGTCAAATGAAAATTTAGATAACTGTATTAAGATAAATACAGTATTGGCTACATAGATCGATATATTTGAATGACATTTAAATACATTTTCAGGTTAATTCAATTGAGTTTATTTTAGCTATTTGTACGCTACTGTCTGTCATTTTTGCCTCAATATATTTCATGATGTGTAACGTGCGCAATGATGTGAAAAATCTTGATTTAGTGCATTATTATAGGGTAAGCATTAGAATAAGCCACCTCAATATTTGCAGTCATAGGTGATACTATCTCTCTACGAACTGATCCGTCATCAGCATTGTGGAATAATTCTAATGTTAAGGTAAGTTTTGAAAGGGAGAACGCTGATCTGAGAGCAGTGCTTCCTTTTTCCCCCCGATCCGTTCAGTTTCGACAAATGCCTCAACGATGCACTTAGCCGAACATTCTCTCCGCGTGGTGTTTTGGGAAATGCAGGTTACATTTTCGCCCGTTGTAGGAAAGATGCATCGTTAAAACACTCGTAAGCCTAAGTTCCATCACTATCAGAAAACCGGGCCTTGGTATGTAGCCACAAATGGGCAAGCTAGGACATTGACAAGAAGTTGTCTAGCAACTCTTTGTTGGAGGTGACAGGGAAAAACAATGGGAAAATATGAATGTATACAGAAAGGAGAGTTATGGTCAACACGGACAGCCATCTTTCTCACTTCAGGGCCCACAAGCACCATCCGACATCACGACAGACAGCAGGTGGAGAGACTCACTTTGGACAACTCACATCATGTTTGTCTGTTCAGGCTATCTGGCCTAAGAGTAGCTGATGTACAAAAGAAAGTAAAATGATTTATTGTAACATGAAGAATCACTGAAAGGAAAAAAATTAAAACATAGCAACTTAGTTAGAGCAAGGGTTCAGCAAATTTGATTAACAAGCAATCAAAGCTTTTTTTAAAGATTAAATGCCACCAATTTTTATTTAAATTGTTTTAATGATTTTCATTTGTTTTGGCTGTATTTGTTAAATTGAGTGGTGTCTGGAGTTGTGTTTTTTTGTATTTTCTCTCAGGCAAGGTCAGAGTTAGCCGGCAGCCCTGCGGTTCACATCATTCAAAATGACAGTCCCCAGTGCACGCCCGGGTCTCTACAAGAACAGCCCAAGAAAAACACAGCTGGGAAGGTCAGGTGCAGTCATGTTAGGAATTTCTGTATGCACAGGGCCGTGGAAATCAGGCGGCGATAGAATAAATATTAGTGGGGTGTGATTGGACAGAGAGGTTGTGTATCTGCCGTGGCTAACACGGCTTTGGCACAGAAAGAAATTGCGAAAAACATTTCAATAAATTCCTGCCACAGATAGAAGAGAGAGATTAAGAGGAATGGGTATTTTATGGTGACATGCTGTTGTTCAGATAAGGGCATAGACCATTTTTGCAGACCAGTGGAGGCTGCTGAGGGGAGGACGGCTCATAATAATGGCTGGAACGGAGCAAATGGAATGGCATCAAACCATATATTTGATGTATTTGATACCATTCCACCCCAGCCATTACCATGAGCCCATCCTCCCCAATTAAGGTGTCACCAACCTCCTGTGTTCCAGACACACCAACATGTAAAACAGACATCACAGAGTTTAGCGGAGATGAGAGGAGAGAAATGACAAGAAAGGAAAGAGTGAAAGAGGACAAAAAAAAAAAAGATTACAGCTGCTACCATGACGTTTGTACATTTTGTTTATGCCTCACTAGGAGAACAATTTTCCCCACACAGGTGATGTCTGGAGAATAGGGGAGAGATGTGAGAGGAATGTAAACTGGACACAGAATGCTGAGTGCCACAGCGAACGGCATTCACGTAGGAAGCCTCTCTTCTCTCATTTCACTCAGGAAATATTCTTTGCCACCCCAGTAACAAAGCTACAGTTGATGTCTGCAGATCACAAACTACTTATTCACATCCAAGAGAAAGAAGAAGAGTATCTGAGGTATAACAAAACCATTCTTTCTCAGATGTCTTAGATAGCTGTTGGATCCCAAAGGAATGCAATATTGGAAAGTAGTATTTTCCTATTGGTGGAATATAATTTGGTTGGTAAAGTTTGTGAACCACTTGCCCACTGAGTAAATGCCAATGACCATTGATGTACCAGGGAGTTGTTTGTTTTTTAATAAGCATGCTGAAATAAATTTACATTTGATAGGCAAAGTTAAGTTTTACTCCCATACTTGTCTCTCTGTAGGTCACTAGAGGGAAGCGTAAGGAGAAAGCAAAAAAAACATGACAAAATATACAATGTAATTAAAAACATATTTTTTTTTAAACTGCATTGCATTGTAACATAATAATCCCTGCACACAAATTGAAATACTGGACTAACACGTAATATCTCATGATCATTTTGCTAAATGAACTGTTTGTTTATCAAACAGTGTCTAGTGAGTTGTCAGGACTGGTATCTGTTCATACCTGAAAAACATATCATCGATCAAAATCAAATGTTGATCTAAATCATGGTGCGTCACATTCATGAATACACAAATATTCAAGTACAAACTGGATATTTCAGCTTGCCTGTATTGTAACGTATACGGTTGAAGGGGTAAGTTCACCCCAAAACACAAACAAAATAGCAGAAAATCATTTTTAAAAAGCTTAAGGAAAAAGCATAATGAGAAACAAAAAACATTTTAAAAAAATACTTAAATTGTAATTTTAAATTGTCATGTTAAATTGTCATTTAAAAAAATGTAAACATCATTGCATTGTACCATAATAATCCTTACACACAATTTGAAATACGGGACGAACACATTTTAAATATCATGATAATTTAGGTAAATTAACTGTTTGCTTATCAAACATCATCCAATGATGATTGTCAGGATTGGTATCTGTTCTGTTCTTCGTATCATATGTGGTCGAAATCAAATGTTGATTTAATTCATGTTGCGTCACATTCATGAATACACAAATATTCAAGCACAAACTGAATATTTCAGCTTGCACGTATTGCAACGTATATGGTTTTAGGGGTAGGTTCACCCACAAAACACTAAATAAATAAATCAACAATCATCAAATCTCAATAATCCTGCAATTTAAGAGTACCGTTTGAAAGGCCATGACAATGTTCATACTGTCTTTTCAAGGCAGAACATGTAGTATCTCCATCGTAGATGAATCACTTTATCTCATTCAAGAGAAACTTTAAAAAGACCAAAATGTGAATCTGCACACCAGAGGTCTCTTAATAAATCACAAACCAAGTCATACACACGGTGCTTTCTTACAACACCGATTTCAGCAACCGATGTCTGTTACCCATTTGGGGATCCTGCTGAGATCCAGAGTGGAAGTCGATACTCGATAACGTTCTGATCTTGATAAGGCCACAATAACTCATAAAAAAAAACGAGTCAAAGTATAAAAAATGAAGAGAGAAGAAGAAGTTAACTGTACGTCAAGAAGTGTTAAGTAAGCACACCTGGAGAGTTAAACAGTGGAGCCGTGGGAGCGTTACATACGACTGTTTCAGCCAGTAAGGTGTTATAAGGGTTGTTAGTGCCTTGTGGTCGAAGAAGAGGGTTTGTTAGAAGATAATTGCCCGTCATTCCTGGAGGCGGTAAGACAGAAGAAGACAGATCAGAGATCAGTTTTTGCCATTGGTACAATGAGTGCTTTTTGGGGTGATTTATGGAACAAAATGTCAAGTACATCTAAAACTGGGCTATTATTTTCAGAGTAAATATTGAATTTGGGAATTTTTTGGGGAGGACAGGATATTAATATTATCTCTGGATGTCACTTGAGCAAAGTGTACAGGCATTTTGTGGAAGCAAGGATTAGGATACAGAGGGGATATAGAACATCTAAACAGTCACTACCACAAAAGGCACTTTTGTTCACCTCATTCTAAATCTACTACAATCTGCTATGTAAATGAGAAGCAATGCAACAACAGAACAAAATTATAAAGTCAGCCTTTTTTGTGTTTTTGTTTTTTGACAAGAAAGGTAACTGGTGAAAAAAAAGATGCTCTCATTTAGCCTTCTACTGCTGTGAATATAAAATGAATTGTTAAAACTGCATGATCAGGTATTTTCTGCAGTGCAATGCTTTTTTTGCCCATTGCTACTGCTAAGGCCACCGTTTTTAAGTTTAAGTCCTATGACGCAATTGCTTGAAACGTGTACACAACAAATGACCAAACCCTTGTCTCTTTGGTAAAAATATCATAACACTAACTTCACCTGGATGCCAATACTTTACAATGTCAGATCTTTTCTTCAAATACTCAATTCACCCCGATTTATAATGTTTACAATGGATTTCTTGCATCACGTTTAAAAACGAGGACGTTTCCAGTCACATTTTTATAAGCTGTGTACTAGAAAACCCCATCACTCTTCTAGGGTATTCTCTGAGGATGTTATAATGACAGGGAGTGGTTTCTGAAGAGCGGGCCATCCTCAGTACAGTATACTCAAGGGTAACTAAGGTAGTACACTGGAGCATGATATATAAAATGTAACCTTAACATCTAATATACAGCTTATTGGGATTCAAAAAATATTAACGAGATGAATTTCAAACTACTGTTTGTAACATTTTACCTCACGGAAATTGAAGTGTGAAAAATAATAAGGGGGAGTTTGGGAGGGGGAAGTCAGACTACCTCAGGCTAACCTCTTTCCCTGCATACTTGGAAAGCCATTTTAGAGTCATGCCGAGCCGTAAAGGCTGAACAACACACTAAGCACTCAGGGTCACCCGGAGTTGAACATCTTCTCATCATCATACTTGTGCTCTGGCTAAATAATAAATGACAAGGTTGTTTTCCTCCCTCCTGAATCACTGAAATAGCAGAGGTCCCCTTACATACCAACCAAATAATGTGCCCCTGCGTGTCAAGCAAACATAGGTTTAAAAATAAAAACGAAACTTTATTTCGAGTTTGTTGGCATTTCCTTCTTCTTCTTCTTCTTTTTTTAATGGACTGAGCCACATGAACTTTGGACTTAGTACAAACAGTACAGTGGCTGCCCCAATTCGTGTTCGACATTACTGCCCAAAATGACAGCACAAAGTATTTGAGGACGGATTTCTGTAATCCTCAGTTGGCAGAACAGAACAGGGAGACTATCCTTGCTATCCCTTTTAGCACAGTGTGCAAATCTTATCAAGCCCAAAGCATTCACTACACTTTCTCAGGATGTTAGCCCTTCTGTATGAAATCATTGGCACTTGAAAATGTATTTTATGTCTCGATGATGGCGAATGGTGTGTGAAGAAGAGATGAGGTGTGTGACTGACCTTGGTTAAGGGTGGAGGTGCTGTTGATGTCACCTGAGATAAAGGAGGACTCAGATTGCTTTCTTACGGTGTCATTCCACATTCTCCTGATACGGCTCTGTCAGATTAACAAGGGACAGTTATTAGGACTTAAAGAAGCCTGTTCACTGTTGAGATCAACTTTCATTTACGTTTGCTATATGTAGTGTTCCCGCATCGGCGAACCGACTCTTCACACAAATCGCACCAAGTGCAACGTCTGGCCTCCACACATTATATTAACTCAGGCTTCGAGTGACTACTTTTATACTTCCTGTCAAAAGTAGTGGATGTAATAGGGGGGGGTGCTCCTTGGGTTTAATTAGACATTAAAATGGGAATGTCGTGTGACGGTTTTGTCTTTCTATCGCCGCCTTGACAGTGGTTCGAGCATTGTCTCCTATCAAAACATTTATAAAAAAAAGTAGCTCAATAGCAAAGGAATAACAAAGGAATAAACATCAAATTATATTTGCATTCTTGTTTTTCCAAAGAGTAAAAGTGACTGCAATGCTCCCAAATAGCGCAAATAGTTCCATGCACAGTGGCGTTAGTGAGAAAAAAAGATCAAGCGAGTGCTAAGGGGTAGAGTGGAAAAAGGTGCCAATGCAATACAGTACTGTTTGAAACAGTTAGCTTACTTTAAAGTATACATGTCACTGTTTAACTACGGTCTGTGTTTCTGGTACAATCACATTGGCCAGCGGTCTTTAAAAATATAACATTACTGGGCGTTCTGATGGATTCAATGGATTCAGAAGTCATTGGAGACTCTCCTAGTTAACTATTATAGGTGATACTTTGCGGGAAAACTGGGTTTATGCCAATCTACCCTGACATAGAGATGAATCCCAGTCAGAATCCCTGGTATAGTACCTGTGTGCCCGAGGAGTAGCGTGCACTTGTCCTTGTGGTGGAGGTCTTTGTTGAGCTGTGTGAGCTCTCCGTTGGTAAGCCACCACAGCAATATGTGTGGCGGAAACATTTGATGTACTCTTTACGGACCTGTGGAAGCAAGAAGGGGACGCTAAGTTAGTGGCTATGTTTATTTTGTGTGTACCGTTTGTGTGTGCTTACAGTGCTTTCAGAAAGTATTCACACCCCTTTAATTTTTCCATATTTTTGTTGTGTTACAGCCTGAATTTAAAATAGATTACATTGAGATTTTGTGTCACTGGCCTACACACAATACCCCATAATGTCAAAGTGGAATTATGTTTTTTAAATTCATAAAAAATAAAAAGCTGAAATGTCTTGAGTCAATAAGTCTTCAACCCATTTGTTATGGCAAGCCTAAGTAAGTTCAGGAGTAAACATTTGCCTAAAAAGTCACATAATAAGTTGCATGAACTCACTCTGTGTGCAATAATAGTGCTTAACATGATTTTAAATGACTACCACATGTCTGTACCCCACGCATACAATTATCTGTAAGGTCCCTCAGTCAAGCAGTGAATTTCAAACGGATTCAACCACAAAGACCAGGGAGGTTTGTCAATGCCTCGCAAAGAAGGGAGCTGTTTATTGTTAAATGGTTAAAAAATTTAAATAGCAGACATTGAAAATCCCTTTGAGCATGGTGAAGTTATTTATTACGCTTGGAATGGTGTATCAGCACACTCAGGAACTTGGGTCCAAACACATTAAGGCACTTACTTTACATATAAAACAAAGATAAAACAGTACATCATATAACATTATTACACCACTACATATCTACAATATCACCATACAACAATATTACAATGTACGTGTGTAGAGTGCATGTGCTTGCACTTGTTTGCGTATGGTTGTGTCTGTACTTTTGTCTGTCTTTTCACAGTCCCCGCTGTTCCATAAGGTGTACTTTACCTGTTTTAAAAAATCTGATTCTACTTCTTGTATCAGTTACCTGATGTATAATTATGGACAGACTTCTCCCCATCCTAGCTTCTGTTGTATCAATATGTTTTGACCATGACAGTTTACAATCCAAGGTTACTCCAAGAGTTTAGTCATCTCAACTTGCTTAATTCCACATTATTCATTACAAGATGTAGTTGAGGTTTAGGGTTTCTGAATGATTTGTCCCAAATACAATGCTTTTAGTTTTGAAATATTTAGAACTAACTTATTCCTTGCCACCCATTCTGAAACGAACTGCAGCTATTTGTTAAGTATTGCAGTCATTTCAGTTACTGTAGTAGCTGATGTGTTTAGTGTTGAGTCATCTGCATACATAGACACACTGGCTTTACTCAAAGCCCATGGAATGTCATTAGTAAAGTTAAAAAAAATGAAGGGGCCTAAACGGCTGCCCTGGGGAATTCCAGATTCTACCTCGATTATGTTGGAGAGGCTTCCATTAAAGAACACCTTCTGTGTTCTGTTAGACAGGTAAATCTTTATCGACAATATAGCAGGGGGTGTAAAGCCATAACACATATGTTTTTCCAGCAGCAGACTATGATTGATAATGTCAAAAGCCGCACTGAAGTTTAACAAAACAGCCCCCACAATCTTTTTGTATCATCAATTTCTCTCAGCCAAGTCATTTGTGCTGTGCTTGTTGAATGTACTTCCCTATAAGCGTGCTGAAAGTATGTTGTCAATTTGTTTACTGTAAATTGGCATTGTATCTGGTCAAACACATTTTTTTCCCAAAAGCATACTAAGGGTTGGTAACAGTCTAGTTGGTCATGTAATGGCTGTGATAGGAGAAAACAACTGAGGATGGATCAACAACATTGTAGGTACTCCACAATACTATACAATACAATTCACAGAGTGAAAAGAAGGAAGTCTGTACAGAATAAAAATATTCCAAAACATTTATCCTGTTTACAATAAGACACTAAAGTAAAACTGCAAAAAATCTGCCAACTTCATGTCCTGAATACTAAGCGTTATGTTTGGGGCAAATCCAACACATCACTGAGTAACACTGTTCATATTTTCAAGCATGGTGATGGCTGCATCATGTTATGGGTATGCTTGTCATCGGCAAGGCCTAGGGAGTTTTTACTGGACAAATTCACCTTTCAGCAGAACAATAACCTATAACACAAGGCCAAATATACACTGGAGTTAATAACCAAGATGACATTGAATGTTCCTGAGCGGTCTAGTTACAGTTTTGACTTAATATTTTACTGCAGTGGGCTAAATCATGGTCACACCGAGTGTTCCTTGGTAGTCTTAAACAAATCTAGTTTGAAACAAATGTATACACCTCACACACATGGTTATTGGTTTAAAAAAAGACACCTGTACCATGTCAGATATAGAGTTGAAATATATTCAATGTTGAGTTTGCATCCCAAAATTACACTTTATATACATCACAGAAGACTGAAATATAACAAAATTGTTTGCCATAGAAACACCGGATTTTCAGCATTTAAAAAAATATATTATGAATAACATTCCACCCACGAGGTCATTTGACTGCAGGAAAGGGCTAAATTGGTTTGAAAATCTATGGAAAAACTTGAAAATGGCTGTCTAGCAATGATCAACAACCTACTTGACAGAGCTTGAAGATTTATTTTTAGAATGATGTGTAAATATTGTACAATCCAGGTGTGCATTGCTCTTAGAGACTTACCCAGAAAGACTCACAGCTGTAATCGCTGCCCGAGGTGATTGTAACATGTTTTAACTCAAGGGTGTGAATACTTGTCTAAATGAGATATTTCTGTATTTCATTTTCAATAAATGTGCAAACATTCCTAAAAACATTGAAGTATTGTGTGTAGATTTGTGGAAAAAATATATTTAATCCATTTTTTATTCAGGCTGTAACACAACAACATGTGGAATAAGTCAAGCGGTATGAATACCTTCTGAAAGTACTGTAAACCTAGTCCTGAAAGCCCTTGTAATATACCGTACCATTCGAAAGCCTGAGGAAGTTTTTGTCAGCTAAAAGACGGTGGATGGTATAATCCAAGCCATTTGCACCT
The DNA here is from genome assembly GCF_029448725.1 of Salvelinus fontinalis. Taxonomy (NCBI): domain Eukaryota; kingdom Metazoa; phylum Chordata; class Actinopteri; order Salmoniformes; family Salmonidae; genus Salvelinus; species Salvelinus fontinalis. The sequence continues at coordinate 53,778,059 of NC_074678.1, read as the reverse complement.
CCCAACAATCGAAATAGGCACATTCAAACAGAGGCAGAGATTCAAAACCAAACAGCGAAACATTTTCACCCAAAAAATATCTAGATTTTGTCATTACAACAAAATTACATAAAACATTTAATAGAAATGATTTCTGAATGTTAATTTTCTAAAAGATAACATGCTAGCAATGCTTGGACCATAAATTAGCTTACTCTGGATAAGTTTTGTTTCGGAAAAGGGATTGAAAGGGTGGTTTGTTTAAAAAAAATATATATATTCATAGCAAATCAGCCAGCATCTGCTGGCAATCAACACTCCACTCATATTTTTTTCCAATATAACCTTCCCCAGACTTTTGAAAACAACGTGAGCCAAGCCTGAAAGCAGAGGCTATGCTAAGCCTATATTGGCTGTTATCCTTTATTCATTATGCTCAAAACTACCGTGAAATATGTTTAGCGGAGAGTGGAGTATGCTGAGACATATTTTTACATTCAGCATCATTACGTCTAGGGGAATATAATATTCTATAACAAAGTACAGTGCCTTCGGAAAGTATTCACACCCCTTGACTTTTTCCACATTTCATTTTGTGACATTATGGCTTTAGTCTAAAATTGATTAAAAAAAAAAACTTTTTTACATTTTTATAGAAAATAAAAAACAGAATATGTTATTTCGTATTCAGTGCTATGAGACTCGAAATTGAGCTCAGGTGAATCCTGAGTCCATTGATCATCCATGATATGTTTCTGCATCTTGATTGGAGTCATCCTGTGGTGAATTTAATTGATTGGACATTATTTGGAAAGGCTGTCTATATCAGGTCCCACAGTTGGCAGTGCGTGTCAGAGCAAAAACCAAGCCATGAGGTCAAAGGAATTGTCCGTACAGCTCCAAGACAGGATTGTGTCGAGGCAGAGATCTGGGGAAGGGTACCAAAACATTTCTTCTGCATTGAAGGTCCCCAAGAACACAGTGGCCTCGATCATTCTTAAATGGAAGAAGTTTGGAACCACCAATACTCTTCCTAGAGCTGGCCACCTTGCCAAACTGAGCAATCGGCGGAGAAGGGCCTTGGTCAGGGAGGTGACCAAGAAGCCGATGGTCACTCTGACAGAGCTCTAGAGTTCCTCTGTGGAGATGGGAGAACCTTCTAGAAGGACAACCATCTCTGCAGTGAAAGCCCAGACATGAACCCAATTTGACATCTCTGGAGAGAAGAATGGGAGAAACACACAAAATACAGGTGTGCCAAACGTGTAGCGTCATACCCAAGCAGACTCGAGGCTGTAACCGCTGCCAAAGGTGCTTCTACAAAGTACTGAGTAAAGGGTCTGAATACTTATGTAAATGTGCAATTTTCTATTTTTTGGAATTAGCTAAAAAATTCTAAAAACCTGATTTTGCTTTGTCATTATGGGGTATTGTGTTTAGATTGATGATAAAAAAATACAATTGAATCAATTTTAGAATAAGCCTGTAACCTAACACAAGTTGGAAAAAGTCAAGGGGTCTGAATACTTTCCCTATATCCCTGGAAATTAATGTAAACACAACAGTTTTGAAAACATAGCTTGTTCAAAAAGAGTGGTCTAGGTATGGGGTAAATTGAGCATAGGAATTGGGTAAGTTGAGCCGCCATGAGGTAAGTGAGGGCGGGTGTCCTGTGACAGTGGGTGATGGTGCTGGTAGGTCAAAGTTGAATTCAAGGAATGGGGGTTTGGTATATTGTACATCTTAAATGTATGCCTACATTCAGATATAGATCTCGGTCTTCAGTATTACTTACCTTTCCATTTATTGACCAGTTGTCTGGGACATTAATGTTGTTTCGATGTGCTAATTCGTAGGCACGTTCTCTGCATTTGAGGCTACTAAGCCCATGAAACTGGTCTGCAAGTTCCCTGATATGGTGAGCAAGCTCAACCTCCATTTCATCAGATAAGAAGTCGTGCACCTCTGCTGCTCTGTTATAGACTCTGTTTCGCACAGGTACATGTTTGTTTTCTTTTTTTTGTCAATTTACCACTTCAGTGTCATTCAGACTATATTTCATCACTTGCTGCTGCTCAAATGGACTTCTTCCCTTCTCTCACTTCCTTGGCTTCTCTCTCAAGAACCTCAAGGGGGGCTAGACCCCTGCGTGTTTACAGTGCATGATGATGTCTGCTCTGTAACAAAAATAGTGAGTTCGTATGCATGACACATTGCACAAATACTATGCATATTATGGATAAAACTGAATAAATGTAATAATTATTTGTATGGGATATTGTGGCCATTATCTCAATTTACCCCAAGGCAAAATGTTGACTTTATTAGCCCACACAGCTACAAGGATGCACTTTCATGCTAGGTTTAGGACCTCATATTGTAGCTTATAGAGACCCCAACTGATGTATAGAACAATCTTCAAATGATGTACTTTTGTTTAGATACAATCATCATGGAACCGATAACACAATAAATGAATTAGACTTTTCCATGTGGTTTCTTCCTTTAGTGACTCCATGAAATGATCACCTCTTCCTAAATATTTGGTCACCTGATTCATTTTGTGTATGGTCTCCTAGAAACAAAGGGTGACTCAACCAAACCTTTGGCTCAACTTACCCCACTCACCCCTCAACTGTTTAAAGTGACAATTGATTCAGTCTCACGTAGACGATCACAGTGTTTGTGCAAAATGATAGTGCAAACATACTTTTTTCTGGAGAAGGCAGTGGAAAATGAAGATGAACATCCCTTGGAAGCTGTTGAATATTGTGAAGAGGTAGGCCATCACCACAGAGGACTCGTTGATAAAGAACAAGCCGAATGACCACGTCAGTCCCATCAGGCAAAGCAGTGCAAACGCCCCCAGGACCCAGGATCTGAACAAACAAAGAAAAAAAAAGAAAAATAAAGGGAAATCCAGTGTGAGGTGGAAATTGTGTTCTCTTGGAATAACGATCAGTCTGTGCTAGCTAGACCATGACAGGTGGACATCTACACCGGCAGATTCAGCCAAGGAGACCAAAAACTCAGACATCATTCACACAATGTTTATGGGACACGCGAGCTTGACTACAGATACTGTTCTTTTGGTATCATATCATATCTGGGGGAAGGGGGGGGATCAGACTCGATAACAATTATTACCTGTGTTTTGTCTCTCTTTCAACAAGTCTTTAATATATTTATTATTTCTATAGAGAAAAGCCTGGAGCCGGTTGTGTGAAGGTCCTATGGAGCCTTCAAACACCTTCACAGGTGAAGACACACAACAGCAAACTGGATAGAGACAAGACGGACGGATGGACGGACAGACATGGGGATGTGAACAGTAAGGAAAGAAAATGAGGAGCACCTTGGAGTGATCACAGAGAGAACGAGAGAGAGAGAGAGAGAGAGAGAGAGAGAGAGAGAGAGAGAGAGAGAGGCAGAATGGTGAGGAAAATCAACTACAGGCTGAAGAACAGACTCAGACTTCTGAGGCTAATGTCCTTACTTGATAAATGGTTTATTATCTTCATAGCTAGAGAGCATGATAAGCGGGAAAGAGAAACACAAATTAGATCAGACGCATCACAGCGTGGTTAGTTGGCATTTTGAGGCAGAGATCTTCACCTTTGATTTTAGGAAAATTACGAGGGAATGAAATTAAGAGGCTAACAAGAAGCGAGAGAGTGTGTGTGTCTATTTGGCTGTTGATGACATTACGAAATGTGTAAACTGGTCAGTTCAAACCACTTGCGTGCCGTTCAATTTGTGTTTATGCTACTATGTCCGCTCTGCGATGAAGAGAATTTGGGGGAAATGTATGGTGATAGCTTACCCAGGCAAATCGGTATTATAGTAGCCGTCACAAACGCGATAATTACTGGTGTGGAAGACAGGACAGAGAGAAAAGAAGAAACGCAACAGGAAGAGAAACGAGAGACGCTGCAGATTAGCTTTCTCTTTTGACATGCAACATGCAATGACACTGGTGCTATGCTGATTTCCATCCCCCGTCTATGTGCTTGACTAACCAAAGTCCGTGAGGATTGGTGCAGACAACATAAGACAACAGAAAATACAGTAATACTTATACATATGTGTACAAACATTGCTTGGAGGAAACATTTTATGCGGGGTAGTTTCATTACGCACCAAAAAGACAATACCCACTAGTGATTAAACTGCAACATGAATGGAACACATGCAGAAATAGAATGTGAGCAAATGTGCACATTTAAAACACATAATCACCTAATGCCTTTCATTAAACATTGCAGAGGTGAACTGGATGTCTATTGGCACTACTTTTGGTTGTGTTTTTTTATGGTAGTAATTAGACCACTACAAATGAATGCGTCAATGCTCCTACACACAGTGGTATGTAGCTGAGTTGACGTTATAATATCATGGTGTGAATTGGTTAGGGTTAGGCTATGCAACCAAGCCATGGCATCGGAAATAACACTCCCTAACCAACAAACCAAAATGCCCATGTCTTTCAGGAGTCCCTGTATTCTGCTCACTGATTTCAAGCACAATATACTGTTTTTTTGTCAATGATAAACAATCAAGACTTTGGAAAACATTTACTTTCCCCAAAGTAAAACACTTAGCAAATGCAGAGGTGAGTGATAAAACCAGACTCATTAAGGGATGGGGAGGGAGTGGAGTTAAGGGAGGACTTCTTTTCTGGGACTCAAATTGTTTTTGTTCCATGGGAAACACATGATAGTGCTTCCACTCACGCCACTCTGAAGCCCTAACAGCGCATACTTTGAGCCAGAAGCTTCCGAATGGTGTGTGCCATGCCAACACAATCCAGTGGTCGCTGACACAGAGGAATACAACAAGGACTAAAGACCATTCACAAAGTAAATGTTGTCATCATTGCGGGACGGTCATGCCATAATCCCCCACCCGAAACCACCAGTCTCTGTGTAAAATATGATCTCCCTGGAGATCGATTGGAATTCCTCTGGTCAATTTTCTGAATGGACAATTTAAATGTGTACCAGATATAGATACATTAATGCTACCGACAAGGACACAAGTTCGACTAGTCAAAAACAGTAAAAACAGTACCTCGACAAAAAATTAACCATGCCATACAGTACTATTGTCTTTATGGGTTTGTGGAAATATCTGTTTATTGCCAAGAATATTGGAAAATGTGCATTTACCAAGAATCTCTACTTACTTGATGTTCTCCAATCTGCTGGAGTCTGGTTTCAGAGTAGTGGAGTGCTTCCCCATTTTGTACATGGTGATGACCAGGAAGATGAGATTGAGCTGTCAAAACAGAGTAATGGCATTGTTAATTGATGGAGATTAATGGCATGGTGAAGGAGAAAAAAACTGTTAATTTGTCCATAACTATTAAAATAGGAGTGCCTTCCCGAGCATCTCTCATCCACTGCCCTAATGTAATAGACATCTATCGTCCTGCAAGACTCAGACAAGCAGACTGGCGCCAAATGTTGTGTCATTCTATATCAATAAGACCATGAACATGCATTAAAATCCATCGCAGTCCAGCCAAAAAACACAGCTACAGTCTGGTAACTATAAAACACAATATGGAACGCAGTATATTTCTCCAATTCCTGTGCAGGAAAATAGACAGACAGACAGGGAGGGAGAGATTCCCATCACTTTCACTTCCTTGTTTTAAAACCAGATGAAATCCTAAGAAAGCCAGTGGTACATATCACGTTCAGAGTGGGATACTGTGTGCTGTATCTTTGGGCCCTTAAAAATAAATCAATACAATGATTTAGAGACACAAAGAGGGAGCTGCATGGGCCAATCAGGAGCAGCTCCAAATGATTTACTCCTAAAACTATCTATTCTGAGACAGAACCGGGTCTCTGACTCTTGAACGCACGCACATACGTATAGCCTACTGTGTGTGTACACTACCGTTACAAAGTTTGGGGTAACTCAGAAATGTCCGTATGTTTGAAAGAAAATCAAATGTTTTGTCCATTTAAAATAACATCAAAATGAACAGAAATACAGTGTAGACATTGTTAATGTTGTAAATGATTATTGTAGCTGGAAACGGCAGATTATTTTATGGAATATCTACATAGGCGAATTATCAGCAAACATCAGTCCTGTGTTCCACTGGCACGTTGTGTTAGCTAATCCAAGTTCATCATTTTAAAAGGATAATTGATCATTAGAAAATCCTTTTGCAATTATGTTAGCACAGCTGAAAACTGTTGTCCTGATTAAAGAAGCAATAAAACTGTCCTTCTTTAGACTAGTTGAGAATCTGGAGCATCAGCATTTGTGGGTTTTGATTACAGGCTCAAAATGGCCAGAAAGAAATACATTTTGTCTGAAACTCGTCAGTCTATTCTTGTTCTGAGAAATGAAGGCTATTCCATGCGAGAAATTGCCAAGAAACTGAAGATCTCATACAAAGCTGTGTACTACTCCCTTAACAGAACAGCGCAACTGGCTCTAACCAGAATAGAAAGAGGAGTGGGAGGCCCCGGTGCACAACTGAGCAAGAGGACAAGTACATTAGAGTGTCTAGTTTGCGAAACAAGTCCTCAACTGGCAGCTTCATTAAATAGTACCCGCAAAACACCAACGTCAACAGTGAAGAGGCGACTACGGGATGCTGGCCTTCTAGGCAGAGTTCCTCTGTCCAGTGTCTGTGTTCTTTTGCCCATCTTAATATTACATTTTTATTGGCGAGTCTGAGATATGGCTTTTTTTTCTCCAACGCTGCCTAGAAGGCCAGCATCCCGGAGTCACCTCTTCACTGTTGACGTTGAGACTGGTGTTTTGCAGGTACTATTTAATGAAACTTGTGACTTGTGAGGCGTCTGTTTCTCAAACCAGCCGTTTCCAGTTACAATAGTAATTTACAACATTCACAATGTCTACAATGTATTTTTGATAAATTTGATGTTATTTAATGGACAAAAAATGTGCTTTTCTTTCAAAAACAAGGACAAGTGACCCTAAACTATTGAACGATAGTGTATGTTATAAACACGGTTCGTACAGACATTGGCAAGTCAAATTCAAGGAATTCTTCAAGAACTAAATTGCAATTTTCAAGGGCCTCGATTTTATATTTAAAAGTATAGAAAAAAACTCTCGCCCAAAAGCATGCAAAAAGTGTCAAAAAAAGTATACATTACAACTTTCAGACTAACGCATTTTAAAGTTCTTCCTAATGGCACTATGTATTTGCATTCAAATTATGACATTCTAAGTATGACAGGATAATATGGACATTGCCTGACTAAATAGATTGCATGCGTGACGATTTGTATAGCCTACCCGACATGTGTTGGCGACACAAGCACACTGATAAAGCATTATAGCATTATAGTAGCATTATGCTCACCCTCGCCATGTGAGATGTTGTAGGGGTTTGTATCATGTTTTTCAAATGAGAAAGCGCCACCAAAAAAAAGAGTTCCCTTTGTAATGGAACGCTTTGTATGGAAAGCCAAGTTGAAGCCAACATTGTCGTCCTCACAATAACAGCACGTGGTTTAACCGCAACAAATTAACAGACAAGCGCAACCCATGTCAATTGAAACGACGGGAAACAAACAAAAGCGTCTCCCTCTCAAACTAACTGATCAGAAATGACATATAAATCAAGCATATAAATCGGCTCCAATAATTTCAAGGACTTTTCAAGGACAAAATAGAGGAAATGTCAGATTTTCAAGGTATTCCATCACTTGATTTTCAGAGCTCCAAATTCAAGTATACTGTGTGAACCCTGGACAAATGTAGAAAGACTGCTAATAAATTATAGAAACAAACAACCACCAACAAAACATGTTTGTTCTACTAATATAAAACTTCCACATCTTGATTTCAGAAATTAAGGTATTCTGGTGAGGGGTGATTTATCTATATTCATTTTAAATAGTTGACTTAGTTGAACATGAACAAAGCTTTTCAATTGTCTCAGGTTATCTTCTGAATGCTGCAAGAGCGAATGAAAGAGAAAAAGAGTGTGAAAACACCAATATGAAGGAATGAGACAAATGGAGGTGCTTTGTGAGCTCCATAATGTACTGGACATGTCTGGCTGTTCATTCACGCTCCCCTTGCGCTCTACTGCACTCTGCTATGAAAGGAGTAGCTAGGTGATCAATATCTCCCCCTCCCCCGCCTAATCAACCAGTGGAGTCACAGAACAATAAGCAGAGCATAACAAGCGAAGGCGAGAAGAAAAAAAATACATAAATGGAGCCGCTCCTTCATATCATGGACTTTCAGAGGTGATGCAGCGTTTTGTTTATGCCGCCATCAGACAAATCATTTTTTATCACTTCGCTTGCATGAGTCGGGCACTCGGAAATGCCTTTCACACACCCTGGAGTGGTGACATGGATCCAATGAGACAGAGGACGGAGACGACAGTACTTTAAAGGACCCTAGCTAGCATGGCACATGTTCACTACCCCCCACCAACATGCTTTCTCTGCCTTCCCCAGGGCCCGGTCTACCTAGTGAGAGTGGCAGCCTGCAAGCTACTAGGCCTGGGCCTCTCTCTCTCTTTGCTCTGAATCATCACCGCTAGCCAAGCAGAAGCATCTCTGCCACACTGGGACCCGAGGAGAAAGCTTTTTCCTGAGCGAGTATGTGTCGAGTGTGTGCTACAACCCTGAACTCCTTGTGAACTGGGGATGAAATATTAAAGGTGCAGATGGAGCTGTCCGGATGATAGGAACTGCTTGCGACGTGTCATGATCCAAAGGCTTGCTGTTAAAGCATCTCAGGCATACTAATGGTTTCCCCCCACCACTCATTACTTCCATGTTCCTTCTTCATGGAGCTAATACCCTCTGTGCCCGGAGACAGGGCCAACTAACCTCTTGCCTGAGAACAGGGCTGAACAGAGTGCTTCTTCAAGCTTCACTTCAAGTCTGGGCTTTAAGACGGCGTTCAGGGAGGTGGGGGGAGTAAAAAAACAAACTAGGGAGGAAGAGGAAAAACAACATTTTTGTGAGTGCTTTTCACTGAGCCTGACCAACTCGGGTTAGACCAAAAGTTACACAGCGGGAGAGTATGGTGTTCGAAGACAGGAGCTGTGGCTGCTGCAGCTAGCCACTGAATGTGAGATTGGATGCTTTTTTTTGTCTGTCTGTGTCTTTCTCTCTCTCTACTATCTCATTGACAAGGACAAAGCCAATTTGTTGAGGAACCAGGGTCACAGGTTGTGGAAAACCTTGCTCCCACACATTCCCTTGAGATCCCCTACCCTTGTGCTTTACTGTTTGTTGTCAATTTTTGCAAAAAGTAAAAAAAAAAAAAAAGCAGCATTACGATACCTCCCTACGCTAGAAGTGCAAATCCTCATTCCTGTCCAACATTAGCACTGCAACTATATATCAGTTTTGTCAGGGTCACCGTTTTATCATGCAGGTCACTAGGACTGGGATTCCGGAGTATCGTCTCAACATCCAACACATTTTGTCATGCAAATAATTCTGAAACCAAAGAGAAAAATAACAATGTCCAATTTAGAGAATAACAATCTCACGTAGTTGGCAGAGCATTTGCTGACACGGGGATAAATATTTAACACCCCCCCCCCCCCCCCCCCCCCCCCCCTTTAATTTGCAATTTAAGGGAATTGTATTATATTTCTCTACTGAACGGGTAAGTCGCCCGTGTGTTACAAAACCTCGCTGGCCAGTCGTTGTCATAAAGCAGTAAAGCACCGCAATGAGGTGCGGCAAAGAGGAAGCCCTCCTTCTGGCCGTTGTGTTCTCGCTCAGGGAGGTCAGCGCGTCTGTAAATCCAGCCATTATGTCCGATAAAGAACACACCGCTGAGCAACTATTGCTCTTCCTCCCTCTTCACAGGAGACAGTTTGGAGACTTACCATTCACCTGGTGTGAAAGAGGCCAAAACAATAGACAGTCAAAAGGGCTCTAAGGGCTCTGACATCCGATGAATGCCACCAGCTATTTCTGATTTCTTTTTTTCCAAATGGGAAAATAATACTCCCCAGGCCTCTTCCCTGGGAGCCACCGAACCTCCATTGATCGAGTTGGAGATAATAATGTCATGACCAGTAAATAACGCTTGAACAGCACATACACTGAGTGTACAAAACAGTAGGAACATTTGCTCTCAGAACAGCCTCAATTCGTCAGGGCATACAAGGTGTCGAAATCCTTGCACAGGGATGCTGGCTCATGGTGACTCCAATACTTCCCCACAGTTATGTCAAGTTGGCTGGATGTCCTTTGGATGGTGGAACATTCTTGACACACACAGGACGCTGTTGAGTGTGAAAAACCCAGCGGCATTGCAGTTCTTGACACAATCAAACCGGTGCGCCTGGCAGCTACTACCATACCCCGTTCAAAGGCACTTTAATATTTTGTCTTGCCCATTCACTCTCTGAATGGCACACATACACAATCCATGTCTCAAAGGTTAAAAATTCCTTCTTTAACCGGTTTCCTCCCCTTCATCTACACTGATTGAAGTGGATTTAAAAAGGGATATCAATAAGGGATCATAGCTTTCACCTGGATTCACCCCGGTCAGTGATGTTTTTTTTGTGAGGACTTCGACTCAAGGTCAAAACATATAGACGAAAGGTTGCTAAAACAGGAAGAGGTCTGTCCACGAAAAGGCATTGCTCTGCTTTCTTGACATCTCAGTCAACCAGACAGGTCCTACAGGCTCTAGTTTAGCCGCACCTGGACTATTGCCCAGTTGTGTGGTCATGTGCGGCAAAGAGGGACAGGTAAATTGCAGTTGATCCAGAACAGAGCAACACATACTGCACTTAGATGTACACAGAGGATGAATGTCAGGAACATGCATGTCAATCTCTCTTGGCTCAAAGTTGAGGAGAGATTGACTGCATCGCTATTGGTCTTTGTGAGAGGTACTGAACTGTTTGTTCATGCATTTAGCACACAGTTCGGGCCACTGTTGCTGGATCGAATCCCCCGAGCTGTCAAGGTAAAAATCTGTCGTTCTGCCCCTGAGCAAGGTAGTCCGCACCTCTCTGATTCAGAGGGGTTGGGTTAAATGCAGAAGACATATTTCAGTTGAAGGCATTCAGTTGTACAACTGACTAGGTATCCCCCTTTCCCTTATCAGTACAACACATGCATTCAGAGGTCTCTTCACAGTCCGCAGGTCCAGAACACAGGCTAGGGAAATGCACAGTTTTACATCGAACTATCTGCCACCCAAGGAAACTCATTTTAGCAATAAAACCACATTCAAAAACCAGATAAAATAACACCTTACGGCACCATGGGGACTGTGAAGAGACAGACATGTATTGTATTTTGCACGGTATTATGTAGGTGGGTGACCTTGCACGAATCCTTGGCTTGTGCGAGCTGGAATGGCTCAAAGGGCAGGAGCCATCTCCTGTTTCTGAAGCGTGAGGCAGAGGCAGGATATTATCTAGTGTATATTATGTGTATTATGAATATTATATTATGTATTATATTTGTTGTGTTTATTTTCCTGTTGGAACCCCAGGAAGTGGTTAATGCTGGATCCCAATAAATACGACTAATACTACTAAATACAACAGCATGGAGGCATGAGAAGAACAGAGACGTTTTGTATTTTGTGTCCTCCTTGTTCTTTCAGACAGAAACTGTTACTCCAAGACATTTAGGACTATTTTAGGCTAATGAGGTACATTCAGAAAATGGATTCGAGCAGAAAACAGTGGGTTTCACAACAACAACAAAAATTCAAAGATACTATTCGACCTTATGTCTTTTCACCCTGTGGTTGTTGTACATCTCATCGGTCATTGATACAGACAATTGCGAGTAACTATGAACATACTGTATCAGTGTGGCCAATCACTGAGGCACATTTTTCTCTCTCTCTTTCAAGAAAAGAAAACTAACTTACCATGATGATGAAGGTGACAGGTCCTAAAAAGCTCCATATGAAGTGATTGTCCACTCTTAGCCAGCAACTATGATGGAAGATAAAACAAACATTAGGAATCCGTAAAACAATAACACACACGTAAGAGGAACAACTAAACCCAGTCTATCAACAGCCTCCTTAGGCCAAATATTAATGCATGGGCATGAATTATGAGGACAAAAATGTACCCTGCCCCTGTTAACACATGGTAGTTAGATTATTGTCAATAATCAATGGAAAAAAACACCCCCCTAAAAAATCCAGCTAAAAACAAAGCCCCCACGTTGCAGTTACATGGTTACACAAGACAAAAGTGAGGACTCTAGCCTCAATCCTGAAGCTTAGCTAAAATACTATCATTAATCTATGTAAAAGCCTTTTTCCAGACAGCACTCCTCTCTTTAAGAGAGCATTTAAAAACAAGAGGTCGCAGGAGGGTCTTTGAACAGAAAGGCATTAATGTTGCCATGCCCCCCTAGAAACCACAGTGTTGAGTCTGTCAGGCTCTTTAAAATGACATAAAAAATGGATCAGTCCATTCCAGGAAGGGGTCCCGGGTGCAGACAAAAGCAACGACAGCAAAGATAGTTCTTAGTCACAGGGCCGCATACACACACGGAATAAATGAACTATGACAGTTTTTTAGAGAACAAAATAGCGGATACATTTTTACGTACGCTTTCTTTGTCCCGTAGCTCCTGTAGTCGATAGCAGCAGAGACACCCACCACAATGGCTGGGAGAAGGTATCCAGATACATAGTAGTACTTTTTCCTTGAATGTTCACTCTCGAAAACTTCCACCATCATCAGGTACAACTGAACGCCCTCCAAACACATCCAGGAAAACGAGGCCAGGAAAAAGAAATGCAAAATCCCAGCGACGATGGAACAGCCAATCTATAGTGGATGGATTAATAGTTTCAATTGATCAAAATATTATAGATATTAACTTTAAATAAAGTAACAATTTATGAGGAATTAACTGAGCAACAACATTCCATGTTAACCTTCTCAAATTCCAATGATAATGATGCCATTTAATTGAGTGCGGTTGTTATTATACAGTGGTTATGTGCATTTCAATGTAAGTAATGAACAGAAGTAAAACACGCTATGCTCCGTACAGGTTCAGTCAAGTTCGACCTTGCAGCTGGCTGCTTAAATGACAGTTGTCTTGAAAGGCTAAGTGCTGCAGGCTCCATGGTCAACCATTTTGAATTACTTCTGGCTTTGTCCTTTCATTGAGCCTTGGTTTTACAGTGAATACTGACTGTGTGGAGGTGGAAGGCACTATGACTACACAAAGGCCATGGAGGGAAGAAGAACTAAAAGAGAATACAGAGGAAATTGAAGAACTAAAAAGGGTGCAGAGGCTGTATTGAGTGTTTCAGAACGTTCTAAACGATAGCTTTCAGTGACGAAGACAAAAGTGGAAAGTACTGCATGACATCCCTCCTCTGTACTTCATATTAATGGTGCTGTCTGTCTGACCCATGACATGCAGAGGACAAGTACTGAAGGTTAAACACAACTATGTTTGAAAGTCTCATGACTTTCACATTGAAGGGTTTTTAGTTTGGGGTGCAATAGAAAAATATACATAAAATTATATATTCACAAAAACATTGGTAAATCTGTGCTGCTTACCTTGGGTTCGGTCATATCAATACCGATTAGGAATATTAACTCGGCAATGAAGAGATTGATGCACAAGTTCTTGTGGATGGTGTTGCGATCGCTCTGTAGGCCCCGGAAGAAGCAGAAGGTGAAAATGCTGATGGCTAAGCACACCAGCGAGACAACGATGCCCACCCGGGTGATGACAGTCAAGAGTAATTCGTGCACTCCAACTTGGCCCTACGGGGATAACGGATGTGGCAAATTAATATGCCTGTTTTTGTCAATAAAAAAAATAGAGGACGGCCAATGCTTCCATACTTCATTTCGGCAAGAGCCACGGGAAAATTACTTTTCTATTTCATAGGAGACATGAGGAAATAAATGCTCAGCAGCCATCAATCATGGGCTGAGCCCTTCAGATGAGTACAATTAGCATCTGATAGAGGACAACTGACTGGGTGGAATTTAAAGCAAGGCGCTGTAGCTAGGCCACGTCATTTTAACTCCTACAGAGGCTTTCTTAATACCTGTATACACCTGGAAAACATGGAGTTTTAAACATGGAGTATTAGGTCTACAGACCCTCATGAAATACACTTTGTGGTACAATAAAATCATTGAAATGAATGGGCTTTAGGAAAATGAATTAATCTAATGAATCGAGGGGAAAAAGATGAGATGATACTGCAAATCTACGGAAATGGACATTGGAAATAAGTGTATTTAACTATTCCATGTGTTTTCCTCTGTGATTTCTTTGTACTTTTAAATTGGATTAAACTCTTCAAATTGTTTTACCCAAGAATAAATAAATGAATACCAAAACAGGAGCTGCTTACCGAGATTTCCTGATGTGCCATGAGAACTGCAAAGTTGGTGAGGTGACTGCAGGAGCAGGTGGTGTGGGTCTTATTGGAGCCCAGGAGCTTGCAGCCCTGGGTGGACCAGTATCCCATCATGCTCCTCTCCGAATAATTCCAAAAGGAGCAATTGGAGTTGAAGTAGTGGTCCATCTGATGATAAGATTAATTGTTGAAATAACTGACTGTCCAAATCATAATTTGTACAGAACCTATGAACTTTTTTCTACTCGCATAAAGATACTGAACTGACAAAGGGGAAGTGCATAATGCATTTTCTTAATTTATTTAATAAAATAATATCTAATTTGGTTGCCTACTTACTAAATCTACCAAGGCAATACCAATAGGACCCTGAACAACTTTAACCCAAAAGCCATAACACCACTAAATAGTTAACCAAATAGCCTCACGGAATATCTGCATTGACCCTCCCTGTACTAACTATTTTAACTCATCACATATGCTGCTATATGTACATATCTACCTCAATTACCTCGTACGCCAGCGGCAGGTAGCCTAGTGGTTAGAGCGTTGGGCCAGTAACCGAAAGGTTGCTAGATCGAATCCCTGAGCTGACAAGGTACAAATCTGTTGTTCTGCCCTTGAACAAGGCAGTTAACCCACTGTTCCTAGGCCATCATTGTAAATAAGAATTTGTTCTTAACTGACATACCTAGTTAAAATAATAAACATCAACTCGGTAATTGTACCCTGTGTAGATTTAAGTGATAAGGCCCGAGAAGCCGGTGTTTGGATGATGCGGTGTTAGGCCCGAGACAAATTCCCGACACAATTCCAGGGTTGCTACCCAAGATGGCTGCTTGTTAAGACTAGGTGCCTTTTGGCAAACTCCAAGCAGATTGTCATGTGCCTTATACTGAGGAGTGGCTTCCATCTGGCCACTCTACCATAAAGGCCTGATTGGTGGAGTGCTGCAGAGATGGTTGTTCTTCTGGAAGGTTTTCCCATCTCCACAGAGGAACTCTGGAGCTCTGTCAGAGTGACCATTGGGTTATTGGTCACATTCCTGACCAAGGCCCTTCTCCCTCAATTGCCCAGTTTGGCGGCCAGCAATAGGGAGTCTTGGTGGTTCCAAACTTCTTCAATTCAATAATATATATTTGTATTTTATTTAACCTTTATTTATCTTGGCAAGTCAGTTAAGTCTAAATACTTACAGTTGATGTTGGAAGTGTATACACCCTTAGTACCTGTGGGCGAATTTGAAGGCCTGCCTTTAAACTCAGTGCCTTTTTGCTTATGTAAATAAGGTATTTCTGACTTTCATTTTTAATATGTTTGCTAAAATGTAAAAAAAACTGGTTTTGCTATGTGGGGTATTTATTCAAACTATTTCATCTTTCCAGAAGATATAGTCCCGACACAAATCTAGAGTTTCTACCCAAGCCGGCTGGTCGTTCGTTCTATTGGTTCGGTTGCTAGAGACGCGACCCAGTCGTTCAGTCTTTTAATTCAGTATCTATGGATGCGACCCAGTCTTTTGTTCTAAAACGTTATTTTCCCTCGCTTGCTAGCTAGCCAACTACGGCTAACTTACAAAAAGTGCAACCAAAATAACAGCAAAGTAGACGCATTTGCATTTGTTTCAGCTGTTTTCGAGTACATTTATTTGGATAAATCAATAACAACGAGGAGCGATTTCACCCGGCATAGAAAATGTGCTCACTCATCAGGACGCTGTTGTTCAGAGGAGCTAGCCAACAACACAGCTAAAACCATCACTTCAAACTGAAGCTGGAAAGACTGCAAACTAGCTGCACTTTTGGTTGACACTTTTTCAATTGACATTTCTTTGTATATATACCCATAGAAATGATCCCAGCTGATTCATGATTTCGACTGGTTGAGAAACACTGCCTGCCTGTTTATTCCTCGTGTTATTATTGTTTCTTTATACAGCTGGTAGGCCAGCTTGTCTTTGGAAATGAACAATTTCCTTGATAAAGAACGGACTCATACGGACTCATGCGTAGCCCTCTGGGAGTCCATATTGACAACTTGAAAAGACAAAGGATAATTGGTGCTCAGGTAATTCCGTCCTACATTGTATGTCTAATCTATGAGGTAATTTGTTCCTCCATAAAATAAAATGGGAATAATTTATATTCTAATGGTGATATAGACAGTGCCTTCAAAAACTATTCATACCGCTTGACTTATTCCAAATTTTGTTGTGTTACAGCCTGAATTCAAAATGGATTACATGTATTATTTTTCTCACCCATCTACACACAATACCCCATAATGACAAAATGAAAACAGTTTTTTATAACATTTTGCAAATTTATTGCAAATTAAATTCATTAGTCATTTACATAAGTAATCACACCACAGAGTCAATACTTTGTAGAAGCACTTTTGGTGCCAATTACAGCTTTGGGATGTCTGTATCAGTTTAGCACATCTGGATTTGGGGATTTTCTCCCATTCATCCTTGCAGATTTTCTCAAGTTCTGTTGAGTTAGATGGGAGCGGCAGTGAACAGCAATCTTGAAGTCTTTCCATATATTTTTTATGGGATTCAAGTCTGGGCTTTGGCTGGGCCACTCAAGGACTTTCACATTTTTATTCTGAAGCCATTCCATTTTCAGACCACATAATCTTTTCATTAACTTTCACATGACATTTTGCAAACTCCAGGCATGCTGTTGTGTACCTTTTTCTCAGGAGTGGCTTCAATCTGGCCACTCTCCCATAAAGCCCAGATTGGTGAAGAGTTGGGAGAACTTGCCAGAAGTACAACAGTCTCTACATCTCAGCCAACGAAACACTGTAGTTCTGTCAGAGTGGTCATTAGGTTCTTGATCACCATGCTGACCAAGGTCTTTCTTGCCCGGTTGCTCAGTTTGGTCGGACGGCCAGCTCTAAGCAGCGTCTGGTAAGTTCCATATTTTTTTGATTCCCAATGATGGAGACCACTCTGCTCTTTGAAACTTTGAACACTCGAGAAACTGTTTTATACTCTTCTCCAGATACAGTTGAAGTCGCAGGTTTACATACACCTTAGCCAAATACATTTAAACTCAGTTATTACAATTCCTGACATTTAATCCTCGTAAAAATCCCCTGTCGTAGGTCAGTCAGGATCACCACTCATTTTAAGAATGTGAAATGTCAGAATAATAGTAGAGAGAATGATTTATTTCAGCTTTTATTTCTTCCACAATAAGTTGGGTGAATTTTGGCCCATTCCTCCTGACAGAGCTCGTGTAACTGAGTCAGGTGTGTCGGCCTCCTTGCTCGCAAACACTTTTTCAGTTCTGCCCACACATTTTCTATAGGATTGTCAGGGCTTTTTTGTCAATATATCCACATAATTATCTCCCCTCATGATGCCATCTATTTTGTGAAGTGCACCAGTCCCTCTTGCAGCAAAGCACCCCAACAACATGATGCTGGTATGGTGTTCTTCGGCTTGCAAGCCTCCCCCTTTTTCCTCCAAACATAACGATGGTCATTATGGCCAAACAGTTATATTTTTGTTTCATCAGACCAGAGGACATTTCACCAAAAAGTACGATCTTCGTCTCCATGTGCATTTGTAAATCGTAGTCTTGCTTTTTTTGGCTGTTTTGGAGCAGTGGCTTCTTCCTTGCCGAGCGGCCTTTCACGTTATGTCGATATAGGACTCGTTTTACTGTGGATATAGACACTTTTGTACCTGTTTCCTCCAGCATCTTCACAAGGTCCTTTGCTGTTGATCTGGGATTGATTACCACTTTTCACACCAAAGTACGTTAATCTCTAGGAAACAGAACGCATCTCCTTCCTGAGCGGTATAACGGCTGCGTGGTCCCATGGTGTTTATACTTGTGTACTATTGTTTGTACAGATGAACGTGGTACCTTCAGGCATTTGGAAATTTCTCCCAAGGATGAACCAGACTTGTGGAGGTCTACAATTTTTTTCTGAGGTCTTGGCTGATTTCTTTTGATTTTCCCATGATGTCAAGGAAAGAGGTACTGACTTTGAAGGTAGTCCTTGAAATACATCCACAGGTACACCTCCAATTGACTCAAATTATGTCAATTAGCCAATCAGAAGCTTTTAAAGCCATGACATAATTTTCTGGAATTCTCCAAACTGCTTAAAGGCACAGTCAACTTAGTGTATGTAAACTTCTGACCCACTGTAATTGTGATACAGTGAATAATAAGTTAAATAATCTTTCTGTAAACAATTGTTGGAAAAAATAGTTTTGTCATGCACAAAGTAGATGTCCTAACCGACTTGCCAAAACTATAGTGTGTTAACATGAAATTTGTGGAGTGGTTGAAAAACGAGTTTTAATGACTCCTACCTAAGTGTATGTAAACTTCAGACTTCAACTGTATATTCCTCATCACAATTCTATTTCAAAGATCTATAGTCAGTTCCTTGGATTCCATGGTATAGTTTCTGCTCTGACATGCAATGTCAACTGTGGGACCTCATATAGACAGGTGTGTTTCTTTCTAAATCATGTACAAACAAGTGAATTAGCCACAGGTGGACTCCAATGATGTTCTCAAGGATGATCAAAGGCAATTGGATGCACCTGAGCTCAACACTCTATTTAGTCCATTTTGAATTCAGTCTGTAACACAACCAAATGTGGAATTTAAAAAAAATATATATTTATATACAGGTAACTGACAAAATAAAGGAAACACCAATATAAAGTATCTTAATAGGACATTTGGACACCACGAGACGCCTGAATAGCTTCAATGCACCTTGGGATAGATCCTACAAGTGTCTGGAACTCTATTGGAGAAATGCGACACAATTCTTCTACGACTAATTCCATCACTTGGTGTTTAGTTGGTGGATGTGGAAACGGTGTCTCGGGCGCCGCTCCAGAATCTCAGAAAAGTGTTCCATTGGGTTGAGATCTGGAGACTGAGACACACACACACTTTAAACTGTGTGTGTATCGGTCTGCCTCAGTCACCAGATCTCAATCCAATTGAAGACTTACTCGTCTCAGTCACACAGACGTATAGCAACGTGATCGCGATTGTCTATGCCGATCTAAAACAACACATACATCTGTGATGCTTTAGGCTAGAAACAAGCGGTAAAATGCCAGTGGAAGACGCGACTCTGATACACACATGGGAAGCTCTTTACTCTATGACATTCAGAAGCTGACCTACGACCTTCTAAAGTTGAGGACTCAAAGACATTGGACATTGCTTGGGAAGTGATCTTATACAATGTGTGATTCTGTCGCTATCAATAGATCTATTCACTTTCTGTAAAACAGAATATGTATAATTCAATTGAAGGTTCATGTAAATTATCATAAGAGATATTTGGTAGCGGGAATAACATTTTTGGGAAATCGGGTCTGGACTTTATTTTCCTTATTCATTATTATTATTATTATTATCATCATTCGAAATAGTTATGAGTCTTGTTAGACTACGTGGAAATGCAGGAAATGAGCTTCAAAACAACATTTCCTAGGTCCCTCAAATTAAACAAAATGATGGTGTATTTAATATAGGCTATCTCAATAAACAATGAGCTAAATAAATTGAAACAAATTAAATGTAAATAAGGAGGCCCTGGGGGAAAAAGTTTGGAAACCACTGCTTTAAACCCCGTATTTTTTATATATTTAACTAGGCAAGTCAGTTAAGAACAAATTCTTATTTACAATGACGGCCTACCCCGGCCAAACCCGGACCAATTGTGCGCCGCCCTATGGGACTCCCAATCACGGCTGGATGTGATACAGCCTGGATTCGAACCAGGGTCTGTAGTGACGCCTCTTGCACTGAGATGCAGTGCCTTAGACCACTGCACCACTCGGGAGCCCATGCTCCTTTAAGGACCCCTCTTTCAAAGTAACTGACATCTCTTCTTCTAGCCATGTAGCTGGAATAATGGCCAACTGGGTATGTTTTATACATGACCCTAAGCATGATGGGAATGTTTTAATTGCTTAATTAAATCAGGAAACACACCGGTGTGGAAGCAACTTCTTTCAAATATACTATGTATTACTCATTTACTCTCGTGTTTCCTTTATTTTGGCAGTTACCTGTATATGCCATTTAGACTACGCTTTTATCCAAAGCGACTTACAGTCATGTGTGCATATTTTGTACTTTTACATTTTACATTTTGCATACATTTTACCTAGCCAGGTATTTATAGTTAAGATGGAAGGATTTCTGCCTGCCAGGCTCTTCTCTTTCCCAGCGGTTTTATGACCTCTCCATTCATTTAGCTTGGGAAGACTTACGTCAATGTGTTCTAGAGTGAAAATCACCGGGTCCGTGATGAACACACGACTGGACTCTTTGTTGATGGAGGCGGCGATGATGTCGGAATTTACGGCCACCGACACATTCCGCCCGTAGGCATCGTTGGACATTTTGATCGTGGCGTTGTCGGTGCTGAGAAACTGCCCAAGGTTTTTGTACATGACAAACACCAGCTTGGCAACCCCTGAAGAAAAGGAAAAAGCAGAAGAGGTAAGCAGCTAGGAAAACGTGTTCCTTTCAAATGAAAGCAGCCGTAACTGTAGTGTTAAAAAAAACTAAGGGCTGAGAATTGAAAAAAACGTATTAGACCATGAGGGAACATAAGTGGGCCTTGTCAGTTATCTTCAGAAAATATCATGGTGCTGGGTTTTAGGGTTCAAATCCTTAGTGGTCGCTCCTATCTAACAGTCCCACTGAGTAATCACTGTGTATTGTCAGTTTTGACAAGCTGCATTGACAGACCGGTTCGGCAGACTCTTCACCTTTTCATAGACACTGGAATGGAACAAAAAAGTCTGAGCTAACACTCACACTCGGGACAAACACCCGCATGCAGCTCTGCCTGCGAATGAAGTGAGATTTCTTAGAGGGGAAGTGTATGGGGTTTACCATTCCGACTGTTGAGCTTGACGGTATTGGAGGACAGCTGGATAGAAACACCGCCCTTGCTGGCCTGTGGAAATTTGAAATCCTGAACCTGGCCGTCCGTGCTGAGCACATACACATCCAGGACTTGGGTTTTGGTGATGAAGGGGGAAAAAAGAGACATGGAAAGAGAGAGACCGGGAGAGAGAGAGAGAGGTACCAGACGTTACAGTGTGTTTTGAGTAAGACGAGGGCAATAACAAATAAAAGAGAAAATGTTGATGCCAACGACGTGGTTGCTCACATTCCTAAGGCGAAGCAAGAGTGCGGGGGTGTTAGGTACTACAGCCACTGAAGACATTGTTCAAGTGATTCTATGCAACAACAATGTGCTGCCGAGTTAAAATGTCAGAACCAAGGTGATCCTTTAGCTCCTGTTGAGTCCCTTTTGTGGGATACAGTACACTTGTGAAAATCCAGTGAAAGACTGGATGTGCAAGATAAAACTGCAGCATTTGAATAAAAAAAAAGAAAGAAATGTAGTTTGCAATGCACAGTGAAACATTTGACGTTCATTCCCTCTCATGTCCCGAGAGCTTTGAGATTAAAGGAGGAGACAGGGTCTAACCACTGTTTTTACTAGGTCTCCGCAGTAGGGTGATGTTCACATGAATGTATAGAATTACATGGAGCAGACCTACGCATTTATAAACCAAGTCCTCCCAATCTAATAACCTGGGAATTGTCTGAAATTCATCACTTTGTTTTACATGTACATTGTGACTGAACTCATAGGACAGACTCATTTTCTTTCTCGACGTGAGTAGTTGAAATGTGCATACAGCATCAGAAACGACTGATTGCCGTTCAAATCACTGGCCGTGCTTTATTATTTGTTTACCGGGAATTCAATTACTTACCTATATTATCAGCGGGTACTTTCACAATAGCCGGCTCCATTAGGTTGTCGGCAAGGACGAACGCTCCTTCCTCTAGGGTATCGAGTAACATAGTAGCAGCATGTGTCTGTTCCGTGCTGTTCATATCATGCCAGGACTTCAGAGCCTCTGGTCTCAGAAGGTTGTCGACTGTGTCTACAATGGCCTGTGTCCATCAGAAAAAGAGACGTGTCAGCGATGCTGAAAACAAAGACAGTTTTCGACGCATTCGACGACAGTAATTGTCATGAGCAAAAACAAAGAGGGGAGGCAATACGAACAGCTTTGATAATGCATGGCGAAGCAATCCCCATTGACATATAATGGACGATCATAAAAAAAAAAAATATTTTGGGGGTTTAGAGTAAGTGCTAAACAAATGCTCCACACAAAGTATCTTCTCTGTATCGATGCGGTGTAAATTCTTGTGATTTGCTGTGCATTCAAGCAGATAATTGAATATGTTTAAAACTGAGGGGTGTTTCAATGTTTCTGGGACATTTTTATTATCAGCTAATCTTTATAATGTATTGTATAATAAACATTTACCACTATTAAACAGCTCAAATCATTGAGAAAACCAAAACATGATGCATTTTGAAATATTAAATCCAAGCTGTTTAGTCAGTCGCTAGCACTCGACAGGCAGTAGATAAAGTACATACAGACGCCAGTGGGATCTCCTAAAAAAATTATCAAATCAATCAGACTAATCAGGTAATCAATGGGGTTCCTCTAGCTAGCACGGATGGCTAATGTGACTTCCCATCAACTATATTGTATGTCAAATACTGCCGGCTCAGCGCTTTCTGAGGAACCCAACACAGCATCCCACTCACACACACTGTCATCTAGTCACATACATGTTTCAAATCTTCCCCATTCACTCTCACTAACAAAATATAGACCCACGTGCCACAGAAACAATTTGTAAGTCGCTCTGGATAAGAGCGTCTGCTAAATGACTTAAATGTAAATGTAAATGTAAACACAGAAGCATGCAACGCGCTGGAAATATGCACAAAAATATATATATAATATGAATGAGATGACGATAATGAGACATTTGGGGTGAAAGGGTAATAGGTATTAGCTAACATTCTTCTTTTGAACAAGTATGGCCATCTAAGGACTAATTAACCTGATCCATTTTAACACCGTCGCCGAGGATCGATCTGGATGTCAGAGAGCTTGACTGTGGAGGCAGGTGGAGAAGGATGCTGGGAAGTCCCTAATGGCCAGAGAAGGGATATGGCCAAAATACTTAGAGCGGGCAGGTCACTGGAACTATTAAATGGAGAAGGACACAAATTGGTTTGCCCCCCCCACCAGCCTTATTAGTCCAACGGAAAGCGCAGATTTGTGCCTCTAATTTATGACACAAATGAAAATCTGTGCCCTGATGACTGAACTGTCATGAATTAACATGCCGAAAGGTCAGAGTGTGGCCGAGGAAGACAACGGTTTGAATACATCACAGGTGGAACGAGAGTCTTAAGTACAGCTGTTCTTAGCACCGTAGCACAGTAATGGGCTTTTCTATTGAGGAGACTCGCAGAATCGGAGGTGACTGTAACAAGGAATGTGCTCCTTAAAAGACGCACAGGCTAACTTTATATCGGAAATTACCCATATTTTAGCCATGACATGCAGTTTGTGAATCACTGTGTTACCCATTTAGGCATGTACATTCTTAAAGCAAAAAGAGAACGGACCATTCAATGGAAGGCAAAGATACGCGAAAACAAAACAAAATCCTCCTGTATATTTAAGGGAGAAAAATAAGTTACATTAGTAACTGCCAATGATGTCTCTGCCACTTAGCGTGCACCTTTGGCACAATCATGGCTGTGTGGAAGCAATTACTCCAAAATGCAGGAAGCACAGAGCAAGGGGGGGGGGAGGCTACATGACAATACAGAGGGTACATGCTGCTGAGCAGGGGAGTGGAGGGGAGGAGAGGGAGGTGCGGAGAAGCAGAGTGTGGCACATTAGCATAGATCAGATACCTTCATGTATGCCCTGCATGTCCTTTCTCGCTTTTGAAGCTTTTTCATTAGGTAGAAAAAAAGATAAAACAAAGAAACACACAATTAGCAAAATGTAGAAGCTTGAGAACAAGTGTTCAAGGCTTCGATTCTCTTCTGACTGATCACCCCCCCCCCCCCCCCCCCCCCTTTCAGCTTTCTCCCTCCTAATGCTTTAGGCTACGCTACCTGCAGGTTCCAGAACAAAAGAGCCCTCACTTCCATTTGTGGCATGATGTAGTTCTCTCAAATACACCGGAGACTGCACAGAACAAGCCTTGGTTGAGGCAATTACAGCAATTACTTCAGGTGTACAAATATGTCAGGGAATAACAGTATCTTATTGCATTTCAGTACATATAATTTAATACCCTAATTGGTTTGCTGTTTCTTCATTTGCTTGAGTACATTTGTCTGACTTTGAAAGAAAGGGAGAGAGGAACAGACATAATGAGGAATATTAAGAAAAATATAACGACTAATTTCACTGACTAGAAGGAATCACATTTCTCCTAACTTGAAGCGGGAGACGGCTCAGAAGAGCATCACAAAACGTCTAGCGGTGACTCAGATCCAGAGGGATTGCCGGGTGGGGAGAAATGGCAATGCTATTTATCTCCATGAAGCACAGTACGTGATAGGGGGAATGAAGATTTCAAGTGGCAGCCATTTTGAAAGGGTGGAAATTCCGTTACCTTGTTAAAACTGCGGCCTGCAGAGTCTTTCTCGCTGGGTCTCAGCTCCTGAAGCTGAGCATCCAGGATGTCGACCAGCTGTTCCATCAGTCGGACTGACGAACTCACGTCGCCGGCAAAGATGGGTCCTTTGGTGTGCTTGGCCAGCTCGTTGGCCAGGTTAGCTGCATTCTCGCCACTACGGATCTGGAGCGATAAAAAATATATTTGTAACACTGAACCTGGTTCCTCTCTAGGTGTTTTCTTAGGCTACTTCTAGGGAGTTTTTTCTGGCCACTGCTTTTGCCTCTGCAATGCTAGCTATTTGGGATTTTAGAAATGTGATTGAATTTGATATTCTTACAGCCATGTTATAGGCTTAAGACTTGTTACAAGTATGAAAAAACCTTTATACTAAGGTATTTGTTATGGCTTTCTATGTTTTAAAATGGGCAGCAGAAATGGCTGGTAGTTCCAACTTTGCTAAGGACTGTACCCAGATCTGTTTGTGATCCTCTGAATATGGTTCTTAATGCTATTGGCTTAATCACATACAGATCTGGGACCAGACTAAGGGAATATTCCACCAGACTACGAGGCTCTCTCCCTCCCGTTCTGACGTGAGGTCATTCTAGGATGAGCTGCCCCATATAACGCCAGTCTGGAGAGATGGGTGACTAATTACACTTAATAACACTTCTAGGGGTGCTGTATTTCTCATTTGATGGTAGTGAACACAAGAGTACAAAATGATGAAGGGTCGTCCATCGTTCTTAAATTACAACACATTCTATGTCTGAGTCACTTATCAGAACAAACAGCAGACAGCGCAACCTAGTGGACGGCCCGGGGCTATTTTGACTCTTTTATCATCATAAATGGTGGATGATACAATTATTACAGTGCAGTGCTTGAATTGAGCCAGTTCAAACTGGTATAGATTACCGGCACCTCTTATAATATATAACATTTGAGCACCACTACTGTAAGATTAAAATGATTACAGGAACCATTTTCATTCCACTTCAAGCACCGCAGTACCTACAGTATTTTAAGGGAATTAGTACATTTACTTACAGTTGAAGTCAGAAGTTTACATACACCTTAGCCAAATACATTTAAATTCTGATTTTCACAATTCCTGACATTTAATCCTCGAATTCCCTGTCTTAGGTCAGTTAGGATCACCACTTTATTTTAAGAATGTGAAATGTCAGAATAATAGAGAGAATGATTTATTTCAGCTTTTATTTCTTTGATCACATTCCCAGTGGGTCAGAAGTTTACATACACCCAATTAGTATTTAGTAGCATTGCCTTTATATTGTTTAACTTGGGTCAAACATTTCAGGTAGCTTTCCACAAGCTTCCCACAATAAATTGGGTGAATTTTGGCCCAATCCTCCTGACAGAGCTGGTGTAACAGTCAGGTTTGTAGGCCTCCTTGTTTATACACACTTTTTCAGGTCCACCCACACATCTTCTATGGGACTGGGGTCAGGGCTTTGTGATGACCACTCCAATACCTTGACTTTGTTGTCCTTAAGCCATTTTGCAACTTTGGAAGTATGCTTGGGGTAATTGTCCATTTGGAAGACCCATTTGCGACCAAGCTTTAACTTCCTGACTGATGTCTTGAGATGTTGCTTCAATATATCCACATAATTTCCCTTCCTAATGATGCCATCTATTTTGTGAAGTGCACCAGTCCCTCCTGCAGCAAAGCACCCCCACAACATGATGCTACCACCCCTGTGCTTCACGATTGGGATGGTGTTCTTCGGCTTGCAAGCCTCCCCCTTTTTCCTCCAAACAAAACAATGGTCATTACGGCCAAACAGTTCTATTTTTGTTTCATTAGACCAGAGGACATTTCTCCAAAAAGCACAATCTTTGTCCCCATGTGCAGTTGCAAACCGTAGTCCGGCTTTTTTATGGCGGTTTTGAAGCAGTGGCTTCTTCCTTGCTGAGCGACCTTTCAGGTTATGTTGATATAGGACTCGTTTTACTGTGGATGTAGATACATTTGTACCTGTTTCCTCCAGCATCTTCACAAGGTCCTTTGCCGTTGATCTGGGATTGATTAGCACTTTTCACACCAAAGTACGTTAATCTCTAGGAAACAGAATGCATCTCCTTCCTGAGCGGTATGACGGCTGTGTGGTCCCATGGTGTTTATAATAGCGTACTATTGTTTGTACAGATGAACATGGTACCTTCAGGCGTTTGGAAATTGCTCCCAATGATGAACCAGACTTGTGGAGGTCTACAATTTTTTTTCTGAGGTCTTGGCTGATTTCTTTTGATTTTCCCATGATGTCAAGCAAAGAGGCACTGAGTTTGAAGGTAGGCCTTAAAATGCATCCACAGGTACACCTCCAATTGACTCAAATTATGTCAATTAGCCTATCAGAAGCTTCTAAATATATGACATCATTTTCTGGAATTTTCCAACCTGATTAAAGGCACAGTCAACTTAGTGTATGCAAACTTCTGACCCACTGGAATTGTGATACAGTGAATTATAAGTTAAATAATCTGTCTGTAAACAATTGTTGGAGAAATGACTTGTGTCATGCACAAAGTAGATGTCCTAACCGACTTGCCAAATCTATAGTTTGTTAACAATACATTGGTGGAGTGGTTGAAAAACAAGTTGTAATGACTCCAACCTAAGTGTATGTAAACTTCTGACTGTATACTGTAGCTCAAAACATTGAGGTAGTACAGACCATACATACCTTCTGCGCTACTTGGTTGACCCAGTGGGAAGTGCAGTTGCTGAGATCAGGGCCCTTTGGGTGCCAGGCCCCCGTGGCAAGTACACATAAATAAGAGGCGGTGCCTGTCAGGAAAATACATTTACAATAGCTCAGTTATATAAGATATATATATATTAGAAACTACATTGGATTATGTCATGTTATATTAGCCATATACCTCATCGTGTTAAAACAATCTAACCTCCAAAATCCTACATACACTGCATTTAATTGTTGTCTTCACATCAATAGCTGGTAATTTACCATAAATACTGACTATATACTCCCAGTGCCAGTTTCCCTACAAATTAAGTAATAATAAGACTTTTCCTTCCGTTCCAATTACACCAACGTCTAATGAACCCTGAATGATAACACAATTTCACACACAATCCAATAAGGCCTGAACATCTTCAATCAAGCTTGGGGAAACAGCTGAGCCAGTTCCCTTCAACACAATGGCTGCACATTGCTAAAGACTATTTTGACCTATAACAATGCAGTGAATTATTGACACAACTGTGAGAACACTAAATCGTGTTGATTCCCTATACAGTCCTGCACGAATTGAATCTATCAATAAATGATCGTCAGAAACAATAACATACAGTACAGGTAACAAAAACACACGAGCGATCTCATCTCTCCAACCACACATCATGGTGATAAACAGTAGCTAATGCCCTAAGGTAAACCCTCTGCTTACCTCGGGTCCCCTTGGGGCAAGGCCTCTCTACTAACATGCCCCTCTGGGTCTGAGGCCACACGATGTCCCTCTTTTCCGTGGTCTCACAGAAGCGCTCCGGTAGGGGGAAGGACTCCAGAGGCGGCTGGGCGGTGGTCTGGGGAATCTCCAGAGGGGGTTTGGGCCCTCCTCTGTTGTTACCCTCCTTTGGCCCTGTTGTGGTCATGGTGTTTGCTACGCCTTTGTTGCGTGCTGCCGTGGTGGTTGTTGTGGTGGTTGTCGTTCGGAGAGGCTCAGCCGGCGCCGAGGTCGCTTCGGAGAGAGGTGGCGCTGGGGAGAAAATGATAACGTGGTCTCATTTTAGCTCGCCCAAGTCTTTCTGTTCTCCTTCTTTCAAAACACACCTGGTACAAAGCTGGCTACACACAATGGTGGCTACACACAAATGGGGAGCTGGGAGTGCTTTGTGCAAATATATTTGCTTTCCCCTGGACTATATCTTATTCAAGGCACTCAGTCTGCGCCGAACAAGACAATAATTACCGTAACATCTTCCTGCCTGGCAGTCACTCTTGCCTGAGAGACTATGAGGCACGGCTGATTACATTTTGACAGAGAAACAAGGAGCCTGTGTGTGTCGTTTTGTTGTCGGAACATTCATTCAGTGTTTTTTTTTTCCTTACTCACCCCACATTTTGATGAAGCCGGTATGTGTTATGTGCCAAGGGCAAAAACAATACGTTTCAGTCAGGAGAGCAAAGGAAACACCACATTCAAATGCATCCCTCCTTCCCTTCTGAAGTAATCACAGCTCGGGAATTGGTTGGATTGTTGAAAGCAATAGGTTGGCGACCTTGCTTACACCTACCCATCACGTATAGATCTGTGCTTACCTCGAGGAAACAAGGATGAAATTATACATTTCTGAAGTATTACAACAGGGCCTATGGCTATCATTTCTTTTGTTGTATTAGTGCTATTATAACTGTATGATCCAGTGAAACGGTGATAACCATAAACCAGTCTTTTGCTATACATCTGTTCACATCTCAAGGTACTGAAGCGAGAGTTTAGCAATATAATACAATTTTGAACACGAAATGATGTGCGAGGAATTTTATCCCTTTTAATAATCCCATTAAGTTGTCCGTAACATGGAGGACTTTAAAGTGGTATTTTCTGTTGCTGTTTCCCCCCCCGTAAATTCACGCAAATTCACTTAAACAACTACTGAGCTCACTGAGTAAGAGTGAGAAGCTCTCGCTTCCAGGCTTGGAGGGAAGACAGACATCACCACCATATCTATCGCTTCAATTGGATAATGGGACTGGGCTGATGGAAATAGTTTGTCTGGCAGCGCCCCCATGGTGTGGATGGAAGACTTCAGCACAGCCCAGGCTGAAGGGATCCCTCTTTGAGGTTGGCTGGTTAGCTTGCTACCTGCTGCGAGTTAGTCTCTATTGACCATTGGAGACAAGTCAATGCGCTTCCTGCCTAGCGGGAGCCCAAGCGGGTCCGCAATGGCATTCTATTCCCTACATAGTTCAATACATTTGACATGAGCCCTGTAGGCCCTGGTCAAAATTAGTGCACTATATAGAGAACAGGGTGCCATTTGGGAAGCACCCCAGTCTTGGCTTCAGTAACTGCCTGTACATGATGCTTCCTGACTGAGACACAGACCTGGAATGGTGACATGGAGAAGTTCTCAGCTGACTGGATGTTTTGATACGGAGCTTGATGGTACATTTGGCTGTAATATACAAGCATCATTTTAAAGCCCAGATAAACTACTGAAAAAAACTATTCAGTCCTTTGTATTTCACATATACTGGCCACATGTAGAGTAGCTACCTCTGCAGGTCTAATAGTTGAACATTGCTTGACACGTAATTGGTGTATTATCAACAGTATTTACATCATGTTAGGCTAGGCGGTAGTTGGAGAACAGCCACGAATGATGAAAGTCCTCTCTATACTGTTTGGATGAGAAAATGTTTACATCTTTTCCTCCTTTAGACAAAAGGAGGAAAACACAACATGAATCCTTGATGTTCAGAGTTATTTTAGATGAGGGGTTCACTCCCCAACACAGCGAGATGCACGTGCAGTGCTCTGATTCAAATACATTCCTTGAGCATGTTAGCTAATGATATTATGTTCACACCTCTCTTCAGTGAGCAGATCCTTGTACAGGCTCGCTGTAGTACTCTAACTCCTTGCTCTAGTTATGGTCATTTCCATGTAAAAGGACCCTTAGGCACCAACATTTGAAGTTCACAGGAGCATGTTCAATCTAGTGTCAAATGAAAGCTAAGGGTCTGGATTTTTGAGAAATTAAAGCATACATACATTTTTCATTAATATTAAATATGAGGAATAAGCCAAGGCTTTGATTTCTGGTCAAACAGACGGAAAAGGGGTATTCGACCATCTACCATAACAAGTCTTAAAACGTAGTATAAATACAACAACAACAATCATGTTGAAGTAAAGACCCCTGCCAACTTATATCAATACATATTTAGTTTGAGATATGATTTGCCTTCTGTAAGTTTAAGAAAAATTGCTATGTGCTTTGAAATTCCGTTACCAAAACCCTCATATCTTTATAAGTTCACGGAAGTAAAAAGTAAAGGTAGACTTGCCAATTAGTTATGATGCTTTTACTGATATGTGTTTTGTATTTTCCAAATTCTGGTGGCCTCCCGAGTGGCACAGCATCGCAGTGCTAGCTGTGCCACTAGAGATTCTGGGTTTGAGTCCAGGCTCTGTCGCAGCCGACCGGATGTCCCATAGGGCGGTGCACAATTGGCCCAGCGTCGTCGGGTTAGGGGAGGGTTTGGCCAGGGCGGCTTTACTTGGCTCATCGTGCTGTAGCGACTCCTTGTGGTGGGCTGAGAGTCTGCAGGCTGACTCCAGTCGTCACTTGAACGGTGTTTCCTCAGACACACTGGTGCAGCTGGCTTCCGGGTTAAGTAGGCGGGTGTTAAGGACGCATGACTCGACCTTCGCCTCTCCTAAACCCATTGGGGAGTTTCAGCAAGACGAGATCGCAACTGAATATCACGAAAAGGGGGGTGTTAAAAACGTCCAATTGAAGTCTGTTACTACAATCTGTTGCCTGGGTTTTCAGCACAATAACAGTGATGCAATTAAATGAGGCTAGGCTAACTGACTGTGGAGCGGAGCGAAATAGACAAAAATCCATATCACGATAAATTGACTGAATCAATACGATAACTATACATAGAACAATAAGTAAATAATAATGTGCACACTTTTTTTTATTACCCTTCAAACTACTAGTGCTAGATCGAATGTTGTAGCTATCAATTGTCCCAACAATCACCCATATTAGCAAACATCATTTTAAACTTCACATTTTTTCTATTAAAGACTTATTATCATAATGAACGATATCAGCAAAATGTCCAGGATAATTGGACGGTGTCGATGATTTTCGGTTCATTGTTCCAGCTCCAAAACTGAGTAGAATTCTTTCTCCTCTAGAACTCTCCATTAGAAGGTACACAATATATACAAAAGTACTTGGACACCCCTTCAAATTGGTGGATTAGGCCACACCCATTGCTAACAACTGTATAAAATTGAGCACACAGCCATACAATGTCCATAAATCAAATGTAATTTGTCACATACACATGGTTAGCAGATGATGATGTGAGTGTAGCGAAATGCTTGTGCTTCTAGTTCCGACCATGCAGTAATATCTAACAAGTAATCTAACAATTTCTCAACAACTACCTTATACACACAAGTGTAAAATAATTAATAAGAATATGTACATATAAATAAATGGATTAGCGATGGCCAAATGGCATAGGCAGGATGCAGTAGATGGTATAGAGTACAGAATATACATACAGTATGAGATGAGTAATGTAGGGTATGTAAACATTATATAAAGTGGCATTGTGTAAAGTGACTAGCGATACATTTTACATTAAATCCAACTATTAATTAATAAAGTGGCTAGAGATTTGAGTCAGTATGTTGGCAGCAGCCACTCAATGTTAGTGATGGCTGTTTAACAGTCTGATGCCCTTGAGATAGAAGCTGTTTTTCAGTCTCTCGGTCCCAGCTTTGATGCACCTGTACTGATGTCGCATTCTGGATGATAGTGGGGTGAACAGGCAGTGGCTCGGGTGGTTGTTGTCCTTGATGGTCTTTTTGGCCTTCCTGTGACATCGGGTGGTGTAGGTGTCCTGAAGGGCAGGTAGTTTGCCCCCAGTGATGTGTTGTGCAGACCTCACTACCCTCTGGAGAGCCTTGCTGTTGTGGGCGGAGCAGTTGCCGTACCAGGCGGTGATACAGCCCGACAGGATGCTCTCAATTGTGCATCTGTAAAAGTCTGTGAGTGTTTTGGTGACAAGCCAAAATTCTTCAGCCTCCTGAGGTTGAAGAGACGCTGTTGAGCCTTCTTCACCACGCTGTCTGTGTGGGTGGACCATTTCAGTTTGTCCGTGATGTATACGCCAAGGAACTTAAAACTTTCCACCTTCTCCACTACATCCACTGTTCCGTCGATGTGGATAGGGGGGTGCTCCCTCTGCTGTTTCCTGAAGTCTACGATCATCTCCATTGTTTTGTTGACGTTGAGTGTGAGGTTATTTTCCTGACACCACACTCCAAGGGCCCTCACCTCCTCCCTGTAGGCCGTCTCGTCGCTGTTGGTAATCAAGCCTACCACTGTAGTGTCATCTGTAAACTTGATGATTGAGTTGGAGGCGTGCATGGCCACTCAATCATGGGTGAACAGGGAGTACAGGAGAGGGCTGAGAACGCACCCTTGTGGGGCCCCAGTGTTGAGGATCAACGGGCTGGAGATGTTGTTTCCTACCCTCATCACCTGGAGGCGGCCCGTCAGGAAGTCCAGGACCCAGTTGCACAGGGCGGGGTCGAGACCCAGGCACTCGAGCTTAATGGCGAGTTTGGAGGGTACTATGGTGTTAAATGCTGAGCTGTAGTCGATGAACAGCCTTCTTACAAAGGTATTCCTTTGTATTAGGGCAGTGTGCAGTGTGATTGTGATTGCGTCGTCTGTGGACCTATTGGGGCGGTAAGCAAATTGGAGTGGGTCTAGGGTGTCAGGTAGGGTGGAGGTTATATGGTCCTTGACTAGTCTCTAAAAGCACTTCATGATGACGGAAGTGAGTGCTATGGGGCGATAGTCGTTTAGCTCAGGTACCTTAGCTTTCCTGGGAACAGGAACAATGGTGGCCCTCTTGAAGCATGTGGGAACAACAGACTGGGATAGGGATTGATTGAATATGTCCTTATATGTCCTGGGCCGGCAGCCTTGCGAGGGTTAACACGTTTAAATGTTTCACTCACGTGGGCTGCGGTAAAGGAGAGTCTGCAGGTTTTGGTAGCGGGCTGTGTCGGTGGCACTGTATTGTCCTCAAAGCGAGCAAAGAAGTTGTTTGTTTGTCTGGGAGAAAGACATCGGGTTCCGCGACGGGGCTGGTTTTCTTTTGTAGTCCGTGATTGACTGTAGACCCTGTCACATACGTCTTGTGTCTGAGCTGTTGAATTGTGACTCTACTTTGTCTCTATACTGACGCTTAGCTTATTTGATTGCCTTGCGGAGGGAATAGCTACACTGTTTGTATTCGGTCATGTTTCCGGTCGCCTTTCCCTGATTAAAAGCAGTGGTTTGCGCTTTCAGTTTTGCGCGAATGCTGCCATCAATCCACGGTTTCTGGTTGGGGAAGGTTTTAATTATCGCTGTGGGTACAACATCACCGATGCACTTACTAATAAACTCGCTCACCGAATCAGCGTATACATCGATGTTGTTCAACGCTATCCGGAA
Organism: Salvelinus fontinalis; assembly: GCF_029448725.1. Classification (NCBI taxonomy): domain Eukaryota; kingdom Metazoa; phylum Chordata; class Actinopteri; order Salmoniformes; family Salmonidae; genus Salvelinus; species Salvelinus fontinalis. The sequence continues at coordinate 53,743,907 of NC_074678.1, read as the reverse complement.
CATATCCCTGTCCACGTGATTGAAGTAATCCTGAAGCGTGGAATCAGATTGGTTGGACCAGCGTTGAACAGACCTGAGCACGGGCATTTCCTGTTTTCGTTTCTGTCTGTAGGCTGGGAGCAACAAAATGGAGTTGTTGTCAGATTTGCTGAAAGGAAGGCGAGGGAGGGCTTTGTATGCGTCGCGGAAGTTCCTCGCGGAGGAACAATGATCCAGAATTTTTCCAGCCCGTTGCGCATTCGATATGCTGATAAAATTTAGGGAGCCTTGTTTTCAGATTAGCCTTGTTAAAATCCCCAGCTACAATAAATGCAGGCTCAGGATGTGGTTTCCAGTTTACATAGAGTCCAATGAAGTTCTTTCAGGGCCATCTAGGTGTCTCCTTGGGGGGGGGGGTTTGTACACGACTGTGATTATAATCAAAGAGAATTCTCTTGATAGATAATGCGGTCGGCATTTGATTGTAAGGAATTCTAGGTCAGGTGAACAAAAGGACTTGAGTTCCTGTATGTTGTTATGATCACACCACGACTCGTTAATCATAAGGCATACATCCCCGCCCTTCTTCTTACCAGAGAGATGCTTGTTTCTGTCGGCGTGATGCATGAAGAAACCAGGTGGCTGTACCAACTCTGATAACGTATCCCGAGCGAGCCATGTTTCCGTGAAACAGAGAATGTTACAAGCTCGGATTTCTTCTACCTTGTTGTCAAGAGACTGGACATTGGCTAGTAGTATACTCAGGAGTGGTGGGCGATGTGCCCATCTACGGAGCCTGACAAAAAGACCGCTCCGTCTGCCCCTTCCGCGGCGCCGTTGTTTTGGGTCACCTGCTGGGATCCGATCCATTGTCCTGGGTGGTGGACCAAACAGAGGATCCTCTTCGGGAAAGTCGTATTGCTGGTCATAATGTTGACGTTATGTTGACGTTTCTCTTACATCCAATAGTTTCTCCCGGCTGTACGTAATAAGACTTCCTGGGGTAAAAGTGTAAGAAATAATAAATAAAGAAACTAAATAATGCATAGTTTCCTAAGAACGGGAAGCGAGGCGGCCATCTCTGTCGGCGCCATAGAAATGGCAGTAGAATGGCCTTATCGAGGAGCTCATTGACTTCCAACCGTCATAGGATGCCACCGTTCCAACAAGTCAGTTCGTAAAATTTCTGTCCTGCTAGATCTTCCCTGGTCAACTATAAGTGCTGTTATTGTGAAGTGGAAGCATCTAGGAGCAACAACGGCTCAGCCGCGAACAGTTCTTGTGCTTCCAGAGGCAGTTTGGAACTCGGTAGTGAGTGTTGCAACCAAGGCCACACAAACTCACAGGACAGGACTGCTGAGGGTTGAAGCGCGTAGCGTGTAAAAATTGTCTGTCCTTAGTTGCAACACTCACTACCGAGTTCCAAACTGCCTCTGGAAGCACAAGAACTGTTCGTTGGGAGCTTCTTGAAATGGATTTCCATGACCGAGCAGCCGCACACAACCCTAAGATCATCATGCGCAATGCGAAGTGGTGTAAAGCCATCCGCCATTGGACTTTGGATCCGTTGAAACGTGCTCTCTGGAGTGATGAATCACGCTTCACCATCTGGCAGTCCGGACGAATCTGGGTTTGGCGGATGCCAGGAGAATGCTACCTGCCCCTTAGTTCCAGTGAAGGAACATCTTAACGCTACAGCATACAATGACATTCTAGACAATTCTGTGCTTCCAACTTTGTGGCAACAGTTTGGGGAAGGCTCTTTCCTGTTTCAGCATAATGCCCCCGTGCACAAAGCAAGGTCCATACAGAAATGGTTTGTCGAGATCGGTGTGGAAGAACTTGACTGGCATGCACAGAGCCATGACCTCAACCCCATCGAACACCTTTGGGATTAATTGGAATGCCGACTGCGAGCCAGGCCTAATCGCCCAACAGTAGTGCCTGACCTCACTAATGCTCTTGTGGCTGAATGGAAGCAAGTCCCTGCAGCAATGTTCCAACATCAAGTAGAAAGCCTTCCCAGAAGAGTGGAGGCTGTTATAACAGCAAAGGGGGGACCAACTCCATATTAATGCCCATGATTTTGGAATGAGGTGTTTGACGAGCAGGTGTCCACATACCCTACATGACCAAAAGTATCTCCTTGTTTGATGTAGGCTCCTGTTTTGCTGATTCTCACTGGTTTTTGCTCTGTAGAACAGGGGATTGTTTTACGAGCACCGCAAAAAAAAGGGAAATTAATTCACTTGGGCAATAACAAATGTTTCAGAAGGCTGTGCTGTTACTTTGCCTTGTTAATTCAACAGAATTGCTGTCAATATGCAAGTCCTAAAAAACATGTATACACTGATGACAGTTGTTATGGAAAAGGCCCTTGATGATCCTATTTGTGAGTTTTGCAATCAGGTTTCTAAAGGGAGATTGTGAAATGGAGGACCATTTGAATTAGACTGCACATACCTAAAGATGCTCCAGAACTTTAGCGACTACTAATTATTTTTGAAACCTCCCGCTTTGGGCTGGTGGTGTCAATGTGTAATTCGTACATGCATAATCTATGAGCAGAATTTCCTCAATTGACTGTAACTGTTTTTCTGGAAACTGCTATGCCATTTTCTCAACGTTTTCCCCCACTTGAGCCAGTCCACTAGCAATTAGAGTTCAACCAATGAGCTTCACCCGCTCACCATATGAGCAAAAGGCACATGATGCACCCGCAGCAGAACGAGAGAGAGAAAGCAATGACGTGGTGCACAAACCTCCACGTATGCAAAACATAGTACGCAATTTTATTTTGGCTTGTGAGCACTACTTTTTGAACTGCTGGCTAAAAACTATACAAAAGTACCGGAGAATCTCTTTAATAAAGTTGGATACAAATAGGCCTACACAACGTTTGTGCTTCTCTAACCCTTATTCAAATGTTGTGCTGTTCAAGTTGATGCAGTTTGTTGGTCTGTAATTCTAACATCTATATAATCTCATTACCTTGACGCCGAAGATTGGTTTAATTCAATGAAAACGGGGAATAATTAACGCTACAGGTATTCAAACGGACACTACTACCATGCTGTTGCTGGTTTGCAGTATACTGTGATGGCTATCTTTGGATAGGCAGCGGTTCGTCCCAAATGTTTATAGTGCACTTCTTTCGACCTGGTCCCAAATGGCTCTGGTCAAAAATAGTGCACTATATAGGGAATAGGGTGCCATTTGGAATACATCCAATACTCTTAGGGGTTCTATTTATTGTTTGTTCTGCTGTGGCAGCAGATTCCTCCTGCCATACATCTGTAACATATGCAGATGAAATACGTGTTTTGTACACCTGTGAATCCCTCCTGTACAATTTCCTTTTGATTACAACTCAAGCAAATCTCTCTCAGACTGGAGAAACCAGAGAGGATCCCCCAATTAATGTCTGTCGAGCACTCAAGCCCAAGAGGGACCTTCAATTAACTGTCATGGAGTTACGAGTGTATGGTAGAGATATCCTCCAAAGTGCTGAGAATTGTCAAACATGGACACATTCATAACCTCTTTATGTGATCGCCGCCCACGTCTTTTTTTGCCTGGAAACATATTTTTATCGCCCGGTTATTACTACTGTGGGTATAGGGCAAGGGTTTCATCTGAGATGATATGACAATAATCCAGGAGAGGAAGGAGAGGAGAGAAAGAGAGAGAGAGGAGAGGAGGGGGGAAGGGCTGTCTAGTGTTGTCAGCGCTGCATCGAGCATAGATTGGACTTTTCCAGGCCTCACCAGTCTTGGCGGAGTTGAAAAATGAAAACTGACAGCGAGTGTGTCTTTTATATTATGCTTAATGGCCGCACTTACGATGTGAACCGCATGGTTGTTCACATGAGTAATGCTTCATACACGTTATCAGGGGCTGTTTATCCGGAGAGAGAAAAGGGAGAAAAACCGATAGGGAAGGTTTGTGAGACCAATGTTTCAGATAATTCGCACATAAGAGGTAAAATAGTATTTCATTTAATTCGTACCAACTATTGCTCGTCACTGAAGAGAAACCAACAACATTCTGTCAAATAAACCTGCTGAAAAGATCCTCCCTCTGCCTTTCTGGTGCAAAACTAAAGGGGTCCTTTAAACACAGGCTTTTATCAGTTGTGAAATATGGGTCCCAGGTGGTAATCAGCTCCTAATAGAAGAGTAAAAGCAAACAGAAGAAGTCAACAGAGGCACAAACAATTAAAACCCTGTTTCTCAGATCAAAAAGGAGCCAAGTTCAGCCTTTGTGAAAAGGCCAAGAAAATTATACCAGGAAAATAAACTAATAAGCCATCTACTTCAAAAGTAATTTGAAAAAAATAATTAACCCCTTATCGGCTACAGTGAACTGCACAGGGTTCCGTTTACCTGAGCTGTAAAGATGGAAGTGATAACCTCATATCCAATCCTTGCAACCAAGTGTCAGAGTTGTGCTAAAGTGCACACTTTAACATCGTCCTATGTATTCATTAATTTCCCTGGGCTTTCAGTGAAAGATTCATCTGGAAATTAGACTTGCTGATTGTTGTGATAAAATGTCTGCAGTGAATTCCAATATCCTCCTATCATAACAATAACACACCTGAAAAAAAAGAAATAACATTGTTTGCTTCAGTGATATCAGCAATATAAGCAATTCCTGAAGATTTATTATCTAAGAGTAATGTACTTGTGTTTATAGGTCCATGTCTGTGTCTAAGCGAACAAAACCTAATAGCTGTTAGAGGTTGTCTCGAATGGAACACATACATTTAAGTACAGAGAGCAGACACACACACAGCAGCTGCCAGACTAGAGACTGCTTTTTTTCGCTCAGCTTTCTCTACTGTACGTGCCTCACATTTCAAGCATGAACTCAGAGTGCAAAGAACTAGCCTACATTTGGTGCCATACACACGGGGTGTCTATTTCAGAACATCCCCAAACACACAGACAGACACAGACATACAGGCAGGCAAACAAACCACCCAGCAAAACATCCATCCACACACACACACACGTGCACACGCGCACACACACACACAGCCCAATCCCAGAACAAATATTCTCAAAGGCACAATAACAGTTAGTGGACTGTATAGACATCTCAATAATAATAATAACTTCAATATGCATTGTTTAAACCGTGATCAAACATTAGACTGGGCTGATCCTTTCAGCCATACCTCAGAGAAACAGTAATCATCCTCTTACGTAAAACAACTCTCTGTGACATTGTGAAAGGTAACCCAAGGCTGAGGGTTGCCCACATATGCTGTCATCACACATCATTTTGCAGCAGTTTGTTTGGACTATATGACACAGTCGAGGTCTAGTTCAACATGATGTAACCCAAACTGTTAAAACGTATTACCTTCAGTGTTGGAATACAAAATATCATACATGTGGATGCTTGGAAGTGCATAAATTGTTCCATGTCTTACGACGAGTGCAATAATAGCACAGTTTGGGAATGTGTGGAGGGAAAAACTTGAAATCGATCACATTTTAGAGAAATAGCTGACATCCAACCCCGTGTATCAAAAAATACACTTCTCAGAATTGAGACACTTTTCAGAATTGAAAAACCTATAAATCTTCAACCAGGGACATCCCTACTGTATATTAATAAATAGGATCCAATGGAAACGCATTGTGAAATCCCAGTACATCTGGGAATGAGCCTGCTAGAACAGCCCTTGTCGGCTGAATCACGACTGAATACAGAAATAATATAAAAAGATATGGACTCATTTGGAGGAAGAAGTGAGGAGAATCCTGAGAGGGAGAGGAAAAAGCCTCAGAGCGGGTGCCGCGCAGGGGCCGGGGATTCGTCATTGAATTAGCATGTTCCTCCTATCATCAGTGCAGATTGCGGAGGTAATTCATTCCTCCATTGCTAATGTAGAGGAGGGGAGGCAGTGTGGACGCTGCGGGCACTGGCAGGGACGTGAGTCTGGAGAGTAACGGGAGTATAGAAACACTGCCTCTGGGCAACAGATTGGCTTGCTGAAGTCTAATGCTGATCCTGGCCAGCAGACTAAGCCAGACACAGGCCCTGTTCAAATCATAATACATAATAATAGAATCCACCCTTCCATTCTTGTTTCCTTCAGGTAATCACAGATCTATAAGTGATTGGATAGGTGAAAGCAAGTTCGCCACCCACTTTTTCCCCCCAATCCAACCAATTCTGGTTATGTGATTACTTCAAGGAAGTGAGGTAGGAATGATGCATTTTCTACAGGGCCCATGGCAGCGCTGCTCATCTACAGGGACATGGGGCTATTGACTATGGAGAACAATGGCTCTCGCTATCAGCAGCCGCAGTAAGACAGGCGACAGGATCGTCGACGTGTGTCCACACCAGAGAGAGAGAATGTGGGAGGAATAAAAATCGCAATTTTCCACATCAATACGCTCTCCCTTTCAAGTGATGTCCACTCGGACGCCGAGGACATGGGGTTGGTTTTGTCAAAACAAACAGTGTCATCTTTTGCACATTTTTCCTCAGCACCTTGATCTCTGATCCGGGATAACTCTGGAGCATGTAGAGAGGGGCCTTCGCTGTTAGCATGCAGAGCACCTTGGCTCACTGCGAGGCTGTGCCTTACACATTCAATCCCCTCTCTCTCTCTCATGGTGTTCTAGGTATGTGCAGCACCCATTTCCATCCATTCTGTGAGCAGACCTACATAGAAATGGTAGAATGGCCCACATTTAAGAGGTAGAGGAAATTATTGAGTTGATTGGAAAGCAGTGAATTCACCTGAAATGTGGGGTGAACTTACTTGGCCATTTGCTTGTGTGTTACAGTTAATGTATTAGCACGGTTTTCTTGTATTGTGCTGTGCACTCATAAAATAACGCAACAGCAGGCCAATGTTCGGCCACATAGAGATACTGGTGAGCTAATTGGTAAGCTGTGTCACTGGCGGCATGGCGCGCACCTTATAATTTACAATAAATTGGGTCATTTGGAGCCGTAAGAGCAGCACTTGCAATTTGAGGCTCGCCAGATGAAATTGCATACCAATGTATTGACATCTAAACAATTAAGAAGCAGTTGGTGAGTTGTGTGGGTCTTAATTGGCGCTCAGGGGGATTTTTTTTATGAAAGCAATCAGCAATTTCATTTTACAACTCAGGATAAATAAAGGGGTTCCCCAGCTAGGCCTGACCCGTGTCCCATTGAGCTTCTAGACCGAGGCCCAATGTTCATCGCTCAGTCAAAAAGCTGCTTTTTAGATGCTTACTCAGAGAATTTAGACAATCTATCTGTGCTCTGGATGCATAAACAGGCCTTATAATTGTGTGCCCGATGAGACTTCTAGGGTAATGTCTTGTTTAAAGTAATCGTCTCACTAACAGGAGCTGATGGAGGAACGCCTCTTTTTAGGAGCTGTTACATGAACGCCGTAGCGGTTTAAAAAGAGCTGTGACGCCATGTAATGTAACAGTGGATTAGAGTTCATATGTGAGACACATCTGGGTGTGATTGGTCATGAAAAGGTGGCTGACCCATTTAACTTTAGGGCTGTGTTGGTCATGGAATTTTTACACTTTGTAGTTAATGTTAACACTAGATTAAATGTTTGACTCATATATTGAAAACGGCACATAGTTGGTTTTTAGGGGTAGTCGCTCTTTACAAGGTTATAGGGTATTTGTGCCAGCCCTATTTAACTTACACTTCCAGTCACTGCGTGTTGGATTCGACCCCATCCACTCCCACCTGTCAGCGAGATCCCACAGGCTGATTCTCTTACATTGACATAAACAGCATTCGCACTAGACAAGGCCCCGATCTACCAGGGTCAAAAAAATAATAATCCTTACACAACTTCATGTGATTGAATTCTATGTGTTAACAAAATCTGTGATATAGTTATGTTGTAACTTGAATTTAGACACCAATAGTGAGTAATGACTTTCTAAACAGGTACATTTGACTTGATGTTGTAAGAATAGGGCTGTCAAACAATAAAAAAATGTAATAGAGTTAATTGCAGGATTTGCTTGCTATTACTCACAAAATCCCGAATTTGCTCAATTTCAGGTGTAATTTACGAATTTTTATACAAAGAACATGGCAGGAATATTGACTGTCTAAAGTATTGGTTAGCAAAATTAGGTAAATTGAGAAAGCACAACCTTCCCTAACCTCGATGTCAATTAGTTTTACATGGCAATGTAGACTTTAATTGTATAGATTATGCATTTTGGATGTTTAATCATGATTGCAATTAATCATGATAAAAAATTGTGTGCCCCAATTTTTTTTAATTAAAACTCTGATAGCCCTAATAATTGCCTGAAATTACACAGTAACAATAGTTTTTTACTGAGTTACAGTTCATGTAAGGAAATCAGTCAATTACAATAAATTAAATAATCCCTAACCTATGGATTTCACACATTTCGCACAGCCATGGATTGGCCTGGGAGGGCATAGGTCCTACAACTGGGGAGCCAGGCCCAGACAATCAAAACAAGATTTCCCCCACAAAAGGGCTTTATTACAGAAATAAATACTCCTCAGTTTCATCAGCTGTCTAGGTAACTGGTCTCAGATGATCCCGCAGATGAAGAAGACGGATGTGGAGGTCCTGGGCCTGGCGTGGTTACACTTGGTCTGCGGTTGTGAGGCTGATTGGACATACTGCCAAATTCTCAAAAAATACTTTGGAGGTGGCTTATGGTAGAGAAATTAACACAGAATGATCTGGCAACAGCTCTGGGGGACATTCCTGCAGTCAGCATGCCAATTGCATGCTCCCTCAAAACATGAGACATCTGAAGGCATTGTGCTATGTGACAAAACTGTACATTTTAGAGTGGCTTTATTGTCCCCAGCACAAGGTGCACCTGTGTAATGATCATGTTGTTTAATCAGCTTCTTGATATGCCACACCTGTCAGGTGGATGGATTATCTTGGCAAAGGAGAAACGCTCACTAACAGGGATGGAAACAAATATGTGCACAACATTTGAGAGAAATAAGCTTTTTGTGCATATGGAACATTTCTGGGATCTTTTATTTCAGATCATGAAACATGGGACCAACACTTTACATGTTGGATTTATATTTTTTGTTCAGTGTAGTTAGTGTTTAGGCCTAAGGGTATAATGTAGGTATCTTGCATCCTAGACGAGCCCCTAAATAGGCACTATGTTACAGCCCAGGTTCTCTGTGCTGTGGGAAGAGCTAAGGATGCTTGTTAGACACACGTTTGACTGAAACCCAGTCTTATTTTGTACAGTACCTTTAAAGTGCTTTAATTTCTATATTGGCATTCAATGTGCATTCAACAGATGAGTTAATCAACTGAGCATTGCAACTCTATTCCATGAATCTGCAAAAATGGTATTGAAAACATATGTGTTTCAGTTCAATGTCTGGCTTTTTATAGCCGTATAACTTGGAACTGTAACAAAAATATTTTTAATACTTCTTAGATTTAACGAGGTGACAAGTGTTTTTGCTACTACCATTACCATAGCTGTCTGTAAACAGAAATGTAATATACTAGCTGCCTTTCTGCTGATTGTCACCTATTTGTACTTGAGTATCTGTTAATGACAAACTATTTGCCAAATGGTAAATCGGAAAAGAAAATGACATTTTGCTTGTAATGCTGCAAATATTCAATCAAAATCCACAAATACCTCGTTATTGGCTAAGGAGAAACTTCAAACAAGTTGCTCATGGACAGCAATAAAGGAAAATGAGTGCATTTTCATCTTCCTCCCCTTGATTACTTCACTTCAATCCAGTGCACCCACTGCATACTAATTTCCCCCTAAGGGTCTGTATCTAAACTTAGGAGAAGTTATTTTCTTACACTAAAGCCTGTCTGGCTCTTACTATAACGGGCATGTTCCACTGGTTGAACCCAATTTAGCCTCCTCAGCCCTATCAATACAAAAGTGGGCTAGCAAATAGATGAATAAATATTGAGCTGTGGTAATCTGGAGGAAAGTTGCTTGACCTCCACGCTCATCGCCGACTGTATGGAGTATTACATGGATTTAGGACTCGGGGTGAGGAAGGGGATTAGGGTAATTACAGCTATTATATGCTCAACGTAAAGACTATCTGGGGCCTAAGCGGCCTCATGTCCATTTTTTGACAGTTCAATTAAAAACATAGTCATCTGACATGACCCGAGTGATTGATCCCTTCCCCGTGCTCTCTGCCTCCTCTTCTTCCAGAAGACACATTGTTCCTCATACTAGCCTGATAGTGGCAACTTTTTTTTGTTGTCATTTTAGCAGACGCTCTGATCCAGAGTGACTTACAGGACCAATTAGGGTTAAGTGCCTTGCTGAAGCGAACATCAACAGATGTTTCACCCCGTCAGCTCAGGGATTTGAACCAGCAACCTTTCGGTTACTGGCCCAATGTTATTAAACACTAGACTACTTGCTACCTGAACGGTGCCCGATGGGGATTGAGGGTTTCTGTACCAGTGGGAATAACACTTTGTACCTGTCCAGGAAGGTATGATTCCAGTGGTGGGGGTAAATTTCCTCTCTCTCTGGGGGAAGAGCTGGTGGCAGCAGCTAACCCCACAGGCCTTCCTTTGCACTGGGGACGTGGGGGAACGCCCGCACTGTAAACCCAACTAAATCCCCCGATACTGATCCCTTATGAGATGGTAAGTGGGTCTGTGATGTTGTTTACTGCTGAGCAAGACTACTTCACCCCGAGAAGCTTCATGCACTCCAAAGCTTCCGCAACATATCTAACACATATTAAATTCCAAATAAACAAATCTGCCATCCGTGACACTTGACACGTAGGCAGTGGAATACCCAAGGAATATCAACACACTTAATGGCAGCTAAATTCGCAATGTCACAAAATGTAATTTACCAGTATTGTGCGCTGAAGAAATGAGATGCTGCTTACCATGAGCGGGATCGGGTGGTCCGAACTCCAGATTATATCTCAGGATGTAAAAATTATTCCACACGTATAGCTGGTTATCTCTGGGATTGTAATCCACAGCCGCGATATACTGGTACTGGTTGGGAAAGTGGATATCCACATACTCTCCACGGTTCTGTTTGGTATTGTAAACATAATCTATTAAGCTTTTGCTGACTTCACTCTCGTTATCTTCATATGTGGACCTCACTACGTAGAGTACTCCACAGATCATGAAGGCATTGGAGGCCGATCGCTTGTCATACGTCGTCTCCCAGGTGGCCTCGAAGCGCAGTGTGTAAGGGTTCAACTGGCTGATGACCATCATGCCATTGTTCTGCTCTGTGGCGTAGATCACCCACAGGCCGTTCTCATCCACGGCCAGGTCGATGTCCGTTTTCCCACCCCACTTGTAGGGTGACGTGTCATGATAGTTGGCGTTATTGATGATGGCCTCGCCGCTTTTGATTCGGGTCCGTATGTCAAACTTTACAATGTTGCGGGTCCTCTCCTTGTTGAAAAACACGGCCCCATCGTAGACCACAAATCCAGTGCCGTCCACCCGGTGGGGGAGCTTGTACGTGATGGTTTGCCGGGCGTTTTGGAAGTCGTCGAGGGAAGAGTACTCAATGAGTGTGTCTGTCCGGTAAGGAGTCCAAGGCATGAAGTAGATTTTGTCACCGGCTTGTAGAGGGTCTTTGCACCATGACCCGGCTTGCTGCTCCGCTTCAAAGAGAAAGGAGGGATCACCGACAGCTTTCAGAGTCCCAGGGCAAACAAAAACTAGTGATGGGGGAAGAGTAAAATAAGAAACAGATTTAAGTCAACAAATCCACGTGAAACGGAGCAAAATAGCAAAAGACAATGTCAAGATATCTCTAATTTCTCCATTTTGTTTTACGGGTTGTCCAAAAAGAGAGTGGGGACAAACACACATTAAAGTGCCCAAAAGACAACTACAGCTATAACCAATGTTCACAAGCAGTGTGGGGAGTTTGGTTTTGTGCATAGAAAGAAAACAAGGAATAGGAAAGTTGTTAAGCAAATGTGTCGTATATGAAGTAATACCATAACTTTCTGAAACAAAAGAAGCCTTGCCTCTTAGACATCTACTGTAGGGGAATAGAAAACGAACGAGGGGGAGAATAGAATAGAACAGAACGAAAACCAAACAATAAAATCCTGTGAACAAAAAAAGCAGGCAACTAAAGTCATTTGGCAAACAGACAGGAGGTTTCAATCGAGAGCAGGATTCAGCGGGTCTGAAAATGTGTATTCTGAGACATTTGCCACTTACACCACTCTTTTTTTTACCATACACCTGAGAGGTTTGTTGTTGTGACAAAAATGAGGCAAATGTCCTAACCATTTAAAGTTACAGGTGAGCGTGTTCTTGAGGTGTTTTTTTGTTGTTGCTCTGAGTATGTGCATGAATCAAAGGAGAGAAGAGCAGCAAGTGGCAGGATAAGGGATGAGGGGGAAGAGGGAAGGGATAAGGGGGGAGAGGGAAGGGATAAGGGATAAGGGGGGAGAGGGAAGGCATAAGGGGGGAGAGGGAAGGCATAAGGGGGGAGAGGGAAGGCATAAGGGATAAGGGGGGGGGGGGGGGAGGCGCTAAGAGAGAACAGGACATTAGAACCAGTAGATTTCAAAGGACCAGAAAACACTGTTACCATGGCATGCTACGGAGAGGGGTTTGGAAGCCAGGCAATAGGAGATTGGGCTGAGTAGCAAAAGCACCCAGGGGGATGTGGGAATAAACCCCTATGGACTCCAGCTACTACACTCTGCACTTACAGCTGTACTGCTGCTCGTGTTTTATCATATTTGATTCTATAAATCAGTCTCACTCCCATCGTTGCAGTTTACGGACTACTGTTATACGGGGAATGTGTTTGTTGCTACTGCCTGCTATGGGGTTGGCACACCGTAGTGGGGATAGAATAGATTTACAACCGTATGCCACAAAACAAGGATCTTGGATTGTGTCAGTTATTTACCTTTTTGCTCCACTTCTATTTTAAGCATTGGAAGAGAGAATGAAAGGGGTGCAAGGGGAAAAAAAGAGATTAATATGAATTAACTGTCATCTCTATGGTTACATATGCAGTAACATATAATGACACGTGTGAAAAGATAGGCGGACCTATTTTGAGAAACAGGAGATACAGTAAACACCACCAGACAGCGCAGACGACCCCCTATCTCGAGGGAAAGATTAAGGTTAGGACACCCAGAGAGGTCCAAATGGACAATGTATGGAGCTTTGGCCAAGTGTTAAGCTTGGTTTATAGAAGGTTGGTCAACCACACTTGGCCACAACAATGTTCATTTTATATTCAGACCGACTGTCTGTAGGCTGCTAGTGTGACTACCGCTGTCACTTTTGATAACATATACACTATTTTGACTTTTGATATATCTGGATGTAACCATTGAACATCAGACCATAAAATAATGTTAATGACATTGCTGTGAATTTTGATGAACAGCAATTGACCAACAAACTATAAGCCAAGTAACTCGGCTGCTAACAGAGTAAATTGTTAATATCATATGTCTATCAAATATTTCCACAAAAAAAAACCTCAACTCAATTTACAGTTTAATAACACTATTGAAAGGGGAGCTGAGGCCACCCGGGTGGCGCAGTGGTCTAGGGCACTGCATTGCAGTGGTGCCACCAGAGACTCTGGTGTGCCACCAGAGACTCTGGGTTCGCGCCCAGGCTCTGTCGCAGCCGGCCGCGACCGGGAGGTCTGTGGGGCGATGCACAATTGGCCGGTAGGGATATCCTTGTCTCATCGCGCACCAGCGACTCCTGTGGCGGGCTGGGCGCAGTGCACGCTAACCAAGGTCGCCAGGTGCACGGTGTTTCCTCCGACACATTGGTGCGGCTGGCTTCCGGGTTGGATGCGCGCTGTGTTAAGAAGCAGTGCGGCTTGGTTGGGTTGTGTTTCCAAGGACGCATGGCTTTCGACCTTCGTCTCTTCTGAGCCCGTACGGGAGTTGTAGCGATGAGACAAGATAGTAACTACTAACAATTGGATACCATGAAATTGGGGAGAAAAAGGGGGTAAAATTTAAAATAAAATAAAATAAAAAATAAAGAAAGGGGAGCTGAGTCCCATAAAAGAGGAATCTCTACATTGTCCTTTTAAAAACAATCTGATCACCAGGGTCGTGTTCAGTAGGCAGAAACTGGAGATTTTGTTTTTACTGAAACAGTGAGGGGCTACCTGGACTTGAGTAACACTGATGAGAAATATAAATGTTAGTTTTCCGTATTATTATTTTTTTTTCAGTCGCATGCCGTAAATGGACACGACCCAAGTTTTTAACACAAATACCAAACACAACACTTTCTTTGTGCTAGCAACAAACAATGCAGTACTAGTTAAAGAATTTGTGTCATGAAACCAGAGGTCTAAAATAAGTCCTATAATCGCAATTTAGAGTTAAACAGTTTGGTTCAAAAATAGAGCCTGCAGTTCAGTTTACTGTACAACATTGCAGTGATCCTACCCTTCATAGATGTTCCAAGGCCTATTTCATTAGTTACAGATTGATATAGAATCTATGATACACTAAGTTGGTGATTTAATATTTTTGCACCAAGGCTTCCGGCACCTTCTGAGTATGACAAAAACAAACCCTGGAGCATCTGCTGAAATTTGTGGTTTATTTCCCCTCTCTCCATTGAGGAAGTAAATAATCAGTTAAAATAACTACTAAAAGTAGTGTGTTACAGTTAGAGAACAAAACAGAGGTGTAGCAATGCTTTGACATTCACCATGCATTAAGTTGCAAAGTAAACATTGCACTTAATTAGTTGTGTAAATTGAGGTTCACGATTAGTAGTGCCACTTGACTTTTGGATTGATGGTGGATTGACTCATTTGCTAGTTCATCGATCTGAAATTCGTATTGAATGAAACACAATAATGCTAACCAAAAGGTGCAAATAGCGTTAAGTGTCACATCTGTTTTCAAATAAAGACAGCCTATTAGTACTCTAAAGCAAGAATATCATACAGATTCTATGAGCTGTTAATTTATCACAATGGGACATTGAGTAGAAAAAACAATCAATATCAATAGCAAAGGTTTCATGAGGCTGTCAATTTGATCAGATAGAATACAAAGATGCTTTTATAGTACAATGCATGCTATTTTACTGTTCTAAAATATATCCCTCAAGTGTGTAGAAAAGTGTGAAAAGAGAAAGAAAGAAAAAGGAGAGAAAGAGGGAGAGGCATAAGCATGCCCTCCACTCTGCAAAAATGCAAGTGATTCAAGTGTGAGGAAGGCATGGTTAAGAATGAGCAGAGTTCTGGCTACCTACAAGATAAACGGCAGACGCAAACAAATGAACAGACAGCAGACATTCTCAGACACAGCCAGCCAGATAAAAATTGAAGAAGACGGAAATCTGAAAAAGGAGAGGAGACAAGATGGAAGACCTGAGCAGACATTAGTGTAAAACTAAAAAGGTCATCAGAAACTGGTCAGTAGAGGAACATAATGAGAGTCAGGGAGCCAAGGAAGTATCCTGCAGATTGCACAAGGGAAGAAGAGAAGTGAATAACATTTAAAAGAGCAGCATTTCAAAAAACAAGACAGCACCGTAAACCCTGCCATCATTATCACCAAAAATAGCAGTAAAGGGGTCCCTGTTAACTTATTTTAAGGTATACACCTATAAATAACATGCATGTTCAGTCTTTATTTAATCATTACTCTACTTTAACCTTGACTTAGAAAAAAACTCTCTACTTGCTGGAGTCAGAAGCTCCTTTGATTTGCATGTAATGTACTTTCTGGAGTGACTAGACTGGTGTATTGGCTGCAATCCATGGCCTCAGAAGCCTGCTGACCACTATGTAGACTCAATCAGTGGCTCCAGTCTCGTCCGGAGGGCAAGAAATGAAATTGGATTAAATTGGGGAATAATGCAATCTCTAAATAATATAATTGAGCAAAGCAAAACTACACTACTAATGTCAGCAAATGTAAAGAGTAAAGTTCTCAAATGTAAATGTGATGGAACATAAGCTGAAGCATTATGCCTATTTTCTTTGCCTGATTAAAATACTTATGTCTGTTTCTATATTGTACCGTTTTGGAGGATAGCTATGATAGCAGACGATGACATAAAACAAAATTAGGTCTGACTGCTTTGGAATCCTGTTAACATATGTTTGCATGCCTCTGCATTTTTATAAGGTGCCGTAGAAACAGTCGTGGCCGATTTTGTCTCGCTGCTTCGATGCAGAATGCAAAGAATGATGTTAATGAAGACTTGTATGTCACTTTTTATATCATCCTGGCAATTAACACAGGCAATTCAGAGGGCTACTAGATGCCAGGTGAAGGCCCAACCCACAGACTAAACACAGAGATAACGGGGCCTAATGAGGATAGCTCTTGACATGAACCAAATAAGAACAGGAGGTAGATTTATGGAAATAGAGGTTATACAGACCCAGGTATTTTAACCATATATATGGCGGAAATATAGGTTTTTGTTGGTATGTGCTACTTTGAAAGATCCAAGACGTATCGAAGATGGACCAGTTCGATTTGAAGGCTTGTTAAAGAGAAGTAAATACATTACACAGCAGATTACATCAAACCAGTGGCAAAGGTAAAATGTGTTAGATATATTCTGAAGTAAGATTGTCAGTTATGTTGCAGAGGCTCTAGAAGCCTTGCTTTAGTCTAGAATGATGATGCATATGTCTACTGGTCTTCACTCATCTCACTTGTGGATTGGCCTAATAGGGGTTTAATATGTTGACTTGAAAAATATATTTCCTAGGACCTCTCTAAGGGCCATATTTATTCATAGTTTGAACCAGGTCAACGTTTTTAATCAAAATGTCTTCATGTTCACCATATGATTTGCTCCCTCTGGTAAAAGTGGTAATAACTCTGCACTTATGCGGAAGCTTACTAAATATTGCCCAGTGAAGGCAATTCTTGGCTCGAGACAAATCTGATACTTCAGAGTTTTTAAAGATGGTCTTAAGGGTAGTCACTGGTCACTGGTTGGGTGCTTGTGTGAGGAAAGACAAGGGGTTGGTGGGGGAAACACAACCAAACACAGCACTGCCCCATGGAACACAGTCTACAACAGCACTGGGTGGTCTAGCTGGGTGGGGGAACACTAAAAAAAGGGCTGGACTGGGGGGGGGGGGGGGGGGGGGGGACACTAAGAACTTACCAGGGCAGTTGATATACGACACATTCTGTATCCTCGGTCCTATTTTGGGCGGACATGGACCTTTACGGAAATTAAGAAGCAAAAAGATGGCGCTACATGCATGGACTCTATGGATCAACCAAAGAGTATAGAGAGGCTTGCTTGGGATCTTTTACAGAAATCTACCTACAGCTGGGAGTTCCTTTGACATGTTTCGAGGGAAGTTTGTCTCCTTCCTTCCCAGAAGGGACAGGAACCCCCCCCAAAAAAATATTGAGGGTGTCTAGGTGGACCTTGGGGTTAATCCTATGATTAAGGTCTCAAGCAAAACAGCAAGAGACGGATCGATAGATCCCTATAACTTTGAGACAAGCAGAGCAAGATCCTGAAAAACAATACTTGGAGAGGGATTTTCAGCTAAAAAGAATGAATTACGCTGTGGTTTCGTAGTTTAATCCTATTTTTCATTATTACATAGTTCATTGATAATCTCGGCGCTTAAAACATTGGAGAGGTCAAACTTGAACTTGTAATGAGGTTCGTATTCTAATGTTGTTCGCTTAGCTATTCATATGAACATGCTACGGAGAATGGTTAGAGCAGGAATACTGGCTTTGGGTCGTGTAGACTATAATTATTCCAGATGCTCTCAGACGCTCTGAAATCATTTGAGTAAGTGGTCAAATCTACACGATGTACATGTTAGTAGGTTGAGCTCACAAACACATTAACAGCTAAAATAGATTTGTAAGCAGCTAGTAGAGCTGGATCATGCTCAAATCACTGAAAGGGAAAATCCACTCAAAAGCTATCTTTTAAGTATTTTTTTCATTAGTCCACTGTTGACACAGTCCCATAAACGTTTCGCATGTCAACAGTCAAGTTTTTAAGATATTGGACTTTCAAGAAGCAAAGTATCACCGACCACATCATAACGACTGCATCAACAGTGGAGGACTGAAAAAAATGACTCAAATATTGTTTTGAGTGGATTTTCCCATTCTTTTGAATTCCCTGGCAATTCATTGCACTTGCATATCAACAACATTATTAGGACAACGGTTCAGACAAGGGGCATCTATAGACTGTAGATTATTTTGGAGCTAAGTCACAATGAATATTTTAGCATCCAAGTGACAAATCTTTTAATCCTATCATTTAATGTGATACAATCACCTTGTTGAATTATCTAATTGGAGGCATTCTGTTTTCCGTCATACGAAACATCTGTTTAACAGATCTCAACACCTGTTGTTCAGAAACTACATAGAACCATTGCAATGAGCAGTGGTGATTATTTTGCTGATATCAATCCTAGCCATGCATCCCAAAGTGCACCCTATTCCCTATATACTGTAGTGCACTACTTTTGACCAGTGCCCTATGGAGCCCTGGTCAAAAGTAGTGCACGAAAAAGGGAATAGGGTGTTGTATCTGAGGGATGACTAGATCACACCATTTATTGTATTACTTTAATATAGCGCTCCACTAACATCGTCATATATTTAAAACTTACCCCAGCACGGTCCATTGACAAATGGTGTAGAGATAAAACACTGTATATAGATCCTCCCTAGGAACCAATACTCATGCAAATAATTTGAATTTATCTTACACTAGAGTGTAAAGAGAGATACATTATCGAGAAAGTGAGAGAAATTATAGAAAGAGAGCCAGAGAAGAGGACAGAGAACTGTTAAATGCATGATGGAAAGTTCATACTTACTGTAGGGAACACACTCATACTGGACCTCCAGATATTTGTAGGTCCCTGGACAGGGATCCGGGAAGACATCAGAACCTGTGATCACTATGCACTGGGTTCGATTGTTGCACCTGGAGAAAAATAAGAGAGAAGCCATTAATAAAAGGCAGCTTCCCTTAACAATCTGCACACTAGTAATACAGTACAGTTATTGTTGTTCTAATAATCAATAAGTGCAGACAAAGAAAATGGCATCCTATGCTCGGAGCAAATGGCATTGTTCCGTTCCTTGTCAATAGTTCAAACTTGACTTAAAAAGAGGCAAGAAAAAAAAACGATGCATGCGGCAATTGCAAAAATCGCTGAAGTTGGAGACTTTACATCTCCCTCACTAACTTTAAGCATCAGTTATCTGAGCAGCTTATCGATCGCTGCAGCTGTACATAGCACATCTGTAAATAGCCCACCCAACTACCTACCTCATCCCCATATTGTTTTTATTGACTTTTCTGCTCTTTTGCACACCTGCACATCTACCAATTCAGTGTTACTTTGCTACTATATGCCTATTTATTGCCTTACCTCCTTACTCCATTTGCACACACTGTATATAGATTTTTCTATTGTGTTATTGACTGTACATTTGTTTATGTGTAACTCTGTGTTGTTTTTATGTCGCACTGCTTTGCTTTTTCTTGGCCAGGTCGCATTTGTAAATGAGAACTTGTTCTCAACTGGCCTTTCTGGTTAAAGAAAGGTGAAATAAATAAAAAATTCAAAATACAACGGTAGCCCTTAAAAACATCAAAACATTGATAAATAATGCAATGACCTCCATTCGAAACCACAGACACATACACTGTACATTTACAACCATGAAGTGATAATTGCATTTTTATGAAGATAATGGTATTATATTAATCCTTTTAGCTCTGCTATTCAGTTATAACAATGTTATACCCAAGGTCAATACATTCTGTTTTGATGCTTGGGCATTGTATCCATTACTCAATAACATTGCGTGTTTCTATCAGCAGGGGTGGTTGACAATGTAATTGTGTTCACAGCAAAGGGCATATGCAGAGCATATATCTTCTCCGAAAAATCTTGATATTTAACATAAATCGTGTTCGTTTCATCTGAGTGGATATACTGATCGACAGATACCCAGCAAAAATAATTACAAAATCTCTAGTTTCACGTAACATTTCCTCTGCAGAATGTACTGTCTGTGTCATTGTGCAGCAGTATCATTTGTGTTGGCAACACCGTGACTTTTAAGGAGACAATTTTGACAACAGTATCCCCCCCCCCCCCCCTATTTTCTGAACAATGACCTTTCAGATATACGTTACAGACATTTTAATTGAACAAGAAGTGTTTTGCGGTTCCAGGGAATTGCAGGTGGCCACCCCTTGCTACCTACGAATCATGATAAATACATCAATACACCGAGCTGGCCATCTTGCCGACGGAGACTATCTGCAGCGCATAGTTCGTAAATCAATCGACCTGTTCTGCTGATTTAGCGATAACATTTGGTTCTCTTGTCACAAACCACTGCCGACATTTACAATAGATCCTTGGAAATACATGACAGTTTGCTGGGTAAATATTTATTTATTTTGGTTTGACTCTTCCAGCCTCGTTTTTAAAAGGCATCCTCAGTGTACTGTCATTGACTATAAGTCATTAGCATAGTCATGCTAGCCTATTGTCAATGGTTACCATAGATATGCAGTGAATGTGTAGACATACCTTTCAGATAAAACTTGACAAAGTCTTTTTTCTTAAGGATCTTTTCCAACTTTCTGCAGTGCAAAATCCACCGACTTGTACAACAATTCAGTGTTAAAATGAAAAGCCCACTAAATCATGATAACATTAGGGAGCTGAATTAGCCATTAGATGTTTCCTGACCGGGCCTGAAGGCAATTAATCTCTCTCAAGCCCCCTTTCTTTTTTTCCCGCCTTCCCCAGTCAGCATCCATGACAATTAATATAATTCACTACTCTATTTTCTTCAAATACATACAAGGAGCAAATGTTTACTTTGTCAAAGCGAAAATGTAATTTGTTTTGCTTTTGGCATGAGTAAAAGCAGTTATAGCTCAGTGTAAAATCCAATTTAGACAGTGTCACGAAACAAAACGCAAGCTGTATATTCCCAATGGTCACAGGCACGAGAGTGAGAGAGTGAGAGAGAGAGAGACCAGAGAGGTGTCTCATAAGGGACTTTACTTTATTAACGACCTTCATGTGTGATAACAGATGAGAAAATCAGCATATTTGTTCATAGAAATTAGTTACAGCCTCCCGAGTGGCGCAGTGATCTAAGGCACTGCATGGCAGTGGTAGCTGTGCCACTAGAGATTCTGGGTTCGAGTCCAGGCTCTGACGCAGCCGGCCGCGACCGGGACACCCATGGGGCGGCGCACAATTGGCCCAGGGTTTGGCCGGCAGCGATATCCTTGTCCCATCGTGCACTAGCGACTCCTGTGGAAGGCCGGGCGTAGTGTACGCTGACACGGTCACCAGGTGTACAGTGATTCCTCTGACACATTGGTGCGGCTGGCTTCTGGGTTAAGTGGGCATTGTGTCAAGAAGCAGTTTGGATGGGTTGTGTTTCGGAGGACACAGGGCTCATGACCTTCACCTCTCCCGAGTCCGTATGGGAGTTGCAGCAATGAGACAAGAATGTAACTATGAATTGGATACCACGAAATTGGGGAGAAGAAAGGGTATAAAAAAAATATAATAATAAAAGGAATGAATTACGATTCTGGAAACACACCTCATGCTGAGCCCTTAATGTAGCGCTTGGCTGTCTTGCAGGTTGCATTTCATGAGTCTGCAGTGTGTCAACATTTTCCATATTTTATGTGGTGACTTTGATAATCCCGTATTTTTTATGCATAAGCATATCATGCAAAACTAATATGAATTGCAGCTGGCTCCAACTCAAAAAAATTGCTGGAATGGAGTGGAGAATTAACGTCTGGCTTGTTACGTGTATAACATCACTACAAAGATTCATGAATCTAATAAGAATCTAGGTGTCATGTAGGAAGGAAAGCATTAGACAAAGAAATATCCCAAATATCCCTAACCATATCTCTCAATGTTAGCATTTGCATTGATGGGAGATATACAGGATTGCCCTAATTTTACAGCTGGAGAGTAGGACCTGGATCTATAGGAGAATCTATGGGAGTTTGTGACTTTGTCTCACATGTGAGTCAGTGAATTAAAAAAAAATATATATATATATATTATTTTTTTTTCACCTTTATTTAACCAGGTAAGCTAGTTGAGAACAAGTTCTCATTTACAACTGCAACCTGGCCAAGATAAAGCAAAGCAGTGCGACACAAACTACACAGAGTTACACATCTGAGTAAACAAGCGTAAGGTCAATAACACAATAGAAAAAAAGAAAGTCTATATACAGTGTGTGCAAATGGCGTGAGGTGGTAAGGTAATAAATAGGCCATAGTAGCAAAGTAATTACAATTTAGCAGATTAACCTGTTTGGGCTGCAGGGGCAGTATTGAGTAGCCGGATAAAAGGTGCCCATTTCAAACGGCCTCGTACTCAATTCTTGCTCGTACAATATGCATATTATTATTACTATTGGATAGAAAACACTCACTAGTTTCCAAAACCGTTTGAATTATATCTGTGAGTAAAACAGAACTCCTTTTGCAGCAAACTTCCTGACAGGAAGTGGAAAATCTGAAATCAATGCTCTCTTCTAGGGGCTGGCTATTAAAGTCCTTGATATTTATTCGTTTGGATGCACTTCATACGGCTTCCACTAGATGTCGATAAGGACTGAGAGAAGAAATGGAGTGTGTAATTTGATCTGGACTCGAATCATAGCTCTTGGCATGACGTGACCCCAGTTTCCTGTTTTCAGGAAGGCGCGAGCAGGGACCTGGATTTTCCTTCTGATAAGCTGCCGTTATGGACGACTAATATCTCTGGCTTTGATTTTATTTGATACATGTGACAATATCATCGTAAAGTATGTTTTTTCAATATAGTTTAATCAGATTATTGAAATTTTTTCGGGAGTTTTGCCGTGTTCCGTTCTCTTCCGTTTGTTGACATGGAGAGATTCGCGCCACTTGGCAAGTGTACTTGCTAAATTGAGAGGGAAAAAGGCCGTTCTAAATCCAAACAACGATTGTTCCCGACAAAGGACCCCTTGTACAACATTCTGATGAAAGATCAGCAAAAGTAGGACCCATTTTATGATGCTATTTCATATATCTGTCGAACATGTTGTGCTAGTCGTTTGCGCCCAGCTTTTGGGTACTCTCTCGCTATACCTAAGCTGGATGTCGTAATTAAGTTATTTTTAGAATTCTAACACGGTGATTGCATTAACTAGTGTATCTATCATTTCCTATACAACATGTATTTTTTAGTTATGTTTATGAATAGCTATTTGGTCAGAATATGTGTTTTAGAAAAACTGTCATAAAAATATCCGGACGTTGTGGGAAAAAGATGCTACGTTAGCACAATGTATAACCACTGATTTCAGCTCTAAATATGCACATTTCGAACAAAACATAAGTGTATGTATAACCTGATGTTATAGGACTGTCATCTGATGAACCTTATCAAGGTTAGTAAAAAATTATATATCTTTTGCTGGTTTGTTTGTTACGATCGCTAACTTTTGCTACTGGGAAATGGCTTGTGTTTCTGGCTATTGTGGTAAGCTAATATAACGCTATATTGTGTTTTCGCTGTAAAACACGTAAGAAATTGGAAATATTGGCTGGAATCACAAGATGCCTGTCTTTCATTTGCTGTACACTATGTATTTTTCAGAAATGTTTTATGATGAGTATTTAGGTATTTGACGTTTGTGTCTGTAATTATTCTGGCTGATTTCGGTGAAATTTCTGATTGTAGCTGCAATGTAAACTATGATTTATACCTGAAATATGCACATTTTTCGAACAAAACATAGATTTATTGAATCCCATGTTATAAGACTGTCATCTGATGAAGTTGTTTGTTGGTTAGTTTGGTTGGTTCTTGGTTAGTTAGGTTGGCTTTGTGCATGCTACCTGTGCTGTGAAAAATGTCTGTCCTTTTTTGTATTTGGTGGTGAGCTAACATAAATATACGTGCTGTTTTCGCTGTAAAACATTTAAAAAATCGGACATGTTGGCTGGATTCACAAGATGTGTACCTTTCATTTGCTGTATTGGACTTGTTAATGTGTGAAAGTTAAATATTTCTAAAAACTATATTTTGAATTTCGCGCCCTGCACTTGAAGTGGCTGTTGTCATATTGTGGCCGGCCTCGGGCTTGCAGCCAGAAGAAGTTAACACTGGAGTGATAGATGAGCAGATGATGATGTGCAAGTAGTGATACTGGTGTGCAAAAGAGCAGAAAGGTAATTAAAAACACTATTGGGATGAGGTAGGTAGATTGAGTGGGCTACATCTCATGAGACCAACTGAAAAAGTCTTAAGCCTTCACAGACCAAAGTCCTAACTGTCAATTTGAGAGAGAGTTTATAGATCTTCATATATTACATCACCTTTCGGGGCTTATAATGTAACATTTCTCAACCAAGGATATGTAAAATATGATGTCGTAGGAGTGGAGTTTTAACAATTTGGTATAGAAACTGATTGCAATACATTCGACGTACATATTACATCTGAAGCTATTGATGTAACATTATGCTGCTGTCACACTATTTACAGCCAATAGGTTGATAAAACAATGTGGATTATTGAAGATTATTTATTGGTGTGCTGTCCATCTCATTTACTATCGACTAGCAGTCACACTTTATTTGGATAGTCCTGTTTGTCCATCTGTAGATGCTCTTCAGATGGATATACTATCAAAAAATCTGTTGATAAGCAACTGCTTGCTAAGGTTACTGTTATGTTAATTAAGAATATGGGTTAGGGTAAGGGTTAACTTCACTAGGGTATGGGGCAGCATTGTGAATTTTGGATGAAAAGCGTTCCCAAATAAAACTGCCTGCTACTCAGCCATAAAAGCTAGAATATGCATATAATTAGTAGATTTGGATAGAAAACAATCTGAAGTTTTTAAAACTATTTGAATGATGTCCGTGAGTATAAAAACACTCATATGGCAGGCAAAACCTGAGAAAAAATCTGGGAAATCTGAGGTTTGCAGTTTTTCAACTCATTGACTATCGAATACACAGTGTCTATGGGGTCATATTGCACTTCCTAAGGCCTCCACTAGATGTCAACAGTCTTTAGAACCTTGTTTGAGGCTTCTACTGTGAAGTGGGTGGCGAATGAGAGGGGATTGAATCAGAGGTCTGCCAGAGAGGCATGAGCTGACCACGCGCGTTCACGTGCAATTATACAGACAAAGGAATTCTCCGGTTGGAACATTATTGAAGATTTATGTTAAAAACATCCTAAAGATTGATTCTATTCATCGTTTGACATATTTCTATGGACTTTAATGGAACTGTTGACTTTTCGTCTGCACCTAGTGATCGTGCATCATGAATTTTGATTACTGGGCTAAACGCGTGAACAAAAAGGAGGTATTTGGACATAAATTATGGACTTTATCGAACAAAACAAACATTTATTGTGGAACTGTGATTCCTGGGAGTGCATTCTGATGAAGATCATCAAAGGTAAGTTAATATTTATAATGCTATTTC